>NW_004524633.1:3469371-3490060 GCF_000260255.1 Octodon degus
GGGGCCTGAGTTCAATCCCCAGTTCCATCAAATTTTAAAAATAAATAAATAAAAAAAAATAAAAAAATAAATGGGACAGATTTGAAGATGGAGAAACAACTCCAGAACAGTCAGCCACCTCAGCTTTGACAAAGGTACCAAGCATGTCCACTGAAAGAAAGATAGCCTAACAAGTGGCGCTAGAAAAACTGGCTGGGCACATGCTGAAGAATAAAATTGGACCTGTACCTTTCACCATGCACAAAACTAAATTTGAAATGGATCAAAGATCTGACTAATAAAACAGAAACAATAAATCTTGCTGGAAGAGGCTGGGGAGTTAGCACAGCGCTCTAAGTGCCTTCCTGGCAAGCACAGGGACCCAGGTTCGAACCCCGCCAATACCACATACCGTGCCAACCCCGTAACCCTGGGTGCACCATGCCAGCCACCAAAACCAGGTGTGGTGGCACACACATGTAGTCCCGGAGCTGGAGAGGCTGAGACAGGAGGATCACTACGAGTCCAAGCTGCATAGGCAAGACCCTGCACCAAATCAGTCAGTCAATCAATCAGTCTTGCTGGAAGATGGGATAGGTAAAACTCTCAAAAACACTGGTGTGGGCAAAGATTTTATGAATAAAGGCCTGATTTCACAGGAACTATCACAAAGAATCGACAACTGGGATCTCATCATATTGAAAAGCTTTTGCACAACAAGAGAAACCACTGACAGAGTGAAGAGACACCACACGCGGGAAGAAGGATTTGCCAGCTGTTCCTCAGACAAAGGATTACTATCGAACGCATAAAGAACTCAAAGAAACAGACCTCCCAAGTTAAAGACCCCGTCTGAACATGGTCTTCTCAGAGGAAGAAGTACAAACAGCAATTAAATATATGAGAAAGGTCCAGCATCACCAGTCACTGGAGAGACGCAAACTAAACCAACGCTGAGATTCCATCTCACCCCAGAAACAATGACCACTATCATGAAGTCACCCAATAACAAATACTGTGACGGCTGCGGGGTGGGTGGCGCACGGGGGACCTCTCTACTACGGCGGGAGCGTAGACTGGGGCAGCTACTGTGGAAATCAGTGGGGGGACTGCTCAAAAAATTAGGACATTGAGAATAAAAGTTTGTACTAATATTGTTTAGACATCATGTCTGCATCTTGTTCTCTGAATAACTACTACGAAGACAACAATATGCAATGTATTAATTATTGTAACTGTCCTACTACCCTGTTTTGAAACTGTTTCATTGCTATTTTATCTTTTTTTTCTCATTAAAATGAATTTTAAAAAAATTAGGATCGGAGGTCCCATTTGATGACCCAGCTACTCTCCCGCTGGGTGTCTTCCCAGAAGAATTAGAAACATCGTCCCACACAGCTATGTCTACACCCATGTTCATAGCAGCACGGAGTGTCACAGCTAAATCCTGGAAACAACCTAATGCCCATCAACCAAGGGATGGATAAAAAGATGTGGCCTTTTTACATGATGGAGTAGTCCTCAGCCATAAAGAAGGATAAACTGCAGACTTTCATAGGTAGATGGATGCATTGAGACCACAGTCATAAGTGAGACACACCAAACTCCCATTATACTGTCTTGCTAGTGTGAGAAGCTGAAAGAGTAAGTAAGGGCCAAAATGTATAATATCTATTGTGAAATGAGAAGACATAGTTCAAAAGGAAAGAAAAACGGGGATGGGGAAAGAGGAAGAGAACGGAGGGAAAAGGAAATACATTAATTAAGATAGTTATACTACTGGTTTCTCAATTCATTGAAAAGAAACGCGTATGCTAATGTTGTTCAGACAATTAAATGCCTATATATTGTCCTCTGAGTAACTACCCTGAAGATAATGGGCCAGCGAGACAGCTCAGCAGACTAAGTGCCTGATTAGGCCAACACAGAGACGGGGGCTCTGTCCGTGGGACCACATGTTGGTCTGGGCATGGGAGCGCACGGCTGTAATCCCAGCGCTGGGGAGGCTGAGACAGGAGGATGACTATGAGTCTCAGCTGTGTAGTGCGACCCTGTACTAAATACATTAAAAATAGTAATAATATTTTTTTTAAAAAATAAAGATAATATGCAGTGTGTTAATTATTGTTACTCCCACTGGGAGGGACAGCCCGGCAGCTCAGATGCCTGCTTAGCAAGCACAAGGTCCTGAGCGCCATCCCCAGGGCAATATATAGATAGATATATGTATAGTTACTCCCCTATTATCTTACTTTGAAATTTTGTTTCATTCTTCTCTTTAAAATAAAATTTTAAAAATAAAATAAAATTTACAAACGGCTGATTAGAGGCGGCTTCCCAGGGCCCACGCTGAGAAGGCGAGGAGCACAGGCAGCAGAACACTGCTCCTGCCTGCCCCACTGACACCCAGTTGTCCCCACCAGTGCTGCTGTGTTTGCGATGCGTCTTTCCTTGCACAGCAGTGGGATTCTAGAACGAATATGAGTGAGCTAACAAAGGATAAAAAGAGGGAACAGGTAGAAAGGATGATTCGTAGCAAGTTTCTTTATCTTTTTTAATCTTTTATTGATTTATTTGGTACAGGGTGTCACTATGAAACTCGTACTCATAGTGATCCTCCTGTCTCAGCCTCCCCAGCACTGGGATTATAGGTGTGCACCACCATGCCTGGTAGGAGGCACCAGGGATTGAACCCTGGTCCTTGTGCTTGCCAGGCAGGTGCTGAGACCAAGAGCCATCCTCCCAGACCAAGTTTCATTATAAAACGTGAACTTAGAAAGTTTTAAAAGGTTTCCTGCTTTCAATGAGATTTCTCAGTTATGTTCTCCTTGTTAGATCAAAAGACCCAACACCTATAAGTTAAAGGAAAAGTCTGTTTTAGCCCAAGGTTTGTAGAGGTTTCCATCCATAATGGGCTGGCTCCCGGGCAGGAGAAACAGTCCTGGCAGGGTGGGCAGACAGAAGCAAGCCTCGCTTTCCCTTTTATTCCCTTCAGCCTGCAAGCCTGTTGGTTGGTGCCACTCATTCCCAGAGGGAGCCCCCCCCGCTGGACCGTCAAGCCAGTCCGTGGACTAAGGCAGCTACCACGCGCCCTTTCACGTCACATACCCTAAATCCAGCCGCCTCAGAAAGCCCCGCCTGTGAGCTCGGAGGCTTTGGGGCGACGTCCAGACAAAGCCGTGAGAAGGGCTTCCACGTCATTCTGGCAGTGCGGGACAGCGTTTGCTGCCCCTCCTGCAGCGTGCGCTGCATGTTCACTTTTCCTGTTTCCCACTGCAGAAGAGCTTCCACCTGGGTCACAACCGGAAGCAGGCCACAGCCCCGGGACCGGGGACCCGGAGGATGACTCGTCGGATGAGGACCTGGCGTACAACTACTACAAGCACAATTCCTGGGAAGACGAAGTAGACGACCTGGTCGCCTGGGCCGACGCTCTCGACACGGACGCCTTGGAGGACTGGGACTGACTCCAGGCCGCCTGCCGCAGCGCTCGGCGCAGCCTCCGTGGAGCCGCCCCCTGCACTGGCTAGTCTCACCCCGTCTGCAGGAGCAGAGCAGGGCGCAGAGAGCATAAATCAGCGAAGACGTTCCCGGCTCCAGAGTCTTTGTTTGGGGGGAAGCTAGCCAGGGGAGAGGGCCCTCTGGGCGGTGCAGCCGCAGGGCCGAGCCACAGCCACTGCTGCTAGGCAACTGGGTCTCAGTTTTTCGGGCAGGAAATGGGTCAGAAAGGAGTTGGGAGGAGCCCGCCAGGGAGCTCTGGAGGCTGCACAGAATCCCGGCAGCGGGAGCTCTTCGCCGTCTAGGCGGGGCTTTCTCCTTGGCTTGGGCCAGCCCCTCGCGCCTTGGCCTCTTTATTTTCTCCCTCTCTCTGCTGTGTTGCCTCAAGCTGTAGCTGCGCTTGTGCCTGCCACGGAAGACATGCACAGCCTTGCTTAGGGACGCGGGGAGCGAGAGCAGGCAGGCGGCAGCGCCACTCTGCGGTGGGAGCGCTAGGGGGGTGCTAAATGAGGAGGGACCCCAGTCGGGAGAAGGCAGGACCGGGAGCGGGACTCAGGGGGCGCTCGGCCTGGGCCAGGACAAAGGGAAGAGAGGCTAAGGACTGCGGGTCGGGAGGGTGGACAACTTCCCAGGGGACCCTAAGTGTGTTTTGGAGACGCCTTTCTCTTAGGGACGGGACTTCTTCCTTGTGGAGGACATGGATCAGCGGTCACCGCCACCCAGGAGACACTGTGGCGTGCCACTCCCAAGCTGTTACAACAACCCTGGTCCTTTCAGTGAGAGAGCAGCGAGGAGAGGGCACCTCGTGCACTGCCGGAAGGGGCCGAGGAGGACTCCTGGCCTCCACCAGGTCTGGACCACAGCCTGGGTTGCCCTCCTCTCTTGTCTTCGTGGGGACTTGAGGCTATATCCCATATTATTATCAGCCTTTAAAAATTTTTATTTCAATGTAATACAAGTAATTATGAAAAATATAAAGCACTTCTATGAAAAACTAAAACAAAATTTCATAACAAAATAGAGAACAGCAGTATGCTGTATGTCATGACCTTAAAAGAACAGCCAAATGGCACTGAGTACCAGTCAGACAGAAGAGTCTCAAGAAGAGACAAACAAGGGCACACGGCTTTCTTCTCAGTGAACAGAAGAGATGAGTGATGTAAGTGAAACAAAAGCGATGTGTCTTAGGGATTCTCTTCTATGAGAATCCCTATATATCAGAGAAACAGACGACATAAATCAGAAGGAGGAACAAGTTCAAACAATCCCCAGGCATCGGACCCTGCTGGCTGCTACCCGCTGCCCGCCGCACGACTTAGCAGCAACCCACACTGCGGCCTCCTTCGTCCATGCAGCGGCCCAGCGAGAGCTGCCTCAGCCTGGGAGACTTACAGAGCACTGTTAGATCGTTCTCAGACCACACTGGCAGCGGAGGACGCAGGTGAAAGACGCCCTCTGCTGATGACCGCAGGCCCCGAGGCCGGGGGTCTCTCGCTTTGAGTCCCACCAACCCATACAGGTAAATGCCACCTGGACAGACTCCTCCTGGAGCCACCATCTCTCCATCTTGGACAAAAGCTCCTGTTTCACTATCTTATAATCTGCAATTAAAAAATAAATTCGAACAGCTGGGGATATGGCTGAGCGAAACGGTCCCTGGTTACAAGTGTAAGGCCCTGAATTTGGCCACCTACACTGAAAAAAGAAATTATTATAACTTGAAAAATTTAGCAAATCAGTAGATCCTTTATTTTTATAAAGGAAGCATGTATTAAGCAGAACTCTTAGAGTTAACTCTGGTAGAAGATGCTAGGGGTTTTAACAAATGATTCTATGGAGGCATGGTGTGAATCAGAGAAAGTCTAGCCGTAGAATAAGTTGGGAAGAATTCACTTCTCTGCAATTCCTGGAAGGGTATTTGAAGAATTGCTATTGGTTTTTTCCTACATGTTTGGTAAAATTCACCAGTGTGACCATGTGACCCTGTTTTTCTTTTAATAGTATGGCATTTAATTACAACTTTAATTTTTAAAATGACTCAATGAATCCCAGCACTCAGGAGGCTGAGGCAGGAGGATGGTGGTGAGTTCGAGGCCAGCCTGAACTACATAGCAAGACCTTTCCCACAAAAGGCTATATGCTAATTAGCTGATCTGTTTCCTTCTTTTTTTTTTTTTTTTTTTTTCAGAACCTGTGATTGAACTCAGGCCTTTGCTCTTGCCAGGGAAGCACTTATTCCACTAAGCCATCTTCCCCGCCCCCTTGTTGTTTCCTTTTAATGACCCTTTAATGACTACTTATCCATTTTTTTTTTAACTAAGGTTTTTGTCTGTGTGTGTGTGTGTGTGTGTGGTGTGCAAGGTCTCACTACACAGCTCAGACTCATAATGATCCTCCTGATTTCTGCCTACCTAGTGCTGGGATTACAGGCATGTGCCACCACGCCCAGACTCCATCTCAGCTCAGTGTGCCTGGAGGCGGGGCCAGCACGGCACTCAGTGCCAGGGATTGAACCCTGGCACCTGCACTTACCTAAGCAAGTGCTTAGTCTGCTGAGCCATACCACAGTCCCTGCCATTTCATCTCGATAATCAAAACTCTAGTACATAGCTGTTGACAGTAGTCCCTTGGTAGCCTCTGACTGTCTGTTAAATCTGTAGTGATGTACTTGATGTCCTCTCTTTTTCCCCTGGTGGGTACGGCTAGAAGTCTGTTCGGTTTAGGGCTTCTGACAGAACTAGTTCTGTTTTGCTTACTTTCTCTGTTGTTTTCATTCTTTTGATTTCCACTGTAACCTTCATTCTTTCTTTTTTTTCTGCTTAGTTTGGGTTTGATTTACTCTTTCCCTACTGATTTCTTAAATTCAGTGCTGGAGTTACTGATTTGAGACTTTTCCTCTTTTCTACTACGGGCATTTATCACCAGGGTGAATATCCTTCATGTGAATGTCATAAATTCGCCAGTTTTTAAGCTCCAGGATGACATTCAAAACTCTTCGAATTCAGAGTGTTTCAGATTTTGTGTTTTCTGATTAGGAATGCTCAGCTGGTAAAATCTAAAACTGGACAAACTCCAGAATCCGAAACAATTCTGGCCTCAAGCACTTTGGATATGGGATACCAACCTGTACAAACTGCCCCCTCAATACTACTTTGTCAGTGTCCCAGCTACCTTTTATTTATAATGTTTCACTCAATTCAGAGCATCTCTACTCTCCCCACTCTTCTCTGACCCATGCATTATGTAGAAGATTTTGCTCCCCAATATCTGAAGACTCTCCAGCAAACTGCCTCCTTTGCTTTCCAAAGTGACCCCACATGGGAGATTTCCCAACACCTCGTAGCCGTTATTCATTTCCAGTATAATTATATTTTCTACTTAAAAATGTGCAAACAGCTTCTTTTGCAACTATGGCTAAGATTAAGGCTCGGGATCTTCGCGGCAAGAAGAAAGAAGAGTCGTTGAAACAGCTAGACGACCTGAAGGTGGAGCTGTCATAGCTGCGCATCACTAAAGTGACAGGCGGCGCGGCGTCCAAGCTCTCCAAGATCCGAGCTGTTTGCAAATCCATCGTCCGCATTCTCACTGTCATCAACCAGACCCAGAAAGAAAACCTCAGGAAATATTACAAGGGCAAGAAGTACAAGCCCTGGACCTGCGGCCAGAGAAGACGCGAGCCACGCGCCGCCAGCTCAATAAGCATGAGGAGAAGCTAAAGACCAAGAAGCAGCAGCGGAAGGAACGAATGTACCCTCTGTGCAAGTTTGCTGTCAAGGCTTGAGCGGCGTCACAATAAAACTCAAACTCTGGAAAAAAAAATGTGCAAACAGAAAAAAATACATAGCAAAAATAGACGAGGCCCAAGATCGATGTGCATTAGCTGATTGTGCTCTTAGCTTGAATAAGAAACGCCCGGCAGATTGGAAGAGCGCTTATGGTGCATCCGTGCTGGACTCTCAAGCTGCAAGCTGAAGAGGGAAGACCCCGCTGTGGCCATGGGGGCAGCACTGACTCACAGACAGGCTTGGAGCTGGGGTGGAGTAAAAGGGGAGAGGAAGAAGCCCCCGCTTCTGGTCCTTTGGAGGAGCTCCAGCCTCTGCCCCGGCCTTCGGACGTTGGTCTTCCAGCGCAGGCTCTCCAGCCTTCCACCGCAGACGCTCTGGTTTCGGGGCTCGCACTAGATCCTGCAGTGAGCTCCAGGTCCTCGACTGTCGCCTGGGTCCTCCGGCTCGCCAGAGTGAAGTCACCACCTTGCTTCCTGCCACGCGGACTCCACAGGCAGCCAAGTGAGCCTACCCTGTACATCTTAACATTGCACAGAGATTTGTATTAAATCGGTTCCTCCAGTGACCCCAGCTCTGATACAGGAAGTGTTTCCAAAACTTCCTGCCGAAACTTTCTGGCCCAGGCTGCAGGACAGAATGGGGGCCAGGACTCGCGGCCCTGGACAGGCAATTCCGGCTTTCGCTCGGGCTTCACATCCGGTCAAGAGTGAGATGATGGCCCAGTTCCTGCTGGGGGGACCCAAGAGCCCCACCAACAGTTAAGAGTGCTGACAGCAGCGCCCGCCCCTGGTAAGCACAGGATGCAGGAGCAGTTGATGAATACAAAAACAAACTTCACGTCCTGGGACTGACCCAAGGCAGCGAGGGAGACACTGCGGTGAGGATGGCCGGACAGAGCCCGTCCATCTGCAGCTGGCCTAGGGACCCGGCTGGCTCTGAGGACCGCAGTCAGGTAGGGGACGCTTGGATACACGATGCGACTGCCAGCTTTAGTTGAGGCAAACCACAAGGTGGGAGGAGCGGTGCCGCTGGGATGGGCGCGTCCTGAGGCCATGAGCCCCGTGGCCACCGGTCAGCGGCAAAGCTGGGCCCGGGGCGCATGGCCTGGCTTGCTGGCCTGGGTGAGCGCTGGGAGCAGGGAGGAGAGCTGACAGGGAGCTTCGCCTCCCCACGCTTCCCTGGTAAACGCTTCGCACGCGGCTGCTCCGCCTCGCGGGCTGCAGGTGGCGCCGTTAGCTGCGGAGTGTGCACGGCCAGGCGCTGTGCCCAGCTCTCCCGCCTGCGTGCGGCGGGGACAACTAGGGAAGACCCTGAGGGGCTGGTGGCGATCGGACACGGCTGGCTTATGGGACTCCTACCTGAGAGGGGCAGCCCGCAGCCCGCCTGCTCTGCCCCCTCCTTCCGTGGGCCCGGCGGCCCGGCCCGGGAGCAGAGAACGTGCCCGTGGGTGGGCGGGGTCGGGGGAGGCCTCCTGTGTCTGTGACTGCCCGGCCACTAGCCGAGGGGACACAGTCCCAGAGTGGAAGCCTTCTGCCCTCTTTCCCTCCTCTCCTGTGGATCTTCAACTATTCTGCAACAAGCAGAGGGGACAGAGACCCAGCTTTCAGTGCTTTTCCTCCCTCCTCCCTCTTTCTTCTCTTGCGCCTCCCCTTTCCTGCCCGCTTCACGCTCTCCTCTCTGCTGTCCATCTCTGATTATGTGGCGGTTAGCTGAGGGGATAAAGAGGTGCAAAATGTGATCTTCCTTTCTTTGTCCACTTCATCTGTGTTCAAGACAGAAAGACGGGCAGAAGAGGACGCCTGCCTGCCTGCCTGCCTGCCTGCCTTTTCTTTCTTCTCTTCTGAGACCTGGGGTTCAGAGTAAGCCGCTCTCACCCAAGAGTGAGATCTCTGACCTCACTGGAAGCAGCTCCGTGCCTGTAGGGAGTTGTTTCTGGCCAGTCCGACTCCCACATGGAAAACCTTAAGCTGTTTGATTTGGGGTTTTCATCACAAAAGGTGGGGAGCAGCCCAGGCTGGATGCCCCATCCTCCCGCCTCTTCCTCCACCTCCAAGTGCCCAAGCCCCCGCCGCCGGGACCCAAATCCAAAGCGACTGCCCTCACCTTGGGGTAATTAAATTTACAAGCTGGATTCTGCAATACAATTGCAGCATCTAGTCTTATCTCCCAGGCCTCAGGGTGTCCGGATGCTGCTCCTGTTAGCAGGGTGAGCAGACAGCTGGCCTTCCTGCAGGGAGGAAGTCACCTGTCCTAGACGCGGTGCAAGAGGCTGCAGGACGTGGCACACTCGCCTAAGGGCACATATCACAGTAAACTTGCAGCACAGGGACCCCGAGGGTCACCAGTGAAGGCCATTAATACTACAGTACTACTCAGTGTCCAGAAGTACCCTCATACCTGAGCCCTCATCCTATGGGAACGCTGGCAGTCAGGCAGCAGACCTAAAGAGGACTACAGAGGGAGAGCTAGGAACCCATTCTCCTCACAAGCAGGAGTCTGAGCAGGGCGGTTGGTGGCACTGGTCCAGTGGTTGGGCAGTGATGCAGTGTAGGAGCAAACGTTTCCCCCTCCTGCCCCACTGTTCCCAGAGCTTTGGCTGTTGTTTCTATGCCATTTGCTTCATGGTTACAAGATGGCTGCTGAAGCTCCAGACTTCACCTCTGTGTTCAAGATAGAAAGGGCATAAGAAGGCCAAGGACCAATACTGACTTCTATGTCTGTTCCAGAGCGAACAGCTACTTCAAAACAACTGCTGTCTTAGTTACTTTTCTCTCATTGCTGAGACAAAATACTCAACACCCAGAGTTAAGGAAGGAAAGGCTTTGTTAGCTCACAGTTTGTAGAGGTTTTAATTCATAATCAGCCAGCTCTAAAGCCGGGCAGCCTAGCAGAGGGGTAATGGTTCATGGGGGCGGAAGACAGCACAAGCAATGAGGGAGGAGGGAGAGAGCGAGGACCAGCCTCCTTCAGTCCCTTAGACAGTATGCAGAATACTGGCCCTAAGGCAGGGTAGCACTCACACTCCCAATCCCAGCCTTAGACCATGAACCAACCGCAAACTCTGGGCTCAGCCAGTTCCGCAAGGCCCACATTCCAGAGCAGCATGAGGCTCTGCAGGGGACAACAGAGACAAAGTGTAACACTTTCTTGAAGGCCAGAAACCCAATTTCCAACACACTTGAGTTAGTTCAAATGCACACGCTCACTTATCCATTTGCTGCTCATTCAATGAGTAGCTAGCCCTGTCCTTTGCTACATTTTAAACTGCATTACTAATTACAAGGACAGGGGCTGGGGAGATGGCTCAGTAGAATACACACTTGCCTGGCAAGTGCAAGGGCCTGAGTTCAATCCCCAGTTCTGAAAAAAAAAAAAAAAAAAAAAAAAAAAAGGAGAAAATGGGTGATTCCATGTATCTTTATATTTCTGCACTTGCAAAAATGTGCCGACACTCTGCAGAGCCTGGGATCTGGGAGTTCTGGGCATTCCCACCTTGGTCAGGTGAGCACACACCTTAGCAGGTCTGGGGGCCAGCACTGCCTAGGGAACTAACAGATAGGAAAGGGTGTGCAGAACACAAGCTCCGTGCAGAACTCTCTTCCCAGCCACAACTCTCCTTCAAATGAAGGAACTCGGGGAGATTTGGGCCACCTCTGTCCTCCTGAATTTACAGGCTTCCCTGACATGGGCAGGGGCGAGCCCCTCCAAGCCAGGGTGCACCTTGGCCTCCTCGCCCTGCAGCCCAGGAGCAGCAGCGGATGCTGATCAGGCCCTGCTGGCCCCAAAAGATGGCTTAATGTCATCACCCAGGCTTGGTGACTGCTCTGGGGTTCAGGAGACCCGGGGCGCCCGGGAGGACAAGGTGGTCCCGGGCTGAGGGCAGCCTGGCTCTGCTGACTCAGCGCCCGAGCCACTGCCAGGTCTGCGAGGGTCAGAGCCAAAGCCGCTGTAACAGCAAGGACACTGGGAGACAGCTGACTCCGACCCCCCGAGTGTGGTGCCCTCACTCACAGCCTCAGGGATAAAATTCAAAGTCAGTGCTGCTACTCCACATTTTCAAAAAAAATCTAATTTGTACAAAGAGAGCGTCAGAAAAGTTCAATAGCTCCTTCTTGTCTTTAACTTGGACTTGAATATATTCACTTGGCCAGAAATTAAAGGAGAACCATATCAAAGAAATCTAAAGAATGTTCTCAGGCTCCCAAGAGAAAATTAAATGGAACTTGACTTTTACTTAACTGACAAAGACATAAACCTAAGACACTGTATTGTTCCCATCCAAGCATTAAAATGAATTCCTCTCTCATTCTGTCGGGCAAAAAAAAAAAAAAAAAAAAACCTTTTAAATATAAAATAATTGACACACAATCACTAATAAAGGAAAAGATTTGAACAAATTTTGAAAATCTGGATTTCATTCTGAAGCTTGAGAAACATAGGCCCAAACATACACACAATTTTCTTAATTTGACTTGTCCTCCAGTTTGCAAAGAGACAGTGTGTCAGATATGGCGGTGCTTACCTGTCCTTCCAGCACATAGGTGGCTGGGACAGGAAGACTGCCGGGAGCTGAAGGCCAGCCTGGGCTACACAGTGAGACCCTGTGTCAAATAATAAATAAATAAATGTCAAAAGAGACAGTGTGACAGGTTGTTTGCCCGAAGGAATTAAAGCCAGGGGTCTGAGGCTACCTGCACGCGAGTGTTTACTGCAGGGCTGTTCACAACAGCGGTGGTACAGAATCAGTGCGGGTATGTACTCGGAGACGCGAGCATAAAGAAAGAGGACGCGCAGCCCAACAAGGAGAGAACTCGGCCAGGGGCAACGTCGTGGATGGAATCCGAGGACCTTACATCACCAGAAAGCCTCATTTATTTGTGGAAGCAGAAAAGCTCCAAAGCGGTAACCACAAGAACTGTTACCTGCGCCCTGAGAGGGCCAGGGAGGCGAGGGTGGCAAGGGCCAGGGAGGCGAGGGTGGCAAGAGGAGGCTGCGTGGGTGCAGGGGCGCAGCTGGATGGAAGCGCTGGCTCCTCGGTCCTGTGTTACAGCGGGACTGCCTCGTTGACAGTTGATAAAATGCTTCAAAAGAGATGCTGGAGGAGTTGCCAGCGTTCCCCAACACAAAGAAGTGAGAAGCAGCAGGTGTCAGGAAACGGGAGTGCCAGTTTGCCTGGCATGGTGACAGAGGCCAGGAATTCCAGCACTCCAGGAGGCCGAGGCAGGAGGCTTACAGGTTTGAGCTCAGCATCAGCAGCTTAGTGACTTAGACTGGGCCTCAAAGTGAAATTAAAAAGACTGGAGATGCGGCTCCGTGCAGAGGCCCAGGCTTCAAACCCTCAGCGACTCCAAAACAAAAAGTAAACCAAACCAAAACAAACGGCAAAGGAAATGCCGCCTCCCCGACCCGACACCTTCCTTATGGGTACTGAGATATTGCACTCTACCAATAAATATGTACAGCCCCTGGGTCCAAAAATTAAAAATATAAAAGAAAAGAGACCAACAAACTGAAGAAAAACTGAATTTTTGTCCTTTATAAAAGCAGCTTATGGGGCCGGGGAGATGGCTCAGTAGAATAAGCGCTTCCCTGGCAAGAGCAAGAGCCTGAGTTCAATCCCCGGTTCTGGAAAAAAAAAAAAAAAAAAAAAGCAGCTTACAGCTTTGTGTTCCATTCGTGCTGAGTCAAGTCGGAAGCACCAGCCTTTGGCGGACTCAGGAAGATGCTCCAGCACTCTGACCGATTGCAACACCGAGAAAATTGGTGGAGCCAGTTTCCTAGCGCGTCTACAGGATTGGGTCTAGAGATGATTGGCACGGACATCAGCCAACCCACGAGAAGGCCCGCCCCCAATGCGGAGCACCCGTCCTATAGGCTGAGACGCAAGCTCCTGGCATGTGTGCACAAACTCAGGCCTCCTTGAGCGGAGCCTTTGCACGTGCAGCTCGTGCGCCGGAGGTCTTGGGCTTTAGCAGCTTGCAAACCTTCAGCTTCGGGCTGGGGCTGCCTCCTTGGTCCCTCGTGTTCCACGCCTTCCAGCCCCAGGTGGAGCAGCTCCTGGTTTCCCTGGGGGCCGCCCAGCTTCGTTGGTGTGGGCCGCGCTCAGCCCCTCCTACAGCGCCGTGGACTGTGGCGTTCTCCTGCTCTGCTCCCGCCGCTGTCGCCCGGTGTCATCCCGGTACAGGTGGGTCGGTTCCACCCCTCCCACGGCCTGGCCGAGCGCAGCTGTGGGTCTGATCACAGAAGGGGATGGGCTAAACTCACGGTACAGCACTGCCCCGCCCTGAGAGGCTTGAACCGCAGCCGGGTCTTGGGCTCCAGTCCTCCCGAGCGTCAGCAGCTCGCTCGCCCGCCGGGCCCGCAGGGTCTGCACAGAGCTGTTGCCTGAAGTCGGCAGGTCTAGGAGCCGCGGCCGGCCGTGCAGCTGCTCTGTGTGCCTTTCTTTCAGCTCGACCACGGGGAGCTGGGCAGGTTTCCAGACCCACCAACAGAGGGCCAGCTGACATCAGCTCTCTGGGGATGGGGCCACAAAGCCCAGTTAGGAAGGGCATGAACGCAGGGAGGGTGACAAATGTCATGTTTGCGCTCTCCTACAGAAAGGGTAGATGAAGCCATGTGAATCTCTCCCACTAGGAACAAAACTTCCTTTGTGCATTCCTGGGCAGGCACTGTGCTAGACGGACGGGGTCCTCCAAGGACAGGTAATTACACTACTCTGTGTGAAGTGTCAAACGCCAGGTCAGCCCTAAATAAGTGGGAGAAACTGGTCTCAAGGTTTTATGTCCAGACCTTGTTATTTGTTTATTTGGGAAAAAGTAGGCCACTTCCATGTCATCATGGAAGTATCTTTTGAAAAACATCAGAATAACCAGATTTGGAGATTTACATTCATTTCTCCTAGCGGTAGAATTCACGTCTCCTACAGATGGAGTTCGTTTGTTTTCTGCAGTGCCGCATTCCTTGTGCCCTGGACAGTGTTCTGGCATATTCTAGGCGCTCAATACACATTTGCATGTTGATTTAAGGTCCCTCTGTGATGCAGCGAGAGGGACAGGAAATGGAAGACAGGAGATTGATGCTTTTGCGGTGGAGACAAAATAATCCTAGTGTTCGCAGTGTATGTACAGATCTGCCCATTCTCCTTTGTTACTTACAGGACCTTGGCTGGTTTTACTATTAACCAAGAGGAAGCGTGGCAGAGTAGTGGCCTCTGACCAAGTGGTCCCATCGCCAGCTGGGGTGAGCCCTGCGGTGAAGCTGGGCTGCAGATGGGCCTGGTCTTGCATGTTTTGGTGTTTGAGTAAATGAGTCTGTAGAAGGGATCACGAGGCAGGCTCGCCGAGGACAGACAGGAGAGGATGCTCGGTTTCATTCCTCAGGAGCTAAAAGTCTAGTCTGATCAACATTGGCGTTGCTGGAACGGGGAGCTGCATTTAGTTCCCGGGGTCCATGGAGGACACAGGGCCATGGCTCGTTCTCTTGTTTGTTCATGCATTTAAGGTTATATTCATTCTGCATGTTTATTAAGTACCGGGTGTGTTAAGCTCTGCCTTCATCGCGCTTCTAACTAACACAGAAGAAGCACAGAGGCATGAGAAGGGTGACAGATGGAGTCCAAGCAAGTTGGGTGTAACGGGGTGGGTGACACCCTAAGCCAGGCTTCAGGGCTTAGGAAAAGCAACACTGAGCTGAGCCTGGAGAACAGGGGACGCGCTTGGAGCTCGATGAAGCTGTGCTGTCGTTGGTGGACAGGGGGTGAGAATGGGCGAGGGACAGCAGCGAGGGCAGGACCAGCCGCGCATGTCAGGGATGGCGGGATGAGAAGAGATGGGGCAGTCCACAGTGGACTGGAGGGCTGTGCAGGAGGCCACGTTGGCACGGCTCGGTGATGACTTGGGCTCAAAGAGTGAGAGATCAGAGTGTTAGCTCCGTTTCCTGACACGGGTAATTCAGAAACTTGGATGTGGTGAGCTGCCGCGGAATTGAGGGCCGCCCGCAGGCAGGCTGGCTTTATTCCTTCTAGGCCACAGCTCGCATCCGGTTGAGTCTGACCTGAAATGGAGGCACCTGGCCTCCGGGTGCAGCGAGTCCCATCCCAGCCTGTGCTGTCCTGCTTGTTGGTTGTGTGCTGTGACCCAGGCAGCCTCTCAGAGCTCCGCCTCCTTGCCTACGCACAGGGAGGGCACAGTGTGCTCTTGGGCTGCCGTGGAGTGTGGTAACCCGGGGCCTGAGATGAGCTTCCCTCAGTGTCACGTTCAGTAAATGCAAGCAGAACCTCTTGGCTCTGATGGTGGAAAGAGGAAGAAAATTAAAGATGGTTCAGAAAACTCCAGAGGAGACTAGCAGGGCAGGAAGATGGGCAGGCAAGGAGAAGCGCGGTCTCAGCAGGGAGGTGCCCAGCCACTGGACTCCTAGCGGAGTCCCCAGCAAGAGCCACCCCACGGTGAGGGCTGCCACCCTCTGCCTCCCAAATTCGCACCACCAAGTTACATGCTAATGTTCTGAAAAGTACAGTTGTAAAGCTCCCTTCCCTGCTGCAGAAAGAGCTGGGGTTCTCAGCACTGCCTGCCGCACATAGCCTGAGCCAAGCTGTGTGTCCCCCTGTGTGTCCCACCTGTGCTAGCCCTGGATGGGTGACTTTACCTCTCTGTGTGGATTGCAGTCCTAACAACCTCTGGTGGGTTTGGTGAGCACCAGCTGACCCGACAGCTGTAAGTCCCCAGAGCCATTGAAGGCCCCAGAAGCTCTACGTGTCAGTTCTTTTCAGGTAAAGACCAGGACCCTGGCGCTCAGAGCAGAAGCTCTGCCTGGTCACAGCAGCCAGTGGCCTGGTGGCCTGCAGGGTGAGAGAGGAGATAGCAGAAGTGCTGGAGCTACCGCCTGCTGTTTTCTCCGACTCCACAGCATGGGGTAGGGGCTGTTTGCACTGTACAGCAAGCAGGAGCCAGAGCTCGGCAAAATTGAGGATCTCACTGCAATTAGAGCTCAAGATCCTGTAGAAATCCTAATATATATTCTTCTGAGGGAAAAAAATCTGACAGAGAATCAGAGAGGTAAGCTGCAGGGGCATTCGGGAGCTGAGGAGAGGGCAGAGCTCACAAACCACATCCCCAGCATAGCTGGAAAGCAGGCACTGGGAACCGCGTCCTGGTGTTCCCAGTGGCGGTGGCGCCCGGAGAGTCCTCTTCTTGCTGGACAGTGGCATCCTCGGGGCACACACACACACACACGCCCGGGAGATCACATCTGTCTGCCTCCGGCTCTGCCAGCCCCGCCGACCTGGCCCACCACCAGCCTAATAGCCAAGGCATCTGGGGAGCCCGACTTTAATAAATTGCTGTTTCCTGTAGAAAACCGGTTTTTCAGCAGCTTTGTAACTCAACCATTTTTGATCACGTTAGGACTGACCCTGGCAGCCGGCCTGCAGCACTGTGCTCATGGCAGACAGTGGCAGATTGTTCTGCCCTCCTTGCAGCTCAGAGCAGCTAAGGAGAGAGAGGAGAGGAAGGCAGGCAGCAAATCTGAGCCCACGGTGTGTATACCCACAGTACAGCGAACCCTGACTCCCTTTAAGGGAAGTGGAAACCAGTCGCCCTCTCTGTGTCTGACCTTCTTCTCTGTCTCTTTCTCACATGCAGCTGTGTGAGCATGCACACACGCACGCACACATGCACGCACATGCACACACTCTCAGCAGTGGTAGGTGAGGCACAGCACACAGCCCGACCTAACAGCTTTCCTCTTTGTCTTTTTTTGCCTTTACCTGGCAGCGCACGCTCAAGGAGAGCTGCAGGAACAAAAATCAAGAAAATCTTTAGGGAGGATAGCAGGTTTAAGCAGTCACAGAGGCAGAAAAGTGAGAAGAGTGTCAAAAACTCTAGAAACCCACTCGATGACTGCATGAGGCTTGAGGGAGGGGCACCCAGACACGAACCCTAATGTGCTCACTGCCTGCAGAAGTGATGCACATTTGCAGATGCGGGCATGTGCGTGGTGTGGTGTGTCGGCCCTGGCCAGGAAGAAGCCAACTAGAGGTACCTGTGCGGGCCTGTCAGGAGACATTTTCCACAGGCGTGGTCCTCAGAAGTCTTATGAATCCTGATCGCTGAGGGACATGGAAATAGGAGTGGAATGACCAGTTTGAAAAGCTCCCTGGATTCGGCATGCACCTGTGAGTGTTGCTATTGAGTCAGACCAGTGTGTCCCACCTGCACCTGATATAAGAAGACCTAAGTCGCCAACTAAGCTCTGGATGCCAGGGCCCCACCCACCTGCAGGGTTACTGCCTCAGCAGGTTTGGCAGGGCACATTGGTTTTTATTTATTGAATGATTTTTAATTGACAGAAATTATATGTATATGTCCAACATATGCATACAAGCCTGATGTCTTGTTATATACTGTGAAATATCCGAATCAAGCCATACAGCATGCATTGTGTGGAGCAGCTGGAGCTGCAGATAAGTCACAGGTGCAGAGCTCCCAAGGTGAGTGTGAGGACAAGCGCTGGGGCTCTGAGAACACAGCCGGAGGGGAGTTAGGCAAGCAGGTTGCTAGGCAGAGGGGTGTCACGTGACATCAGCCTGCCCGTGTGTAAACAAAACCTGCTGCGGTCATTGAGCAGTTCCTGTATCCCACCCAGAGGGGGCTCCACCCGACCTCAGCTTTTCTGTTTTCTGACTCTTGTCTTTATTTCTTCATCCTCCACCCCCTAAGCCCCCAAAAGTTTGAGCTGTGCTGGATGCAGCATGTTACTTTATATACTTATCCCCCATGCTGAAAACTCTTAAAATGGACTCACATAGAAATTTTCAGGCGTAAGATGAACTGTTAGTTGTGATTATCAATGTGCTGTCCAGCAGAGCTCTTGACTGTACTTCTCCTAGCTGTAGCCCACACCACCCCAGCATCTCCCTCCCTGGTAACTGCTCAGTCGTGCCAGGAATCAGGAGCCCAGATGATGCACTTCCCGGTCACAACCCCGGTGACCTGCGCCTTACATCCAGACCCCGGCTGTAAGAGGAAGTCAGCTGCAGGACCCGGTGGCCGCAGTCCCTCCTCAAAACTATACCTATGAGCACATGAGATTTGGGGGACATCCTCGATCCAAACCAGGACAGTACTTCTTACAAATTAATAAATTTGAGGAATCCTAAATTGTATAATATTTGCACAAGAGATACCGTCATGCCAGGTATGGCAGTGCATGCCAGAATGCCTGAACTGGGAGACTGAGGCAGGAGGATCCTCATGAGTTCATGGCTAGCCTGGCTACATAGTGAGACCCTCTCTCTCAAAAAAAAAAAAGAAAGAAAAGAAAGACAAGAAAGATCATCATGCTCCTTCCAGGATGCTGGATGCTGAGGAAGGAGAAGGGCCCCGCCTGGCAGGGTGGGGGCAGGACAGACCTGTGAAATGTTTGGCTGTGCAGAAAATCACAGCAGGGTCATGCAGACAGGAGGTGGGCTGGCGCGTAGCATGTGGTGCAGCAGCGGAGCATGCCAGCGCACGTCCCATGACAGGGCTGCAGGCTGCTCGGTGGCAGCTCTGAGCCACCCGACACGTTTGGCCCCAGCTCTGCCACCGGCAGCGTAACAAGATGCATCTGCAGACCTGAGTGCATCTCACCCACCTCGGTGTGAGAGCAGAGGCGGGGTTTCCCCTCACACACGTGCCCGATCACCGTCAGCACTGTTGCTCTGTCTACTGGGCCTACTGCTTAGATTCATTTGGTCCTCACAGTAACTCTGAGAGGCAGGCATCATTACTAATCCCATTTTACAAAGAAGAAAATGGAGCTAAAAGAGGTTGAGAAATCCAGACAAGCAAATTACAGCTTAAACTTGAACCCAAGTCCCCTAATACCACATAATCTGTTCTTTCTCTTGTGGCCAGAGGAGGAAATCAGATTACAGAAGGAGCCGTAAGCTCTGCACTGACAAGTGAGCCTGCATCCCACGTGTCTGAGGAGCCATTTCAGCAGAGGGTGGCGGCTGCAAGCTGCGGACATGGGAAGCTGAGTCTCCTGGCTTAGGTGGAAAACGGACGCCAGCCAGAACGTGAGAGGGAGAAGTCGGCTCACAATAGCTTTCGGGGTGCATCTCCATTGCTTTTTTCTCATTGCTGGGACAAAATACCTGACATGCTAAATGAAGGAAGGAAAGGTTTATTTAGCTCACGGTCACTGGAGGTTTCTGTCCATACTCGGCTGGCTCCAAGGCAGGGTGGCACATGGCAGGGGGCAGCAGTTAATGGTGCTGGAAGGCAGCAGAGAGCCAGCGCCAGCAGGGTGGAGCAGCAGCTGGGGCTTGGGCCCCCATACTGCACTCAGGCCTGCCCCAGGGCGGCGCAGCACTTACCCATGATCCCAGCGCTGCGTCATGAAGTAATCGCAAGCTCTAGGAGCCGCCCCATGACTGCACGAGGCATCGGGGACACCTCGACACAAACCGTAGCAGGGTGCGACACAGCTTTAACACCATGAGGGGGGCTGAGGGGAAACCGAGGCAGAGGCTGAAGGGAAGGAAGCGCCCCCGCACAGACCGGCACCGATGGATGTGTGCCGGGAAGGGCACAGGGTGAGTGAGAGCTGCTGCTCTCACTTCCAGCTGCGGCCGTCAAAAGCTGGGAAAGGATGCGCTTGACCGCTGCAGCTGCCCACGCCCCGCCCAGCAGCGGGAAGAAGCTCTGCAGCCTGGAACTGTGGGTACAGGTGACATGAGGTGGCCTCATGAGACCTCCCCAGCCACACCCAGGCGGGATCTGCTGCTCCTCGGGCGGCGCAGGGTCCCTAGGCCCTCGTGCACAGCCAGGTGCCATTCAGGCGATGCCTGCCTCCTTGTCACCAAGGGACTTAATTTTTAGGGAAAGCAAATTGCTCAAGGTCATACGATAAGCCTCAAGGTCATTGTTCAAACCAGGCCTTCAAAGCTGTCTTTATTACCTTTGGGCTTACTGAGACAAGTGGGATTTAAAACTATTTGTAAATAATTGATGATGGAAAAACTCAAATAGAACAGAAGTGTTTAAATCAGGAAGCCAAGTCGCCTCCCCCGGACGAATCAGCCTAGTTCGATGACTGTCGGCCCGAGCCCGGCATCACTGGCGGCTGAGCGTTCAGGCGTAAGTGCAGCGCTGGCCCTTTGCCAGAAGCAAGTGGCTTGGGGCTGTAGTTTGGGCGCTCGCTTGTCTATCAAAGTTCCGCCCTCACTGATTGACCATGTGCAAGCACAAGTGTGCAGCACTCAACATAATGTTTCCTTTGAAAAAGAAAGAAGGACCGTTACACAATTCTGTAGCCTTTCTTTATAAATAAAAATTCAGCAGCGCTTCCTGGCACTGCTGATGGAGGTCTGCAGCTGGCGCTCTCAGAGCTCTTTCCTGAGCACCGAAATCTACTGATGGGCGTTAAGGCTGCTTCTATTTCTT
>NW_004524633.1:3490535-3492432 GCF_000260255.1 Octodon degus
GCACCGCCGCCTCCTGGGCTGCATCCAGGGAAGAAGAAAAGCGCTCGGCTGCTCAAATGCTCACTGATCAGCGTGCACACGCGGGTACCCGCATGGCCGGCCAGGGCCACTTCCTGGAGTTACTGCAGCACAGACACAAGGCCCTGTCCTCACAGCGAGCGACTGTTCTGGTGATAAAAGTATTTGTTATTTGGTGTAATAAATAATGTACAATGTATAAAATACAATTTAGTGAGGGTGCGTCAGATGTCGCTCCATCTCTGGCTCTTCTCTGTCTCTCACCCTGTCTCTCTTCGTTTCTCTTCTGCCTATCTCTGTCTGTCTCTCTGTCTCTGTCTTTATGTCTGTCCATCTCTCTGTCTCTTTGTCTCACGCTCCCTTCCCTGTGCTGTGCTGGGGATCAGCCCCAGGCCTGCCCATGCTGTGCCACCAAGCGTACTGGCCCTGCCTTTTCTGTCCCACACGATTCCAGCTCCCCCTGTGGCTCGTCTTGCTGCACAAGAGCTGGACATAGGTCCCTTTTCACACTGCCTGTGTGTGATACTTGATCTGATCCCACCTTATCAGAGTTACTAGCACCAACCAGTGAACTCCAGAACACGCACCTCTAACTCGAGGGGCTCGGCAGACCCACAGAGCCAGGCTGGGCGACCGATCCCATCAGCCCTTCTCAGAGTCGCCCGCGAGGCCCAGCAGGCTGCACCTTGTTAGCCTTCAGTTCTGCAGACCCTGCCACCAACACTGGCATTTCTTTATGTGCCATTGTGGGTGTCTGGTGTTGGCCAAGTTGCCACCCCAGGGAACCCCTGTATAAAAGTGCCCCTCAGACTGCAGTTAGACTTGCCTCTGCACAGACACCTGCTTCCATCCGGAGCAACCAGACTTTAACCACAGACTCTGACACTTCAGACCTCTCTTACATACGTGGTTAATGTACCTCGTCTATCAAGTGGACTCCTGGGAGATTTGCTCTCGCTTTGCTCCTCCTCTTTAATCACTCTGAACAAAGAGAAAACACGCTCTTCGTGTGGCCATACATGGTGAGATTTCGAAGTCATGCTCTGGTTGTCTCCTAACTTTAATTCTGTAAAGCAGGGTGGCAAGGTGTGCAGGGTGTGGGGACTGGAATTGCATAGCGCAGACAGGAGGAGGCCTCCTCAGAGAGCGCAGCAGCAGCTCAGCGCGGCTCCCAGGACTTGCCCGGCAGCTCCCAGAAGCGCGGCTCGGTCAGCTCGCGGCTGCAGCCCACGCTTGCTGCTCCAAGGCAGGAACTGCAGGGTGCGAGGCTGCTCTGTCCGCAGAGGCCAGAGAGCAGAGTGGGGAGCAGCGCGGAGAGGAGGGGTGGGGACAGGCGGAGACCCAAGGTCACCCCACGGCGCCCGGACGCAGAGGAAGTGTGCAACCCCCGCTTCCTGCGGCCGCTCTGCAGCCCTCTCAGCTGTGCTGTCTGGGCTGCCTGCAGGTCTGACTCCATTGAGAATGGTTCCCTTTTGTGGCTCTGTCAACTTTGGAGCAGAGCTGGAAGTTGCACAGTGCAGTGAATAACATGGACAAGGACACAGCATAACATTTTTATTTGACAGAAATTCCCTTCAAATTCCACTTTAATCCCCTCAAAATTCTCCTAAAATGGAGAAAATACTTGATCTGTGTTTAGTAGTATAAGACCATTACAGACAGAATTCTGACTTAATGAGTGATCTTCAAATATTATTTGAAGGAAATTTAATTTGAAATTAAAGAATAATTTGAAGAGTCTCCTGATGCTTATGCAGACTCGGGGGCCTGCTGTGCCGGCCCTGCCCCTGGAGCACGCTGAGATGGAGATTGAGACTGGGCGGGGTAGTGCGCACCTGTAATCCCAGCACTTGGGAGGCTATAAACAGGAGGATCACTA
>NW_004524633.1:3493331-3494531 GCF_000260255.1 Octodon degus
AGCGTTATTTCGACTTGCTTTTTTACCCTCACCTTGGGGAGTAAGGCTCTGGTATATGAATTTGGGGGTTTTCTCGGTTACTTTTCTCTCATTGCTGGTACCAAATACCGATGCCCAAAATTAAAGAAAGAAAGGTTTATTTAGCTGACGGTCTTTGGAGGTTTCAGTCCATATTTGGCCGGCACGTGGCAGAGGGCAGCCGTTTGTGGCACAGAAAACAACAAAAGAGCAAGTGTGAAAAGGCAGGAGCAGCGGCAGCAGTGGCAGAGGCCAGCCCTGCTTTCTTTATATTACCTTAAGGCTGTCTGCCCAGGGTGGGTGCAGCACACCCAGAACCCCAGCATGGGCTCGGGAGTTAATCACAAGCTCTAGAAACCCGCCCTGGTGACTGCAAGAGGCTTGGGGGAACAACTAGACAAACCATAACGGAGGATACAAGCATTTAGCCCCTAACAAGATTATTTAGAGAGCTCATTAAAGCCCTGCCCTTTTATATAACATGGGAAAAGCAGAGTAATTCTGAGACCCAGGCAAAGGATGTGTGGCCGAACCCCTTTTATTTGCCAGTAGACAAGCTAGTTAACTCTCAATCACAATTTTTTATGTGTTTAGTACAGCGTATACAGGGTTTTACAGCATCTCACTACACAGATCAGACTTGTAGTGATCCTTCCTGTTTTTCAGCCTCCCAAGTGCTGGGATTACAGGTACTTGTCTCAGTGCCCTGAGGGTGGGGCCCACACAGCAGGCTGGGGATCGAACCTGGGCCCTTGCATCTGTCAAAACAGGCGCTTTAATCCGCTGAGCTATCTGCCGGCCCTGAATCACAATTTTTAGATTTCTAAAACTAGGGTAATAATCTTTTTATACATTCTGGAATTTTACAAATGAACAGTAATGTGCATAAATCCCTTTCTAAGCCATAGAAGCATAAGCTGGACTCGAAAGTTTTGTTTCCCAAGTATATGGGCTATGTAAGAGCTTTTATAGGGTCCCATCCATCAGTGCAATCTGTAGATGTGCTCGTGTCTCCGTTGACTGTAACACCCTGTAAGATTATTCATTGTTACGTCTTCATAATGTATTACATCTTGAGGCTTTTTTTTTTTTTTTGCCAAATGGGTTCCTGAATATTTATTGAACTGAGGCTAGAGGTCACTTATCCTTTGTAGTGCTAATGTTTATGGTGTGCATGTTGGA
>NW_004524633.1:3496730-3498298 GCF_000260255.1 Octodon degus
TGAATTGCTCTGTAAAGCGAGAAGCTTGATTTTCATGGTTAAAATTTTACCTCTTATGGATTTTCTTAAGGATTTGTATTAAAACCATCAGTGCCCTATCTGGAATTAATAGCATCAGGACTTGCTGCCTCGCATTCCCTGCATCCCCCTATTCACCCAGCCCTTCCTGGCCATATCCAGGTTTATTCTGTTAATCTGAGAATCAAAGATTTCTGTGTGTGTGTTAAACTGATTTTATTATAAAACAGAACTCGTGGCTTTATAAGGAAATATGTAAGTCCAGTATGTGGAATGATACATAAATGTCTATACGTAATGGTAAATTAACTATGACTATGGTAGAGTAAATTGCAGCAGCCCACGGATAAGTAGAAAGTATACATATATAAAATCCTCAAGAGGCCTGTGGTGGGTTAACCAGTGGTTTAAATGGGAACACCCAGCTGAACTGAGTCAGTGTGGCACTGGGCGTGGAAGGCCCACCTAAGGATTGCTGCCAGCAGCATAGAAGGCAAGTGGGCCGGAAGACTGCACTAGGCTGGTTCTGCAGGGGAAGCTCTGTTGCGGCTGGTTTTCATATGAGCTTGGATGTTCTTGTGGAACATCAGAAGCGCAGGTCCTCACTGTCGCTGAGGATGGCTGGGTTCTCCTTGGGGGAGCTCGGCTCTGCCCTTTCAGTGTCGCCTCCTGGCTGCAGTGCGGACCCCTCAGCCTGCTGGCCCAGACCCTTCATCCTGCGGTGCAGACTTTCTAGCTTCCAGCACAGGCCTCGGGGCCTCCCCGGTGCAGATCCCCAACAGGGACTTGCCTGAGACGTTGCTGTGGGCTTGATGCATCTGGCTGGACTCATGGGGGACATCGCCTTGGGATCCAGACCCTCGGTTAGAATTTTTGAGTCTCTAGCACACAGGCAAATCTCTTGTGTTATTGTGCATTTGACTTTTTTTGGATGAACATGATAAGATCCTCCTATAAATGTGTGTGTCGCAATGTAAGTCTTTGCCTTTGCAAGCCCAGACTATCCTCAGGTCATAAAAGCCTGCGAAGATCCAAGGGACTGAGGTTCCGGAGGAGGAACCGTTAGGCATCAGAATCCTACCGTGGGATCCGCTGTTCCTCCCCTGGTACCTTTTGCTGAGTGCCAAAGATGAGAGCCCAAGAAGAGGGGTAGAAGACAGGCGAAAGAGAAGACAGTGGACCCCAGCACTCGCGTGAGGCTGAGGAGGAGGACTGAGCTCAGATGTCCTGGCTGGGGGGACTCGGAGACAGGAGGTTCAAGGAACAGAAACAGTGCCTGGCTCCCGATTTGCCTGTTGGATTGTAACCTAGATCCAAGGAGGGAGGGAGCAAGGGGGAGGACATGTCTGGAATCCAGTTTTGTGATGCTGGGGAGACAGCAATAAGTTTGGGGTCTGTGAAGAAGAAAACTCCCTCCCTTCTCCCCACCTTTCCTTCCTTCCCTCTTCCCTTTCATCCTTCCGTGGACACCATGGCTTTCCTCAGTTCAGAGCCTTCCTTAGTCCTCAGGACAAGCCATACGTGGACAAACCATACAAATTCTGTGACAG
>NW_004524633.1:3499973-3514104 GCF_000260255.1 Octodon degus
ATTTATTGTGTGTGTGTGGCCAGCTCAGCCCACCAGGGGGCAGGGCTGGCTGGCATGTGGTGCTGGGGGATTGAACCGCGGTCCCTACACTTTGTCAAGCTTGTTCCAAGTAGGTGCTTTAGACCACTGAGCCATCTCTCCAGCCCAAGATCCAGATTTCTAATAGTGATAAATAAAGTCCTATTTGTAAAAAGAAAAGATAAATTCAAAGAAAATCACACCTAGGCCCTAAGACTCTAAGAAAGAGCGAGTAGGAAAAGAGACATTATTCTCAACAGCTATAGGCCTACAACTGATTTCCTCACAAAACAGTAGCAGAAGAGGAGATAACAGGGTGGTGCTGTGGGGACGGGTGGCAGAGAGGAGGCGAGGCCGCCACAGAGCTCCGAGTTTACAGCCAGTAGGAATGGCTTCACAAGGGACACCAAGTTCTGCATGTGGGTGATGGTTTCCAGAGAGAGTTGCGCAGCTTGCCCGCCAGCCTTGTGCCGACCCAGCCCGCCCTGCAAGCAGGAGAGCCCACCCGCTGGCTGGTGGCGGTCTCTCGCCCCTTAGCCCACCCCGCCATGGGCAGCTGAGGCAGTTATGGTCCCCCAGTGGGCCAGCAAGTCGCCCTTTGAGCTCCTGTGTCAGCCTTCTGTGAGTTGTATTCATACAGATTAAATCCTGGGGCCAGAAGACCTGCACTGGCACTTGGCAGCCAGACAGCAATGCTTTCGGGTATGAAAAATTTTATATGTAAGTAAAAAGTTGTAAAAAAAAAAAAAAAAGGGGGGGGGATATCTGTAAACAATGACTAATAGATATTAGAAAATGTGATAAGGCCAGCCAAATAGCTCAGTGGATTAAAGTCCCTGCTTAAGCAGATGCAGGGGTCAGGGGTGCGATCCCCGGGGTGCCGTGCCAGCCCTGCCCCCGGGGCACATTGACAGGATGATTGCGACTGGGCGTGGTGGTGCACTCCCGTAATCCCAGCTCTTGGGAGGCTGAAAACATGAAGATCACTATGAGTCCAATCTATGTAGTGAGACCCTGTAGACCCTATAGACCCTGTACTAAAAAATACAAAAAAAAAAAAAAAGAAAGAAAAAAGAAAAAGGAAGGAAGGAAGAAAAGAAAGAAAGAGAGGGGGGGCAGGGAGATGGCTCAGTGGAATAAGGGCTTCCCTGGCAAGTGCAAGGGCCTGAGTTCAATCCCCGGTTCCCCCCCCCAAAAAAAAAGGAAAAAAAAGAAACAAACTGTGGTAATAGTGGCGGTTATCATAGCAGCTACAATTTAAAGGATATGATTTGTGCTAGGTTTTACAGAAGGTTTTATAACATATTATTTTGTTGTTGCTTTCAAAGCAAACGGAGCAGACACTGTTACCCAACAGGTGAGGACAGCGAGGCTGAGAGGGGTTTTAGAACGAGCACACAGTGACAGAGATGGCACAGGACAGAGTGGGGACTCTAACCTGTGCCTGTCCGTGGTGCTCTGCACCAGAACCTGCCTCAGATGGGCAACTGGCAGGTTAGGACAAAGGGCACGTGGGAGATGTTTTTTATATATAGTATACAAATCCTAAAAATAGTTAAACCTATTTTCAAGTTTAAAATCCAAAAAGAAATGTGTTCCACATGGTGTGGATGAGACCACGAAAACGTCTAAGGAGAGAACAGCAAGGACTCGGCAGGAACCACACTGGACTGGAATAGCAGGAATTGCGATCCGAATGGGCCGTGCGCTTGTAGCTTACTGCAGTGGAAGGTACACTGCCGCGGTGCCCTCGAAACCCTCCCGTAGCTCTGCATGCTTGTCCCATCGCCCTGGCTGCCTCTGCAGCAGCTCCGGAGTGCTTTCTCCTGAGGGTCTTTTTGGGGTATAATAAATAATTCAGTAACTGCTGCTGCCAGCTGGAATCCAACAGAAGGACATCTTGAAAAACGCTACACTGTGTCCCCACCCACCTTCCTCACCAGAACTGGCACTGTGCAACTCTCGGCTCTCCCACAAAGCTGAAATGATCATGAAAAGAAAGTGTTTGAATGGACTCTGGGCACTAAGGAAGCCAGGGCAGGGCCACTGGAGATGCCGCATGGGTAGAAACTCCCAGGAGTCCAGGCCTAGCTCCGTCTCCCCCATGCTCCCGGGCCGTCTGGGCTTCAGTGTTCTGGGCTCGTGCACCCCTGGGCCAAGGACTCCTTGGTTTCTCACAGTATGAATTCAGGAAGCTCCTTGCTGCTGACCCTGGATCAGCCTCCTGAACCCTCCTACTTCAGTCTGGACAGAACAGTCTCCTTCTTTTCCCTGGGTTTAAATTACCTTCAAAGGACATTAAAACTCTGTGTCTGATGCAGGAGATCCTGGGACTTTGGCATCGTACATATCATGTGCCAATGGGCTCTAAGGAAAGCAGGAAGTGGGGGACACAAAGGGGCCCCACGAGCCCGAAGGGATAGAAGGAGCCAGGCTCGGTGGTCTCCCTGCCGACCTCTGCCCATGCATTTCCCACGCTGGTCCCTCAAGACCATGTGGCGGGCACAAATTGGTCCCTGGTGGACAGAGGACAACAGTGTAGTCCACACCAAGCTGGAATCTCTGTCCCAGTCCTAAACTCCTGAATCCAGGTTGGTTTGAGCTCAGCCTGTGGACAAGGGAGTAGGGTAAGCTGTGCTCAGGGCTCCCATGGGCCTCTGACGTCTGCAGACACCCGCAGGCCACCTCGCCATTCAGGCTTGCTGTGGGCTGGGCCCTGTACCGCTGTCTGGCCGCACCCCTTAGCTCTGTCCTCTTGCAGCTTCTCCTCCCGCTGTCCCTTTGCCCCACTTCCTTTCTTCTCTGGAGGTTGGGAAAGCGAGATGCACCTTGGGTTTATCCAGGGTTCTACCCCAGCCTGCAGGGAGCAACCTCGTCCTGCCACTGGTGGCTGTGTGTCCCCGGGGAAGCTGCCTATCTTCTCTGTGTGCCGAGTGCATCATTATAAATGCGTACGATGAAGATGCCTGCCTCGTGGAGCTCTGATGATTAAATTAGTCGATGGAATCAAATTAATGGGAGAAGAGCACTTAGAATAATGCCAGCGGTGTCCTAATTGCTGCATCCTCACTAGGCCCCATGGCGGCTCGTATACTCATCCCCCAGCTCCAGGATCCCAGACACATACAGCATCACACATGCACTTGCATGCATACACATGCATACATGCGTGCAACCCTCCACATCCTTTTGGACTGTGTGTGTGCCTGTCTACAGATGACTCCCAACTTACCATCGTTTGATTTATACTTTTTAAGCCCTCCAGTGGTGCAAAAGCCTTCAGTAGAAATCAGATTTCAAATTTTAAATTTTGACCTAGTCGTGGGATAGCACTGTCACGAAGGTGAACAATGGGTGTTCCACAGTCTATGCTACTGCTAAAGTGGCGTGCAGTGGGTCAGATGTAGTGAGTGGACTTAGGGTCTTTTCACCTTAGGGTGCGTTTGTGCAGCTGTAACCCCGTGTAAGTTGAAGCATATGCCATCTATACAGAGCTGAGCCTGTCATCCTAGTAGCACTCAGGAAGCAGAGGCATGTCTGTGATTTCAAGCCCAGCCCAAACTATACAGCAAGGAGAGAGGCAGACAGACAGACAGACAGACAGACAGACAGACAGAGACTGTCAGTCAGAGAGAGTCATCACAAGAAATCGGCTACCTGACCATAGAGACTGGCAAATCCGGAGATCTGCAGCTGGCATCCTGGAGGCCCAGGAGAACTGATCCAGGCTGTCCAAAGCCTTGAGGCATAGGAGAATGGTGAAGTAGGCTGCAGTCTGAGTCTGAAATCCTGAGAACCAAGCAAGTTGGTCGTATATATCCTAATCACAGCACAAGAGAGGATTAATGTACCAGCTCACTCCGGGTCCTCAGCTGTTAGATGCACCACCCACACTGGGAGGACAATCAAGCGACAGCTAACAGATACACGCAGAACGTATTGACAAAACATCTGGGCACCCCATGGCCCACGCAAGTTGGCAGATAAAACATAGGCATTGGACAGAGAATAAGAGGATCAAAAAAGTGCTGAGAATCAAGATTTCTATTTTAGCCACACAGACAACGTTTGTCTTTTATGTAACATTTTTAAAGACTGCCACACATTTTGCAGCGCTACCACTTAGTCCATTTTTCCATAGCCTGCACTGGGTTTGGCCACATGACTTGCTCTGGCCACGGGGGAATTAACAAGTGAAATGCAAACAGATGGTGGGAAACTGCTTCTCCCTTCTGGTTTAGCAACCAAGCCTCCATGTGAAGCAGCCCAGGCCACCACACTTGATGCTGGAAATATGTGGTCCACATGCCCAGAAGTTCCAGCTGTTTAACAGGTATGCACTTGGGTCATCAGTGATCATCCAATGAGCCCCAGTTCAAAGAAAACTAAGTCAATCCACAGAACTTACAGAAAAACATTACAGTGTTCTTTTTAAGCCAGTAATTTGTTTGAATGATTTCTTATGCAACACGATAAAACCAGATGCATAAATTAGTATCAGAAGTGGGGTGCAGATGCAGATGTGGGCACTGGGTTAGGAAATGGCTGGGAAGCAGAAGCTGGCCGTGTGGGGAGGAGGCTGTCAGTAGAGGCTGGAGAAGAAAGGCAGAATCCCCAGAGGAAACCACCGTAGCAGGTGAGGAAATGGTGGCCTGCATTCCTCAGTAGTGAAATAATGGCCTAAAGGTTGCCTAGAGCACCTTGAAAAACATGAAGCAATAAACCAAGTCTAGCCAAGGAGACCTCTAGGCCTGTGTTCCAAGAGGAAGTCGGGTTCTTCAGCTGCAGCAGAGTGGTGCGGAAAGATGACACAGTTGTGTTTGCAGGCAGAATTTAAAAGAGACTCCGAAACCTTGGAATTGCAGAGCTACAAAATAAAACTATTTCACATTTTAATCTCTCCGGAGGGCCCAAGAGTCTCCAAGTAAGAAACAGCCTCAGGGTAAAGAACAAATCAGGACATGGCTGTAAAATTTGTATGTTAAGGCCTCTGAAATATTGAATTTAGGGCTCTGCTTAGTGAATGCTGTCAGTGAGACCAAAGGGCTCCTAAGACCCAAAGGAGCAGTTCCAGAGACGCCTGGTTATAAGAGTCTGTTGGGAAAAGTCTGTCTTGCAAAGCATCAGACAAAAGCTGCCCGGCGGAGAGAACAACAGGGCAATGCCAAGTTTTCACGAGAGTTGTGTCAGCTAGGACTTAGAGTTCAGAACGAAGCAGGGTCTCTCAGCTCGAGTTCCAAGGGGCGGGAGGCAGTCTGAAAGCCACTGAGCTGCAGACGAGGCCATTTCTTACAGCAAGGAAGGAGCAGGGGAGGGGAGGGCTCAGTCTCACAGGCACACAGGTCTAGCTCCGAGCACCAGCAGCCCCTTCTGCTGGGCGTCCTGAGCCTTCTCCCCGCTCCCGAGCCTAGCCCTGGGCTCCTGCTCCACCTCTGTCCACAACTGTTGTATGGCCGCCAGTCAGTAGGTGTCCTCTGGGGCTTCTGTTTTGTCACCAGCAAATTTTAAACATTATAAGAAATTCTGGCTAAATATAGTGTTGTAGATCTGTTGTCCCAGGAATCTGGGACACTGAGGCAAGAGGACCTCAAGTTCAAGCTCAGCCTGGGCAACTTAGCAAATTGGCCTGATCTCAAAATAAAAATTCAAAAGGAGGGGGTGGCTCAGTGCAAGAGCACTGTGTTCAAACCTTAGAGGAGAAAGAAAAAAGCTGAGGAGACAGAGGGAGAAGGAACGGAGGGATGGCAAGCACGAAGAAGGAAGCGGGAGGAGGGAAGGAAATATTTAACATAATGAGGTCCTCTCTGCCCATTCTCTGAAGGTGGAAAATCAGACATAAACAAGGAAGAGGAACCTCACGGCCACAAGACCGAGGAGACGCTATGTGGCCTTGAGTTCTCCTCCAAGCAGAGTGGGGAGTTAGGTCACAGCAGCGATGGCCCTGGCAGTTGAAGGTCCTGACGGTGACCTGTGGCATCAGATATGGTGACAGGAATGAGTCTCCTTTGCCCAGAGGCTGGGTCAGCGGGTGCCTCCCCAGCCCTCCCAGGCTCCTGCGGAGAGGGCTGCCTGCTTGTACTGGGAGCTTTCTGTGATGCGGCAGATGTTTCTTTCCAGTTCTCAGAAAGGCCAGTTGGTAGAAGGCGCAGGGAGGGTGCATGGCATCCTAGAGCCTTCAGGGTCCCCGTTCCTGGAGGCACTGGGCATTCACTGTGTGACTTCCCAGATCCCTGGGGGGTGGAGCCCAGCCAGCAGGCAGGGGAGGACGTGGACAGCAGGCTGGGTGAGTGAACTTCAGTTCTCCACCTAGCGAAGGCCAAAGCTCAGTCACCTGCCCTGGTTACTGCCAGGGGTTGTGGGACAGGAGGGCACCCAGGAGACAAGGAGGAGGGAAACCAGGGCTATGGCTGGCGGCGCCAGCTCTGGGGGCATCTGCTCACGTGAGTGCAGTGGGTTTAGTGGTGTGGCTGACAGACACAGTGAGGGTCTAAATTCTTGAGACGTTGCTGTGAAACCCCGGGGTGAGTGTGCTCGAGGCAAGCAGGAGAGTCTTCGGGGGACTGAGGCAGCGAGGCTTCTCCTGGAGTAAAATTTTTAGAGTTTGGACATTTGCCTTATGTTTAGATCACACTTCACATTTTTAGCACTGGAACTAAAACAGGTGCCATGAGTCAGATCCCAGTGTGTAGGCACATGGAAGCGGAGTGTGGAAGGGGCAGATCTAGGTTTCCATCTGCCTTGTGCCCAGGTGGAGGGGGCCTGAACGCAATGGTTAAGGGCGTGTGCACTTGGATCCACCAGACCCATGGCCAGGTCAGACCACTCCGCACCCACTGGCTGGGGGATGCTGCTTGGGCATCAGTGACCCCCCAAAATGAGAATTCTATTACCAGGAGCACAGGAAAGTGAACAAATAGCAGGATACAGGCCCCTGCAGCCTGACTGCCTGGAGCTGGGCGAAATGCACTTCTATTGTGGGATTTGGAATTGGGGTGTAAGCACTGTGGCTGAGAGCATAGCAGGCTTTTGGGGGTGGGAGGGCTGTCCATTTTGAGGGATTTTGGGGGGGAGTCAAGACAGGTCTTGCTATGGAGTTCAGGCCAGCCTTGAACTCACTGTGCATCCTGAGCTAGTCCTGAATCAATGATCCTGCCGCAGCCTGCTGAGTGCTGAGATTACAGAAGCGAACCAGCACACCCAGCTATAAGCTTTGTTCATGAGCAAGCGGATAGATGGTGTTTGGAGTTTGGGGAGAGAGAGAAAGAGAGACCGAGACAGAGAAAGACAGAGTGTTCTCCTTGAGGTGTTCCAGAGTCCTGGAACCTACCCACACCCTCTGAAGTGATCTGATTGGGTCTCCCTTCCTCAGTATCAGCAAACCCAAAGTAAAGCGAGCTGATGTCAGTGTCACAGGATCCTGGCATTAGAATGCTCTGCTCCCCCAGGCAGGTGCGGAGCCTAAGCCCCTGGTCTATTGCTGGATCCACCAGACGCACCCGCAGGTGAAGGACACCCCGAGTCCCCCAGCCGGTCATGGCAGCTGCAGGGCTCCCACCTCTCCTGCACCCAGAGAGCAAGGTGGGTGCAGCCGTCCAGCCACCCCAGGAGAGCTGAGAACACCAGGCTCCTTTCTCCTCTTGGGTGCTCGTCAGATCTCCGCTTTGGCCTCCCTGGCGCTGTTCCAGGGCTTCCTTTTCCTCTTCCTGCACCATCTTTCATGGCTCTTTTTCGCTCTGTTCCTCTCTCCAGCTTCGGTTCGAGAATCACTGGTCTCGCCCCTTCCCCTGGGGGCTCAGTCACAGGGCAGGAGGGTCTAGGCCGCAGCTGAGGCTAGAGCTTTCCTTTCCTTTCCAATCTACAGCGAACTCTTACATACAGCGTAAGAGACTGGAAAGCACACCAAGCAAACGCCTTCACAACACCGCCCTCCAGTAATAGCTGTCAATGCAATGACGCGCTCTTTTCACTTACGTGTCTGTTTCCTTAGTTTCATATTGTGCGTATATATTGCATTTTCAACTTTAAATAAAATAACAAATTTATATTGAAGGCATGCAATGAGATGTGTTGATATGTGTATATATTATGAAAGACTGTCACAATAAAATGAGGCACATGGTCACCTGCAGTAACTGCATTACCTGTGTGAGGGGGAGAACACTGCAGATCTGCTACCTCAGCAGATCTCAGCTCTTCAGAATAGTAAGCACCACTGTCTGCAGGCCCATGATGACGGTAGGTATCCAGCAGGGATCCCCCTTCTTTCTATCTGCCAGTCTGTACCCTCTGGACCAACACCCCCACGTCTCCAGCCCGAGAGGGAGCCGAACCCCTCCAGGCCACGCCCCGGGGGTGCCGAAAGCACAGTTCATCGTGCCCCCAAGATCCCAGATGCAGGCAGCTCCCCAAAGCCTCCAGACACTTCGGCTGCAGTGATGGTGGCATGCCGGTGTGTTCCAGGCCGGGGCTTCTGGTGTCCTTTGTACATGGACAGTCCTGGGGTTGCACAATCATACAGAACTTTCCAGCCCACAGCATGTGTTTTGCGGAACCGGGGATTGAACTCAGGCCCTCGCCAGGAAAGCGCTTATTCCACTGAGCCATCTCCCCGGCCCCGGTCTCTCTCCGTGTTATCTTTTACTTCAGTAACCACCAGCCCAGTAGGTGCAAGATGAGAGCTCGCACGTGGCTCTCGTCTGCACTTCCTTGATGACTGGGGCTACCACGCACTTCTCTGGGGTTTTGCCATTGTCTATCTTCTTAGGAAAACTGGCTGTTCAGGTTCTTTGTTCGTTTTAGAATCACTGCCTTGTTTTGTTTTGTTTTCTGGGTACTTTCTCTGTGGAGTTATATGACTGCCGTATGAGTCTTGGGTCCTAGCCTTCTAAGTTTGCAGATGTTTCTGCCTGTTCCATAGGTTACCTTATTATTTAGGGTTGTTTTTTTTTTAAATCATGTCGAAACTCTTTAATATATAGGGCCAAATCTGATTCTGCCTTTTATGAAACTATATGGTGTGGGGACTAAAACTAGTCAGCTACGATGGCAGTGACTGTTTGCCGAGCATTTGCTGTGTGCCAAGAACTGTGTCTTGTGCTCAGTGTGTTGCTTATTTAATATTTACTCCTCCGGGAAGTGAGAGTGGCTGCTCCATGTTCAAAAAGAAGAACTGAGAGGGCCCGCCAGATAGCTCAGCGGACTAAAGCACCTGCTTAGGCAGACACAGGGACCAGGGGCTCCATCCCTGGCAGGTCAGCCCCGCCCTCAGGGCACATAGAGACAGCAGATGAGACGGGGTGTGGTGGCATGTACCTGTTATCCCAGAGCTTGGGAGGCTGAAAGTAGGAGGATCACTATGAGTCCGATCTGTGTAGTGAGACCCTGTAGACATTATACTAGGATCACTATGAGTCCGATCTGTGTAGTGAGACCCTGTAGACACTATACTAAATACATTTAAAAATTTTTTAAACTAATAACTGAGGTTTACAGGCCTGACATTGATAACTTCATCAAACAGGAAGAAAGGGGCTGTGAGGAATGGAACAAGTCTGCAGCTTCTGCCTGGCTTTGGGGGCTGCTGCCTGGTTGGGAAGGAATGCTCAGGAATTGGACTTAAGTTCAGCTTTGCTTAACAGAATATACCTTAAGATGAAATGTGTTGAAGGTTAATGCAGATAGCAAAAGATCTGCAGCTGTTTTGATTCACTTTTGTAAAAGACTGCGAAGATAGCAAGTGCCTGCAGGAAAACCTGGGGGTGCCCAAAGTGGTTGGGGTCTCTGGGGTGCCAGTGAGCAGGACGCGTCCTGTTGGAATGCAGCTGTGACCTCCGGAGCCTCCTCGGGTGGCCCAGGGGCTCCCCAAGCCTGGGAGATGCACAGGCTGGACCTTCTCCCAGGAAAAGGACATGGATAGACGTGTGTACAGGTCTGCGGGTGCTTTGTGCAGGTCCAGGAAAGGGGAAAATTTTAAGGCAGGTTAAAATATTTCATCTGTGATTAGTTACCAGGGAAGAAAGAAACAAATTCCCCAAGTAATGAGACCAAGTCATGGGCCCAGCAGCGCACGGTCCCGAGCGTCCCGCATCTGTTAGTTATAAATGGAGCCCCCGGAGCCTGCGGGGCTGCAGCCTGGGCTGAAGAAAGCCCCTGCATTTACATTTTCTCCTTCAGGATTTGGCAAAAAAAGAGAAGTACCTAAGTCCATGGGCACCATCAGATGGGCCATTTGGGACTTTGTAGACTCAGCACTTGTTTGTAATTTCTGTCCCCAACTAAAGCCATCAGGAGAGACGGTGCAGGGGCGATGATGGGAGTGCCCAGCCTGCCCCCCACGCAGCCCAGGTGCTGGGCTCCACATCACAGCCTGCCCCACCCCCTGGGGGGCCCAGGGCCCCTGACTTCTCTTCCACTCAGCTTCCCCTTCCCGTAGCCTGGTCCCGTGTATGCTGAGGTATTCAGGATCTGGTCGTGTGCTGCATGCTGAATACAACCAGCACCCACATCTTAGCATTGCCTGGGTTCCCAGGCGTGCACTATTTCATTCGTCATCATAATTCTCACAGCAAGCCTATGAGGGAGACTTTATCTCCAATCTACAGGTGAGAAACTGAGGAAAGAGCTTTAGTAACTTCCTGTCATCACAGCGAGACCTGTACTCCTGGGGTTTTAGAATTTTGAGACCCATGAAATTATAATAGCTGACCATGCCATCAGTGTCATTATTAGTCATAATTATTGCTGATAGTTAATGTGGCAAAGGTAAGATGACTCATCTCTCAAGATCTGAGCTGTCTATCACTTGCGTTGTTTGCCCTGTGCATAGTAACCCAGTACAACCTCCCCTGCAGATGAGCCAGACCTGCAGCAGGGACCGGCTGTGCCGGGTCCTAACTCTCCATGCCTGCGCCCTGCGCAGCGCTCTCTGGTACCACACAGCGGAAACCTAGAAGCCAGACTGCCCAGGCCGCCCGCCAGAAGGGCTCTGCTTGTCTCTCAGTGGGAAATCTTGATGTGGGATTTGGAAGATGAACAGGAAGTAGCTGTGGGTGTCCAGGTGTCCTCCTGATGCCGTCCCAAGGGGCCACAGTGGCTGAGACCAGCTCTCCTAGGCGTCCCTGGGAAGGAGGGGCAATAGTCTAGTCTTCACTCTCACCCTCCCAGGGGTTTCATAATTCACTATCTCTTTGTGTTAAATTTATTTGCAACCGGAAATGCCCATCATGGCTTCTGTTTCCCCAGCCGACGCATTACCCAAGGTAATGATCCATTAGTAATAAAATTAAAGCAATTAGAAAACTAATACAGGGGCTGGTTCTAAGGACAGCTCCATGGGCGAGCGCTTGCCGGCAGGTGTAAGGCCTTGGGCTTGATGTCCAGACAGGCAGACAGACACCACCAATTAATGCGCATTCATTACCTGCTCTTTCAAGACACTGCCTTTGGATGTTGGAACAGCAATGTAAATAAATAATCCCTTCTCTTGAAGAGTATATGCTATTATGCTTCTAAAATATTCATTGAATAAATTACTACAAGCAATAAGCGAAGGAAATTTAGGAACACTTGTGCAGCTGGAATAGAATAAGTCAATCGGAGAACGAGACACAGCGGAGTCCCTGTTGCTTCTGTGATTTCCGTACAGAAACTTTGGGCCCCCATGGCGGGACCGCTAATGTGTCACCTTCCATTTCACCCTGTTGAGCGGAAGGGGTTTTGGACTTGAGTGACCCAAAGCCAACCAGTCCCTAATGGTTATTGACATCAGGCAATATTTTCCAACCATGAAATGGGTTTTTAAAATACCAAAATTAGTACATAATAACAACAAGCAAAGTTCAGCTCCTGTGCAACAAAGCATTTAATAACTGTGGCTTAGAACTGGATTTTTTAAAAATCATTCTTCAAACACCTAAGGATGTCTATGGTCACTGGCCTCCAGCGAGCCTCACTCCTCATGTCTGCATCCTTGAGTAAGTCCCCACAGAGGGCTGACTGTGGAGCACAGTGGGTTTTGCTAAATGACTGACTGTGGCACTGCACCATCTGTTTTTCGGTCTCTCCTCATATTCCACGGGGCCAGTTACCACGTCATGGGAACACTATGGAGACTCCTGGGAGAAGCGAAGGCGTCCCACCCACAGCCCTGAGAGCGGGCCATCGGGGAAGGGCTCTTCCGGGCCTCCTCAACCTTCAGACAGCTGCAGCCTGACCACAGCCTGCCTGCAGCTTCACCATGGATTTGAGCAGGAGTCTCCCAGCTAGCTACCCCATAAACCCTAACGCACAAAAACTGTGCGAAATAAAATTCACTGTTCTGGATCACTGAGTTTTAGAGTTTGGAATTGTATAACAACAGATAACAAAAACAGAGATCGAATATTCCATTCACAGAAATGCCTTCGATCTCTTGCGCTCTCCTCTCTTCTAGCACTCCATTCCTGGCGTCTCTCGCCTTCCTTCCTTAACAGGACTTTGCCATTCCGTTGGGTCACAGCACACCCCTTGTCCTCACCACAGCCACCCGCCATGATGTGTACCTGGCATGGTGCGTCTCCCCAGAGAACAGCCTTCCAGGGATACGTGTCTTACGTTTGCACTGCTTTTCTCCTGAATCTGTCCCTGCCACTTCTGCCTTTTCCATCCTCAGAGATGGTGGAGGGGGAGTGGAGAAAGATGGTAAGAGGGAAAGAGAAGGGATGGCTATAATTAAGTTCATGTTGCCACACGGCACACTGGGTTGCTGTAAGAGTTAAGTATGGTGCTACACACACAATACCCAGCACAATGGCTTAGTCCCTCCACCCCCGTCTAGCCCCCATCTCCACTCTTCAGCCATGTAGAACCCCTTGGAGTCCACCTTAATTCTTCCCATCTTTCACCAGCACCTTCTGTTCCCACTGATAAGAATGTCCTGTCTCTCCTTGACTAATTGGTAAGCTCTCCTGCTCCAAAATCGGCTCAACTTTTAACTGTCTTAGAAAGCCTCCACTCTTCTCCCAGGCCAAGAACACGGCCCTGTTCCACCATGTTCCCACCTTCTGTGATGGGCATCCATCCATTGCCGTAACCAGTATTCTAATTTGCCACTGCCTCAGCAGCTTAAGCAGACCTCACAGGTAAGGAAGATGTCATATTTGTAGCCTCTCCCTGTCATAAAGAAGGAAGGAGAGAGGCGATAGAGCGATGAGGGGAGAGAGAGGAAGGAGGAGGGAGACCCGATCCCCTGGCCCTCAGCCTGTTCCCTGCGCCCATCCTGACTTCCCGCGCATGGTGCTGGGGGCTGGATGCTGCCTAGGGCTAGACCTAGCTGCCCAGGGCAGCCCCAGCACCTCAGTGCCTGTACTACAGACTGGCTTGGAGATGGGTGTGGGACCCGACTGGGGATGTCCTCAGTCTGCAGGAAGGACCAGCCGCTGCCTCTTGTGGGAGCTCCCTGGGGCTTTGGGAGCCGCCTGAGAGGGTTTCTCCTCCTGTTGTGTGGGTGGAGATCCCTGGGGTCTCTATCATCTCAGAAAATAAAAACAGAATGAAATGAACATTGTAGAAGGAAAGGGCAGAAATGGAGAAAGAGAAAACAAAATCAATCTTGTTCACATCCTCCAAGCCCTGGGTCAAGCCATTTCTTTTGGTGGGAACATAGGGCTCTCAGGTGAAAGAAATCTCTATTATTGTAGCCAGCTTCAGCTGGGTTTATGTCCCAATCGGAACTTACATAAGAAGGAAAACCTGGAAGAAGTTCAATTCTCTTGTCTCGTCTGGAGTGTCTAAGGATGTGGTTTGGTATTTAAGGAGTGTCATTCATGTGGAGAATCCATTTATCTGGAATCCCCCCACCCCGGTGAGTGGTCAGCTGAGTGTGGCTGCCCCCCCGCCCCCTGAGTGGTCAGCTGAGTGTGGCTGCCCCCCACCCGTGAGTGGTCAGCTGAGTGTGGCTGCCCCCCGCCCGTGAGTGGTCAGCTGAGTGTGGCTGCCCCCCCTGCCCGTGAGTGGTCAGCTGAGTGTGGCTGCCCCCCGCCCGTGAGTGGTCAGCTGAGTGTGGCTGCCCCCCCGCCCGTGAGTGGTCAGCTGAGTGTGGCTGCCCCCCCGCCCGTGAGTGGTCAGCTGAGTGTGG
>NW_004524633.1:3514204-3555792 GCF_000260255.1 Octodon degus
GCCCGTGAGTGGTCAGCTGAGTGTGGCTGCCCCCCCCGCCCCGGTGAGTGGTCAGCTGAGTGTGGCTGCCCCCCCGCCCCGGTGAGTGGTCAGCTGAGTGTGGCTGCCCCCCCGCCCGTGAGTGGTCAGCTGAGTGTGGCTGCCCCCCGCCCGTGAGTGGTCAGCTGAGTGTGGCTGCCCCCCGCCCGTGAGTGGTCAGCTGAGTGTGGCTGCACCTGTCTTTCCTACTGCAGGAAGCTGCGTGGTGCCTTGATAAAGCAGAAGCAGTTCTTCATTCATGGGACAAGCACTGAGTTGCCTCCTCTAGTCCAGGCACTGGGCTAACCCAGGAAGACAGGGGCCCCCTCGAGGGAGGACAGAGATGGAGGCCCACAACCCTGGGGCCTGCACACCCCTGCCCTGCGCCCCAGCACAGGCACAAGCGCCACGGAGGGAATTTGGTGGCCACTGCAGGCAGCTGCACAGCAGCTGGAGGCTGGCTACCAGGCCTATCTCTCTTCCTGTCTCAGGAGCGAGAACTGCATCTTGTTTGTGCCCGAGGCCGCAGCCCCTGACGCAGCCCTGGCAAACACATCAGCCCGAGACTGCGCTCAGTGGTCCTGTGCTCCAGCCAGGACCCAGGCTTGGTGCGTTCACTCTCGCTGCAGCCAGCTCTCCATGCCTGCGTCCTCGGAGTCTGCGCCTCTGCCTCGGGGACCTTAGCTGTAGTCGCTTCTGGTTATCCTGATGTTGCAAGAAGTGGTTGAGAAAAGAGGTGCAGTGGGCACCTGATACCAAAGGAGGGTGCCAAGGTACCTCTTTTAAGAGCTTGGCATCTGCACAGGCTGAGCCTGGGAAGCTGGGGTTAAATCCTTCTGACCTGTAAAGTTCCAGCCCCACCCAAAGACCAGGGTGTCCCAAAGCAATCACAAGCAGTGGGTGGCACACTTCCAGCGAGCTCTCCTCAGCGTCGGGGGCGGCCCAGTGTGCAGTGAGGGCAGCGTCAGCACAGACTGCGGAAGCTGCTGCCCTCTGCGGTGACATTTAGCTCCTAGGGCTGCGGTAACAAATCTCACCTGGGTGGCTTCATACAGGCGGCGTCAGCACACTGCCTGTGGCTGTGGCCCTGCAGCCTCAGAGGGGTCCTTCCCTGCCTCTTCTCCCTTTCAGGGACCCAAAGGGATCCTTGGCATCACCCTAAAACAGAGCCCCTGCTCAGGCAAAGCCGGGGGCCCCGCGACCCGATGCTTGTTGCCACAGGGAACAGGGCCGCGCTCTCACCTCTCATGGGTGCTGATAGCAGAGTTGGGGAGGGAAAGAGCTTTGAACCCAAGCCTGCACCCTAAGAACCAAAGCCAGGGGACCAAGGCTGGCAGCAGCAGAGCAGACATCGCCAACCCAGGGGCAGAGGCCTGGCTGTAGTGCCGGCTTCAGGCTTCCCCCCAGCACGAACTCTGCCTGGAGAAACTGCAAGTGTGGATGGAGACAGGTGACTTTGGAGCCCAGCAAAGGGCGCTGTGGGGAGTCGGTGAGGGCCACGGGCACAGATGGGGACCTGAGTGACAGAGTCGGACTCCGCAGCACCAGAGGAGCCTGAGAAGCCAGTGCAGGGCTGATCGGCTCTCCCCCGCTGTTTGGAAGCAGGGAGCTTGGGTCAGAGGGCGTTCCTGGGACATCCCGGGTCACCAGACATTCAGCTTGGCCTCAAACAGAGGATCGAGGGGGACACAGGATGGCTGTAACAGTCTCCGGTAGGTAACGGTGTGCAACACCTTGGATGGAAAACCACGGCCCGGGGCTCCTGGGCTGGAGAAGTAGCTGAGCACTTGCGAGCACACAGGCCCTGTTCCTGCAGGCACGGGCTGTTGCAGGCTTCAGTGATTATCTTATAATTAGTATCCGCTTCTTACAAGCAGGCAAAGCACTGCCAAGGTCCTGCGGCCAGTAGGTAAGCTCGAGACCTGGACTTGAGCCCTGGCCACGTGGCCAGGGGCACACCACTGCCACGGTGCCGGATACAGTAGAGCAGCGGAGGAGGCCAGGCCAAGTGTGTCTCCCCACAGGCAGGGCCTCAGGAGGAGCGCAGACCATGGAGGTGTGGCAGGGTAGAGCAGTCCCCCGTGACACTCACAGCTAACGGCGATGTTGGCAGGTGGAGCCTGGTCGGAGGAGGTGGGTCACCGGGGACGTGGCCTGGAGGGGAGTGGGAGGCATCCCTCCTCCTCTTCCCTTGATCCCTCTGCTTCCTGTCTGCCTGCCCTGAGCTGCCTACCCTCTGCGATGCCCCTGTGCCATGCCACCCTGCCTTGGAGCCAGTAGACTGGACTGAAATCTCTACAGACTGTGAGCTCAGTGAGCCTCCTCCTCCATGTTGTGGGTGTCGGGCATGGTGTCTCAGCCACACAAAAGTAACCAAGCCAGGCTCAGAGGTTAGCTTCTAGCCCTGTGACCACACAGCCCACCAAAGCTGGGCAGCTGAAGTGAACAGACCCTCCTCAGAGAAAGTACCAGTGGCCAACAAAGGCATGAAGAAACCCTCAACTTGGCTGGCCACTAGAGAAATGTAGATCAAAGCAACAGTGAGATTCCAGCTTCTGCCAGGAAGAATTGCAATCATCAAGAAATCAGATAATAATAGGGGCCGGGGAGATGGCTCAGGGGAATAAACGCTTCCCTGGCAAGCGCAGGGGCCTGAGTTCAATCCCCAGTTCCGAAAAAAAAATGAAATCAGATAATAAATACCATTAAGGCTACAAAGAAAAAAGAACTCTCTGTACTGCTCATGGAGCTGTAACTAGTGTGCCACTCTGGGAGTCACTGTGCAGAGGCCCAAAAAACTAATAGAAGCTCCAGTCTATCCAGCCATCCTCCTCCGAGACGTCTTCCCCAGAGCGCAGAACAGCACAGTGCAGGGGCCACACGCCCTGTGATCGCGGAAGTGGCCTCTGTCCGTCAACAGATGAGAGGACAACGTGTGGCCTTTACAGACAGCAGAGTACAGCTCTGCCCTGAAGAAGGACAAGCAGCCATCTTCGTTGAGTGGAATAAATCAGACACAGAAGGTTGGCATCATGTGGTTTCTCTTAGATGAGGATCCTGAATGTAGGACTGATTAATGAGCAAAATAACAGCATGGTGTAGAAAACAGGGAGATGGACCTTTTCATCTCTTGCAAAAGATCTACCTCCATTTTCTTTTTCTTTTTTTTAAAAAAAATGTATTTGGTACAGGATCTCACTACACAGCTCAGACTTGTAGTGATCCTCCTGTTTTCAGCCTCCCCAGCACTGGGATTACAGGCGTGTGCCACCATGCCCGCCTCGGTGGGTAGTTCATCATTCCTAGGGGGCAAGGTCAGCTCGGCATGTGGTGCTGGGGATCAAACCCTGGCAACTGTGCTTGTCTAAGCAGGTGCTTAGTACGCTGAGTTATCATGCAGGCCCTAGACTTAAGAAAACTTTTTTAAACATTTTAAAACATACCTGCACTCTAATTTTCTGGGGCCATCTCCTGGTGCTGGCTGGGCTCAGCCCCAGGCTGTCCTCCACTGTAGCCCTGCATGAGCTGGATTCCCCGTGTAGCAGCCTGACCCCTGGGGACACCTCATGGGCCTGGCCTGTCTTGGCATGAGCTGGAGCTAGGACAGGTGTGGGGATACTGTCTGGAGGCTCAGGAAGTGCCCACTGTGCCAGGAGGAGGTGACCCTGTGCCTACACGACCTCCTTGCTGCCCTGCCCTAGAAGCTGCCAGGCCTCGGGTTACTGGCAACAGTGTCCCCTTGTGGCTCACCAGGCTCTTAAGTCTGCTTGGAGGCTTTGGCCGGGCCCAGCAAACATGGTGGCGGCTGCAGCTGCATCAAATATCAGTGCAAACTGGAAGACGGCGGCTAGCTCCTGGGAGGGAGGGGACCCAGGCACTTGGAGACCTGGGCACCGCTGCCTGAGCAGTAGTAAGCCCAGGAATTCCTTCATCAGAATTCTCTCTCTCTCTCCCCCTCTCTCCCCCTCCTCCTTCCTTCTCCTCCCCTCCCTCTCCCTCTCTCCCTCCCTCTCCCTCTCTCCCTCCCTCCCTCCCTCCCTCCCTCCCTCTCTCCAAACCTCAACAACATTTGATTAGGTTCTGGAGATTAGAACCAAAGAGAACATTCTCTCCCTGCCTCCTGCCCGTCTAAAGCTCCACCATCAGGGTTCTGGATTCCAGCGTCAGACCCTCTCTCTGCCAGAAGTGACCCAGCCATGAATCCCATGGGAGTGGTGAGCTCATCCTAAGATCTCAACAGAGAAGCTGTGTCTAAGTGAAATGCAAAACTATCAGCGTAGAGCAAAAGCTGTGCCGCCGCGTACCGTCGGGCTTGGGTTGGCACGGGAGATGGAAAGGCTTTTGCCCGAGCATGGAGTTAGGATTTCCTAGGAGCTCACGTGAGCCACATGCTGAGCACCTGCTCCCACAGAATGTTGGCCCCTGAGGCCATCCCACAGAACAGATCCCATCAGCACCCCCTTTTCACGGCAGAGGAAATCGAGCTGAGTGAGGGTGAGAAACTTCCACCAGAGCCTGGGCTAGTAAGAGCCAAAGAGAAGTAATCACCAGTCAGCCTAATTCCTGAACCAAGACTCCAAATGGCCATTCTGTGCAGAGATTCCTGTCATGAGTGGACAGTGGGCCTGAGTCTCCCAGACCTCGCTGCCCTAGCCCAGGGGTTACAGTGACGCCTTCCCAATGACCGGCTCATGGGGGGAAAGGCCGAGCTCTCTGCAGCAGACCAAATGTCATGGTTTGAGTCTAGTTGTTGCCCCAAAGCCTCATGCAGTCATGAGTGAACAATTAATGATCCAATAATCATTAATTGAGTGCTACACTGCCCTGGGGCAGATGATCTGCAGACAGAGGTGGGGGAGAGGCATGCTCGCACTCGCAGCCACTGCCCCCCTTTGCTTTTCTCTGTCTTCTGCCACCATAAACGGCTGCTTTCTGCTGTTGCCGCTCTGCCTTGGAGCTGGCTGAGTGTGGACTGAAACCTCAACTAACTGTGAGCTAAACAAACCTGTCCTTCCTTAATTGTGGATGTTGGGCATTTTGTCCCAGCAAGGAGTGAAAAGGAACTGAGACAGCAGACAAGAGGACAATGGACTGCGTGGAACTTTCTTATTGTTTATTCTTAGAGGGGAAAAGCACAGGAAGCAACCTCTGCCTCCTTCCTTGTCTTGTCTCTCTCTGTCTGTCTGTCTCTGTGTCTCTGTCTCTGTCTCTGTCTCTCTCTCTCTCTCTCTCTCTCTCTCTCTCTCTCTGTCAGAACAAGAAAGTATGTATTCCAGACTTCTGGTGACAGTGACCCTACAAGATGGAGGAAGCCAATTTAGGGATGAGGCCAGCAGCGGGGCCTTGAAGCAGAGCTGTGAGGACACTGTACGCTTGGTAAGGCCACTGAGCCTCCCAGTCACCAACCCTAAGGCGGCCCCACCTCAAGGCTCCCACAGGGGCTGAAGTTGCTGAGGCCACTTGCAGTTGCATTTTTGGTTGGCTGAAGGCAAAGTGCCTTCCCTGACACAGACATTGACATGCGGAGGCCTGTCCCTTGGCCCCAGTCCTTGTCTCACAGGAGGAGAGCTATGCTTTCGGGTAGGTGCTCTCCCTGTAACGCAGTGTGGTGACCAAAATCTCGAGCTCTGGAGTCGGAATCAGAGCCCTATATCTCCTGTTGCACGGCTGGGAAGATGTAGGCAGTTTCCATTTTCTTGTGCGTAAAAGAGGCGTGATCGTGGTGCTACCTGGAGGGGCTCTTATGAGCATCCGGGGCCTATGCCGTGCCACGCTAGGCCTCTGTCCTACCTCCCAGGATTCTCCGCAGCCTAAGTCAGGTGGGTAACAGCTTGGGGGACCCGGAGCTCATCGGCCAAATCAGAGCACTTTTGTGGGGGTAAATGCTAAGCCACAGTACAGGGACCGTGTCCTGAGAAACCTCCACGGCTGGTCTCCTTGATGGATGGTCAGGATGGACTTGGGAGACCGCTGGTTCCCAGAGAGACTCATTGCCGAGATGCGATGATCACACTCACTCTGGACTTCCCTGAGGCCCCAGCAGGCTGGCACTGTGGTCCGGGACGTGGGGGTGGGGTGGGGTGGGGGTGCCTTTACAAGGAGACCATTTTAAAAGTGCTAGACGGCGACATAAAGCTAATGTCTGGCGTACTTCCTCTCTGCATTTATAACAACGGAAACTTTTTACAAGCGCCTCGCAGACAGCGGTCCTCTACCCCCGTGCCCGTATCTGTAACGCATTTCAAAGGGTGGTAGGAGACAGTGTTCTCGGAGCCATCTTAATGCAATTATACGAGACGGATTATTATCCTGACTTGAAACGATGACTTTTTCTTCATTCTGTGCCAAAGGAAATCTCAGAAAATGAGTTCAAGCTGCTACCTCAGCGTCAGGGTGACAGAGCCCCGGGTCACGCGGGCTGTGCGTCCCTTGAGACACGCCTCAGCGAGCCGCGCTTGCTCTTCGCCAACACAGTTCGCCAGCCTGACAGGTGACTTCCAGCCTCAGTCCTGGAGATTCTCTCTATTACTGAATCAGCAGGGAGCTGCTTTGGGAAGGGTTCAGGTGGGCACCCTGCTGTGCGGGAGGTGGTGCCCCCCACCTGCTGTACGTAGGCGCATGCGCGCGCGCACACACCTGACAAATGACTCAGGCTGATCCTTCCTTACGGCCCAACAGTGCTCCGCCCTAATAGTAGTATAAACGCACATTTCCTTTATCCACTGTGCGTTGCCAGGCGCGCGGCCCCCTGCTGAGCTTCAGCTATCCTGGATGGTGCTGCGTGAACTCGCTCTGCAGTGGATCACTGTCACGTGCTCACCCGGAAAAGAATGGCCACCATCGTGAACTCATGATAAGAAATGCAGCCAGGCCCGGGGCAGGAGCCTTCCCCGCTGTTGGAGGGATGTGGCCTGGGGCAGCCTCTGTGGGGGCCAGTGGGGGCACCTCAAAACACTCAGACCAGAAATCCCATCTGCTGCAGCCCAGTCAGTCTCCTGAGTACCTTCCTGAAAGATTTAAGGACATTGTATTTCGGTTTTTAGACTTCTTTATTTCAAATATGGCAGAATGGTGGTAGGAGGCTTGGAAGATGAGCAAACTGGCCCAGTTTCAGTTTTGGAGACCAAACTGTAAAGACCACATGGGGGACACTGACGAGAAATCTCTCCAGCATGCCTTGGGCAGGTGCTGCTGCCTCTTCCTGCTGGGACTCTGGTACGGAGAAGGGACACCGGCCCAGCAAGTTCCAGGCTCCTTAGTTGTAGGCGGCTGGCATTTCTCACGGATGTTTTCCTAAGTGCCTTCATCCTTAGTCATTCCCGCCTCATGGCCCCAGGGACCCTCCCGCTATGGCCCTGCCCATCTCCCACTTCCTCCTGGGAGGACAGGGAGCTCCTGGGCCTGCTGACCCCAGCCCACAACAAAGCTTTGAAGTGAAAATGAAACCAGACTCTGCTGGAATCGCAGGTCTCCTGTCCTGAGGAGCGGCAGGGGCCAGGCCCCAAGAGGCAGTAACTTCACAAGCACCCCGACCTCCTCCAGTCCCCGAGCCTGGGCACAGGCAGGAGCTCCATGGCCCTCTGGCTTCTGGGAGCCCCAGGCTGCTCTGAGGAGGAAGGAGTCCCACGCTGCTGTCAGGGCCAGACCTCGACCCCAGCCTCTGTTTCCCCATTGGAGCCTCCCACGGAGCCTCACTGAGGAGCTAACTCTGTGCTGATAAAGACATGAATCGGTGGCCTGGGGACAGGGACCTCATGGCCTGGTGGAGGCTTTCAGTGCAGATGTCCCAGCAGGGCGGTGCCGTCCCCCTGCTCATCTCCCGGCTGCTCCGTTTCTGCTTCTACCCTTTTGTCTCACATCTTCCTATTTTTAGCAGGTGAAACCTCAGCCCCAGACACTGTCAGGAGAGTGGAGAGCAAGCCTTGTCAAGGCCAGGCCCGACCAGAGCCAGGAGCCCTCCAGCCAGGAGCAGCCCTGGGTACTGGGCAGGCTCCCTGCACCTCCTGCGGCCCCGGGTGAGAGCTGGAAGCCTCTCCTCTCCTCCTGGAGTGACTTCAGGGCAGATGAGGGCGCAGAGAGGACTAGCCCTGGCGTAGGTACAGAGCTGGCCACCACCACCTCCAGGCTTCCGGAAAGGCCACCAAGCCGGGGCTCAGCAGCACTGCTCTCCAGGCATCCTGGGCCAAAACTATGTGATTATTATAGCAGGCGCCTTCCCGGCAGCTAACTCAGCATCTTCAGGAGAAAGCCTGTCCTTCTCGCCTCTATGCTAGTGTGTGGCACACAGAGTGCTGAACAGTCCGGCTGAGTCAGGCTGTGCTTTCAGTTGGTGTTTATCATGTGCAAGGCCTGCTATACAGACATGAGGAAAGGGCTCGAGGCTCAAGGATCTTGCGCCTTCCAAGGAAGCGGCAGAGGAGGGCAGGGAGCTGTCACCTTGTGAGGCGGCGCCTGTGTGACTGTGTGGACGCTGGTCTTCGGCATCGACCAGCTGGGCCACCAGCACTTAGGCCACCGAGGAGACCAACTAAAGTGCTGGTGTTTTGCCCACTGGGCCAGCCCGCTGTAGCTAATAGTGTTTCATCCTGTGATTGCTGACAGGAGAAAGGATTTCGCCTAAGTGCAAGTGATAGACGGAGGCCAGGACCCCCCCTTGAGCCTGTCCTTCGTGCCCTCGTGCTCCCCCACCCTCCTCATCCCTTGCTCTTCCCCTCCTCTCTCCATCACCACCGTTCTGATAATAAGCAAGAAGCCCCAGTCCCTTGGCAGCCTGCTGGGGATCTGTCACCTGTACCTTGCTGTGCTCCTTCTGTGAGGCCATCTTGAACCGCTGTCTGCTCTTAAGGAAGAAAATCCAGTGCAACTCCATGTCCAATGCATGGGAGCTCTCTCACTTGGGCCTGGGGGTGGAAATGGGCCGTGACGCCACCACACACTCAGACGCTCAGCCAGGGACGCACAGCCCTCTGGGACGCGGTGCCCAGGAGCCGGCTGCAGGGGCTAGGTGCCAGATGTGGGAAGGCGGTGGCCCCACTCTGCAGAGCCAGGCTGGGCAGGCTTCCACAGACGGCCTGGCATCTCCAGAGCAAAACAACGTGAAAAAATAAAAGGCTCCGAAGACATTGAGCGTGCAGAGCGGGAAGACCCCATTCCACCCTGCAGGCCGCGGGCAGCCGGGATGCCGCCTGGAAGAAAACACCTGGAAACTGGCAGAGACAGGCAACACACCCACTCTCCACCAGCAGGCAGTCGGGGGTCTGCCTGCCTCTGGCCCCACGCAGTGAGGCACCCTGTGACCGGCGCCCCAGGATCAGGTATTCATGTCTGACACGTGAGCTCGCACCTCCTGAGGGCTGGCACCCGCTCTGCCGGCTTGTGGCATGGCTGGGGCTGCTCTCTGGGCCTAACCTGACAATAGCCTGAGCCTCACACAGCCTATTCTTTCAACTGTTTTATCTTCCCTGAGCCCGTTTTCTCATTTATAAAGTGGTTGGGACGATGCTTTCATACCAGAGCCACCGTGAAAATTCTTAGCTTTAAATTTTTGTTTTTGTGCTTTGAGTCAGGGCTTCACTATGTAGTTCAGGCAGGCTTTGAACTCATGGCGCTCCTCCTGCCTCAGCCTCCTGAGTGCTGGCATGTGCTGCCTCACCCAGCTTCTTAGCGTTAACTTTACCTCACAGCAGGGATTCGGGAAAAGGGAGAGCCTTCATGATTGTGTATACACAACAAACAAGGCTGGTTTCGGGTCTATAGCTGTATTCTTGGTTAAGGCAAGGGAAATGACCCCCACTGGCTGTTTCCTTTGCTCATAAGCATGCAAGCTGCTAGAATAGGCAAGTGCCGCAAGGGTGCAGGATCACAGTCAAAGCACAGAAAGCAGTGCAAATCCTCTGCGCTGACAGCTCCGTGAGGAGGCAACTAAGAAACCATCCCACAGCACGAAATAGGTGGAAATGTGTTTAAGAAGCAAAGACACGCATTAAAAACTACAAAGCGTTGCTGAAAGAAATTAACGATGTTCCTCGTAAAGGAAAGACAGGCCTGCTCACGGGTGGCAAGACCTCCCCTTCACCAGGTCACTGCTGCCCAGAGGAGCTGCAGGCTCAGTGCAAGGCCTGCCAGATTCCAGTGACACAATCAGAAGAAATAGGAAAATCTATTTCATGGACGCTTAGGAGACAGCCAGTGGATGAAATGGTTACGAAAGGGAGCGCCGCTGAAGGGAGCACCGCTGGAAGCCTCACACCTCCTGATTTCAAGCAAAACAAGCCAGAGCTCCCAGAAATGAACCTCCACAGATGGCCATGTGATTCCCTAGCCCACTGCCAGGTCTGTCGGTGGGGGACAGGACAACTGATCCCCAAGGGTGCTGGAGAACATGGTACATTGTTTTTAAAATGCATTTGGACCCTTACCTTAAGCCAGGCGCAAAAATTAACTTAAAAATGGACCAAAGACATGGAGGTGAAAGGTGAATTACCCTTGGAAGCAACGTGGGGGGGGGGGGGGTGTCACTGTCCTGTCAGGCGTGCCGGGGTGTCTGGAGTGAACAAGAGCCTGGCCAACAACAATAAAAAACAGTGAATTAAAAACCCTTTCTGAGGGCCAGGGAGATGGCTCAGTGGAATAAGCACTTCCCTGGCAAGTGTAAGGGCCTGAGTTTAATCCATGATTCCACCAAAAAAAAAAAAAAAAAATTATTGTGGGCCACACTCAATCTATATCAACACCATGGCAGGGACTACCCATTCTTTAAAAAAAAAGTTCAAGGGGCCGGGGAGATGGCTCAGTAGAATAAGCGCTTCCCTGGCAAGCGCAAGGGCCTGAGTTCAATCCCCGGTTCCACCAAAAATAAATAGATAAATAACCCTTTCTGTATCCAAAAACACAATGGACAGAGTGAAAACTGCCCCAGAGCAGCAGAAAGCATGGGCCTAACCAACGCTCAGAAGATAAAAGGGCCCTGTCCCTCAACAACAACAAAAGCAAGTGACCTGGGGCCGGGGAGATGGCTCAGTGGAATAAGCGCTTCCCTGGCAAGCGCAAGGGCCTGAGTTCAATCCCCGGTTCCGGAAAAGAAAAAAAAAGCAAGTGACCTGCACCCAAGGGGGCAAAGACCTTCAACAGACCCTGCTCCAAAGGCTTTGGGCAGAGGGCACAGGAAAGCCACCCGTACTGCCAGCTACCAGGGCCATGGGATCAAAACCACAGCGCAGTGACTCTGCATGCCTTAGAACAACAAAGGACAGAGTGACCAGCACTGGGGCTGAGAGAAAACAGCCCCTTAGGGGTGCCCTGCTAAGGAGCCCAGCCACAAAATGTGCCTGTTGTGTGATTCCACTCACACAAGACACCCAGGGCCCCCAGTGTCCCAAATCCACAGTGACAGAAGGCAGAGGGACGAGAAGACAGGAGAGGTTGTTGAATGGGTTCAAGGTTCCCATTCGGGAACCATAAGGACCCAAGAAGGCTGTGGATGTCCCATATGCCGCCTCACTGTACACTTGCCAAGGTGAAAACAGGAGATTTTATGCCATGTGTATTTGACCAGAGAGAGAGCTCCTCCGTGTTATTCACAAGGAAAATTTTCCAGAGTCTGTGGCCACCGTGAGGTGAGGACCAATGCTGAGAGTAAGAAGAAATTTGACTTTTACCTGGGACACAATGTCTGCAGCTGTATCTGTCCCTGAGAATTACATGAATGTCACCGTTGCTGACTCCAGCCACATTTCGTGACTTCTAGTGTGACATGGAGGGGTGGCCAGGTAGAGAGTAAGGCGGCTTCACTGTAGAGACCCTGTGATACCGAGACCCGGGAACTGTGGGGAGAACAACCCGCTGGGCTTGGTGACAGACAGCCGAGCACCTCCATGCAGCTGTGCTCACAGGATGAGGCAGGGAAAACACTGGACAAGAGGGCACTGCTCGGCTCCCAGGCGTCTGCCCTAACTCACCATCTTGAGCTGGGCACAGGTTCACCTAAGAGATTAGTTTGCAGTTGAGATTTTGAACTGTGGGGCTCACATGGCACCCCACGGTTAGGGACTGTCTGATCTGTGTCCTTTGGCCAAGATCCCTGGCCAGGGGAGAGCTCGGGACCGCCTGGGTCTCCTTAGCAACGCTCATTTCCTGAGTCACCATCGCTGCCCTCCTGCCTCACAGAAGCCAAGAGTGGCGTGACTTGCGCAGGGCCGCGCCCTCAGAGACCAACCAGAGCACCAGTGAGGGTCCTGAGCTCTGGCTCCTCTGGCTTTCGGGGCAAAACTGGAAGTGTGGGCATTCTATTAATGAAAGCTGCAGGAAACTTGTCACAAGAATAAGTGCACATCCATACTAGTTTTGCCTCTAAGTCCTGTAGACCATTTTCTCCAGAAATGACAAACCAAAGGTCACTTCTAGCTCCAGTGACCTCCAGGTACAGTGGGGAGGGATCCGCCCCGCCCCAACCCGCACTTGGAGCGAGGCTGCTGGTGTTCAGCTTGGTGCCTCCGGCTGTGAGCGGGAGACTGCGCTGTGGGCTGTTTCCACCGGGACACCCCATCCCGAAGGTGAGCAGGGCGGACGTCCGAGCAAGGCGTCTCCGCGCCCCCCACCGGCGTGGCTCGGCTCCCGTGTTTGCGCATCCTGCCCTCCAGGGTACTTTCGACACGTCCACCAATGCTGACAGTTTTCCATGTTTTTCCTGGCACTGTTTTTCCAGCCTTATTATCTACCTGAAACCTTACCTTTCTGTGTGTTTTTGTGTGACAATAATACTTAATTTAGAAAATTTCAAGTAGAAACTTTTTCAGCTTTGTACGACCCCAAGACAGCGGATGCACCTTGATTCCGGAATGTGAGGTGGCTAGACCAGATCAGACAGAGGAGCTCAAGCCAGACGAATACCCACATCATGTTCCCGCTGTGCCTTGCCCCTCAGAGTCACTGTCATTCCTTATTTGTAAAATGAGCAACACCGAGATGCCATCTCACCCTGGAAATAATGGCCATCATGAAGAAATCAAGTACCATCCAGCGTGGGAAGGGCTGCCGGGGAGGAGGGGGGAACTGGAGCTGGTACCCCAGCTGTGGAAGTCAGCTGGAAACTCCTGCAACACTGAGACTAGACATTGTGCGTGACCCTTCTCGTTCCCTTCTAAGTATCTTCCCCAAAGACTGACAGACTGCCTAGCACAGTGACGCATGCACGCCCGTGCTTATAGCAGCAGGACTTATAGATAAGGATTGGAAATGGCCCATCGATAGATGAATGGATTCAGAAAATGTGGTGTCTACACCCCATGGAGCGCTACTATGCCGTAAAGAAGGATTGACTTGAGTTATTTGTACGAAAATGTGTGCACTTCAGACTGTAATGTGACATGGGACAAATCGGGGACGCAAGGAGCTTAAGTAGCGTGGCTTCCCTTAAAGAGAAACTCAAAGATAAATAAAGAGCAAATGGAAGACAGATAACAGGAAGGAGGGAGGAAGGTCTCTCAAATTGGGAGGGAACAAAGAGACAGAAGGGAAGGAGGAGAAATGGAGATAAAGAATGAAGTTTTTTTTTTTTTTTTAAGATCTGTCACCACGTGCCCGCTCCCCACAAAGAATGTAGTCATTTTGTACCGCAAAGATGTACAAAACAGAACTGAAAAGGCATGGGGCTGCACTTCATTATTTGTGTTTTATTTCCCCATTGTTGTCCATTTCAGAATAAGTATCTTAAAATTATTCTTTCATTTGATTTTTAAACACTATTTGAAGATCATTCTTTAAGCCAAAATTCTGTAGGCTCATACTGTTAAAAGGAGATAAGCATTTATTTTCTTCATTTCAGGACAAGAAAAACAAGAGCTGTGCTTTCACAAGAGAGCTCGTCTTCTCCAGTTTCTGCAACAAAATTTAAACACTCTGGTTCAAGAGAATCAGTGGACCAGCGTCCTGGCTCCTCCCTGCCCAAGGGCAGTTGGGGAGACCAATGTTACTCCTGTTCCTTCTGCCCAGCCCCTTGGTACAAAGGCAGCCACGTCAACTGGGGAGATAAAACTGAGCACAGCCCACCAGTGGCCGGGTGAGACCGTGGAATCGAGGCACTGGACCGGGAAGAACTCACAGAGCTTTTCTCTTCTGGGTGCCCAGCAGGGTGCCGGAGCTCCTCATCTCAACAGCGACAGACGTTCCCCAGTGCCCAAGCCAGGACACGCCACAGCAGCCGTTACCAGGTGCCCTGGGTCACCACGCTGCACTGAGAACATCGAGAGCCATGAAGTCCCTTGGCACTCCCAGTGTCACCTGGTGACTGGCAGAGCTGGGACTGGAGTCGCTTCTCAATGTAGAATAAAACATTTCTCTTACACCCTTGAGTCATTATTAATGATGGCCCAGGACCCAGAGAGGTGACACAGGAGCCTTTCGAGGGTAGGTCATTTCCACAAGGATTGGCAGCCCCTAAGGCACACAGGAGGGCACAGAACAGCTGGGGCCAGGCAGCAGGGCACTTCCAGAGAGAGAGGCTAGACAACTTCAGAGAACAGTGGATGCCCGCAATCTCTGTAGGATTTTTGGAACTATCCCACCAGGCATCAGGGATGAAAAGAAGACACGCCCTCTACCAGCAGTTTCCAAGAGGGGACCCCGAGTCCCTGCTACTGCTCAGGCCCCACAGGCTCAGAAGGTCATCGGAAACTGCTTGCTCTCACCAACCGCTCCCTCTGTGCCCCAGCGAGAGTGGGCGCCTGGGCCGGAGGGGGGACCTTGATCCCATGGGGGTGAGAAGTCACCGTCACTGCTCCCAATCCCAGCTCCCCCTGGGGCCGGCAGAGGTTTGACTGAGGTGTGAAGGGGCTGACGCTTCCACTGCTTTCTTGCTCTTTGAAGTCCGGATGAAGTTTATGGTTTCTGTAATTGAGAGTGAAAATTAGGGGTATCAAAGCAGAGAGCCCCTAGGAATTTGCAGCTGGGGCTTGGGCTGCTTTTGGAGGACTAGGGGAGGCAACAGTGGTGTACTGTGGGTTCTACCTGTCCCCCATAAAGTGCCATGAAGTCTTTCTCCTAAGCAGAAATGCAAAAATGAGATGCAGATGTCACAGTAAGGGAGAAAAATGGAAAACACCCTGAGAGTCAGACCAGATCTTCCCGCCCACAGAGGGCAGTGTGGACAGGTGGGGCTGGGGGGGGTCTCCAGTTACACCCTCGCCTCACCTCTGAATTCAAGGACTGGCGAGTGCCGCGGCTGTGGGATTGAATAAAAGGAAGGGAGTGCCCTTACACCAATCGATCGGGCGCAGGGCTGCTGTTTACGGGCCTGCGGCGCCCGTGCCAGCTGGCACGCTACCTTTTCAGTTGCCAGCGTCCTCAGATCGGAATCTCAGGAAAGGAACAATGACTCCACAGACCTTGCCAGGCTCTGTGTTTTTAGAGGAATTTCTTTTTCATCCAGGTCACTAGGGCCAGAACTGCTTTAATATGCGAGCAGGACAAGAGCGCCTTTGCTTTCCTTGTTACTTTATGTCCGTGTCACTATGCGCCCGACACCAAGCACTTCCCCATGCGCCTTCTTACCTCCCACGGACACACAGTACTTACTAGAGTTAGGACCCCAGCCCAAGGCCCACCACCAGCAAGGCCTGAGCTGAGATTAGGAACGAGGTCCCCCGAAACACCACTCAGCCCGGTTCTGGGTTGCGCACCCAGCAAGTTGTGACTGTTCAGCTTGAGGGAGACAGATTTCATAATGCCACACACCAGAAAAGAAAACAGCAGAAGAGACCTACACAAAGAGTGTTGGCGTGTGAGTCATCTGCTCCCGTACGCGTCATGGTAGCCTTGGTAGTGATCTGAAGCTGATTTATAACCCTCACCTTTTATTTGAGAAGAGTCCCTGGGACCGCTGCTTGAGAAGGGCATCTGGAGGACTGCTTCCCTGGGGTGCATTTCAGTGTGCTCCACCATCTAGGCACCCAGAGGCCACTGCAGCTATGCTCCAGAGTGGCCTGGCTACTGCTGGCCACAGATGCAGGAACTTTCAAAGTGATAGCGGTTTTACCGGCATGTAGAGCCCAAGCACTGGGGGCTCGGGAGCGTCCACCCTGATTCCAGCCCAGGCAGCATGCCCCTACGAAGGCAACGTACGAGGGATGAAGGGGACGCCCACAGTGCAGGGCAGACCCCAGGACACTAGAGCTAGCAGGAATGGGAGCATCTGTGGAGGACAGCCCCAGGCAGTGAGAGGCCCTGAGGCTGCCCCCACAGGCTCGGACCTCACCATCACTATGGCTTAGCCCAGGTGCCGGACGTAGAGCTGCAGAACTTAACATTTCTCCCACTGGGTTTTAGTCTGACTTCTCCCTGATTCCTGGCTGTCCCCCATTCCTTTTCAGAGTGGGAGACATACCCTGTCCATTGTGTGTAGGCACCGTTCAACACTCCTATTTGCTTTTACAGGGGCTCACAGCTAAGAGTTTGCCGTGAGTCTCAGGAGAGACTTTGGATTTGGACATTTCAGCAACTGTTAAGACTTTGGTTCTCAGAGATGGACTAAATTCATTTTGTCTAAGGAGATAGACGTGTGCCTTTTGGGGCCCAGGCATGCTGTAGCTTAGACTGAAGTGTTACCTCAAGGTCTCCTGTTCAGAGGTGGTCCCACTGGAGTGTGACCCAGAAGGATGTGTTTTGTCCCCAGCTGCTCCTTTCCCTCTCTGCTTTCTGGCTGCAGAGCTGGGAGTCTTCCTCCGCCAGGCCCTTCCACCACATTGTACGGTCAGGGAGACATTTGACCATGGGCTGAATCCACCAAAATAATGACCCGAAGAAGGCCTCTTGCCCTTTAAATTGTGGCTGCCGAGTATTTCATCTTGGTGATAGGAAAGCTGACTGATAAACCTAAAAACTACAATTTCACGATCCTCTTGGGAGAAGGGAGATTTAGAAAAACACAGATTGCTATTCCTTTCAAGCCCAATTGTAGTTTGTAAGAGAAGAAATAATTTCAGAAATTGAACGCTCAGCCCTTGAGAAACTAAAGACCCACTGCAGAGAGATTGAGTCCTTATGCTTTCGTAGCCTGGAGCCTGACAAGAGCGAAGGAAGCACAGGGCGTTCCCGGGGCAGGTGAACGAGAGGGAGCTGGAGCACAGACGCGCCCGGTCCTCAGGGAGGGAAGCGGCATTACGGCCTCACAGGCCTGCAGTGGCTGTAGCCTTCCCATGTTCCCCCATGTCAGTCCCAGTGCTCTTTGACAAGGTGTGGTCCCTCAAACACAAGGATTGAGGATTAGGGTTTCCCATCTACATCAGCCTCTGTAAATCCACCTGAGTAATGGGCAGGAGCCAAAGAAGGCAATCCTTAAATTTCATGTCAAACAGGTTGAGACCTGGAGTCAGCTGCTTCCGGAGCTCCACCAGGGATGGAAAAATGCATACCTTCTTAATAACCAAATTAGAATGTTTAAGTGCTGGGGAGCACCGCAAGAGGGTGCGTCTGGCCTTTTTGCGCTGCCCATTGTCTTCCAGGTGTAGACATAGGTTAACCCACCTGTGCTTCCCGCTGTCCATGCAAGGTAGATGCTATGGGTATGATAATCCCTTCTTCTGAAAGGCAAGAACTGAGCTTGACTTGCCTGGAGACCCACGGCTCTTAGCGCAGAGCTGCGAGTGCTCACGATGCGCACATTCTGCCCCTCAGGAAGCGGCCCGGCTCACGTGCCTCCTTCCTGTGGTTGGTCCCATCTGTGCATTCTCAGGACACAAGGAGCCCTGGATACACTTCAGCCACGGGCCACCCACATTCTAGCCGTCCTGCTGAGAAGTAAGGCACCCATGTGCTGGGGACTTAAAAGCCAGATGGTTGCAGTAGGCTGTGGCCTTGCAAGGTAAGACGTGGAGTGCTGGGAGGGGCGCCCTGCAGTCCCACTGGTTTGCTTTCACTACGACTGTGCTGGGTCCGAGCCCTGTGACCTTGGCAGGTTCCTTAACTTCTCTGAGCCTGAGCCACCTCCTTTGTGACACGAGGGCAGGGGCTGTGTCCCCCTGCTGGCTTCAGTGTACACTGGATACAAAGTTCACGTGAGTCACTCAGCACGGTTGGGAAACACCCAGTACGTGTTGTGTTGTTATTCACTAGAAAAACAGCTCTCATTGCCGTTGCTGGACTTACTTCTTTCTCCTGGCTGGCCTTTTGGGCTGCTTCTGTGTACTTACTTTGCAATAGCAGATTTTAGGGACTGGCTGATAGGCTTCTCTTGGCCTGGAGTTGTAGCCTTAATGTTCGTGGTCCATCACACCGGACTGGCGCTACGCAGCTTGTTCATTCAAATCCTAGCATAGAAAAATAAGTTTGCACCTGACCCATGCCTATCCCGGAGCTCTGGTGCTAAGCCGCAGGTCCTAAGCCCTTTCTGAGTACTCGCCACAGCATTGATAACTGGCTCCCAGCACTGTGCTCTGATCCTTCTAGAGGTTCTGGGGCCTCATTTGGAAGCAGGGTGGACTGTGGCCAGCTGGGCAGCACAGGCACCGTGCAGGAGGGTTTGCCACCACGTCACCATGCTTTTGTCCTGACAGACACAGCTTTCTAAGAAAAGCAAAAAATCCAGATTTTGAATTTTTCTTGTATAATTTAAAACGAACTAAGTTTTCCAAATGTTGACAACTAATCAATACTGGTAATTAATCAAAGGCTACCAATTAATCAAGAAGACATCCATAGGATGTCTATGAAAGAAAATAGGTCTTCTTTTTCCAGTTTCTGTTCTATGACAACTCAAAGTTCCCATTTGGCTTAAAATTTTGAGACTATTAATAAAAGAGTAAAAATTAGAAGAGTAGAAATGGGCAGTAAAATACACTAGCAAATATTTGGTGGGGGGGTGTTAATGACTTTGAGGCCAAGAATCTTTTAGGCAGACTGGCCTGGGCTCACAAGCACGCCTGAAGCAGACTTTCCTCTTAGGAGCGCACCTGTGCAGAACCCCTGGGGTCCACGTGGTGGCGGAGGCTCCCCACTCTGTGCACTAGGGACCCCCATTGCCAGCTAAATCCTGAAAGCAGAGACAGATGCGTGGCCGAGAATGATGCCGAGTCAGTCCACACGCTTGGGGGCGTCCCAGTCGCATGGCATCTCTGGACAGCCCTCTGCTCGGACCGTGCCCACTTCTAAATCAGGTGTGTTGCCTCGAGCTGTTGGAGCTCTTTCCATATTTGGAATATTAACCTCTTCCCAGAGCTGTACCTAGCGAATATTTTCTTCCATACTGGATGTTGTCCCCTCCTTCTGTCGTTTGTGCTCTCCAACACCTAGAAGATTTTAAGTTTGGTATAGTATCATATAGTCCATCTTTCTTGTGTGACCTATGGTGTGTGTGTGTGTGTGTGTGTGTGTGTGTGTGTGTGTGTGTCCTCTATCCAGGAAACCACTGCCGATCCCACTGCCATTAAGAATGAAGGCCTCAAGTTGAGGTCCATCATCTAACCTGGAGCTCCACTGGGGCGGCTTCTAGAGTTGTGATTCATTCGTGATCCAACGCGGGGACATGGGTGTGAGTGCTGCACTGACCGAGCTCAATAAACATTCCCTTCCTTCATTTTAGGTGTCGGGTATTTTGTCCCAGAAACTGGAGAAAAGTAACAGACAAATGCGCATATAGCATTTCCCACTGCCATGTACTAAGAGATGGGGCGGCCTGGGTACCCTTTTCCAGGGTCACTGCACAGTGTGAAGGTCTGTCCTGGGGTCTCCTTTCTGCTGCACTTATTCATTTACCTGTGTTTTACACCAGCGCTGTGCCACACGGGTAGAGTGGGTTGCAGGAGGCCAAGCCCACACGAATGCACGCACTTAAGGAAAAAGGAAATCCCACACGAGTGGGTCGGGTGGGCAGGCAGGGCAGCAGAGTGCCGTGGGAGGGGGAGAGGCGCCCCGTCGCTTCCTAGGATGCTCACTCTGGGACTCGGACCCGCTGGGAAAGCCTGGCGCCTCACCGCAGGTTCCTGGTGCGGCTGTCACCCTGCAGCCCACACCTGCTTTTCTCTTTTCTGCTCTACAGTTCAGACCCTGAGGGCCGACAGACCCGAGGGTCAGTGTGTCATTTCCTGTAACAAATCTTTTCCCAGGATTCCTAGAGTGCAGTATTTTCTACTTTTCTTTTCACATGTTGGGGGGTGTCACTGGCAAGACACCCAAATGAAAAGACCAAGAAGCCGTTCATTCTCCGTCCTGTCTGTGCCTCGAGTGCCTGCTCCGCGTGTGGCAGGCACGGCCCTCTCCCTGGGGCTGCAGGCAGCTGCACAGTGCTCGTCTGCTCATCTGCTCCCCAGTGACCCTCTTCATCTTTCGTCTCCTGGCCCCACTGACCATTTGCTTCATGCTGTGCCTAAGCTATGGCTTCTGGTTGACCCCCTTTGTCTCAGTGCCTCCCATCCGTGACTCACGTGACCACCTTCAACTCCCTGTGCTAAATTCCTGCTGTTTGAAGTACCTAGAGGGCCTTTCTTGACTTGGGCCCCCACTCGTGCTGACTGCAGCCTGCCTCACCATCACTGATCACTAAATCAAACCCTGGACACCCACATGCACCCCAGACCATCAGCCCCAGTCGCTCTTCTGCTCCCTGATCATCTACCCCCTCTCCAGAAAGATGAGCAGAAACAACTGTGATGTGGAGTTACACTGATGACAGTTGCTGCAGGAAGAAAGAACAACGCATCGGTAGCCTCGTGCATGTCGGGGCCCAGGGCAGCGGCAATATTAGGACTTGGACAGGTGATTTTAAGAAAGATCCTAGAACACTTGGGGATTGAGTAGCTCATGACATAAGAACTTGGACTGGGGCCAGGGGAGGCGAGGGGTGCTCGACGCTGTGTCCCAGAAGCAAGTGTCTCCAGAGAAAGTGGCTGGGGTCATCTGCTGGAGCTTGGCAATCTTTCGGAGCAGGAATCTATTCATGGTTCATGTCTTAACTTTGCAATCTTTGTATCTTTACAATACTTTTTACCCTTAGAATATAGTTTGATAAGGCCAGCCAAATAGCTCAGTGTACTAAAACACCTGCTTAGGCAAAGCGCAGGGACCCGGGTCCAAGCCCAGCCGCACACGCCGCAGGGCACACTGAGACAGCTACCCAGTAAGCTTGTGCTGAGGCCTTCCTGTATGCCAGGCACTATGGTAGGCCCTGGAGGCACAGTATGGAGAGAGGGTGACAAAACTCTTGCGGTGTGCAGGTTATACCCGGTGGTAATAAAGGCACAATAAAGAAATAATAATGTGCCACGCAGGTGGACATGCCATGAAAATGAGCCTGAACGAGAAGGAAAGTGTCACTGTGGCCCAGCGGGCTGCGGAGGGCGGAGGCAGGGAGGGCTGGGCCTGCTCAGGCCGCACCAAGCGCCCGACACCCAGCTGGGCTGGCGTCCCCCATCAGCCTCTCACCGCCCGGCTAGTGTGTGGATCGAGATGAGGCTCTGGAATGCTGGCTCGTAGTTGTAGCTCTTAGTGCTTCCTTTTATCTCCCAGATCGTCCACTATTAAAACTTTACTCTGAGGCAACTTCCTGTCCCAGCAACAACTCAGAGGCTGAGTTGAGCAGCATCTTGGCTTTGAGCTGCAAAAGATCAAAAGGGGAGCTTGGGATGCTGTTTATGCCATAAAGCGACACATGGGGACAACATGGTGACAGCAGAGTGCCACAGGATGGGGAGCCTTTCTGGGCTACAGATGTGGAGGGGCCAAGGCCGGATCCTTTCTGGGATCAATCCTATGGGGCTGTGTCACCAAGCATAAAAAACTCTGGGGGACTTTCAGAGGAGGAGGCTAGTGCCCACCTCCCTAGAGAGACCCAGAGCTCACGGAGGCGTCCTGAGCTGTGTGGCCCCAAAGCAGGAGAGCAGCCAGGGGCCCCTTTGGGCCTGCACATTCCCAGAAATCCCTGTGTCTCCCGGATGGCTCAGGCTGGCACCCAAAGAGTCCCTGCCCCAAAGGCACAGGGGACCAGAGGATGAAGGAGGCTTCCCGCGCCTGGAGGCCCAGTCAGTGGACTGTGCATATCCCACAGGTAATGGCATGGGAGCTCACCTGCCGTAGGGGGACAGCATCTGAAACCCAGAGCAGAAATCTCAATTTGGGAGGACTACAGAGATGTCGCACACCCCAGGCCCCTCCCCAATGTCACGTATGTTCCTCTGCTAGGGTTACCAGAACAAAGGCCCAAACGGGTGACCCGAACAACAGAAATGCGTGGTCACACCATTCTCGAGGTGCCACATCCGAGGTCGGGGTCTGCAGGCTGGGCCGAGCGTGAGCTTCCCCCGGCAGAACCAGCCCCAGCAGGCCAGCTGCGCTCTGTGGCCAGGAAAAGCAGCATTTCCTGAAGACGCGTCGCAAACCCTCGTCTGTGCCCACCGTCCCCACTGAGGATGCAGCGACAGCAACGAGGAAACAAAGCCATCTGTGTGCAGAGAAAGCTGCCCAGCATCATGAAGCCGGCGAGGATGGAAAGGGAAAGGGTTTGCACTGCAAGGAACCCTGGCAGCTACCCGTGGAAGGTGCTCCCCAGAAACCTAGTGTACAGACTGCTCAGAAAGGGCTCTGGGGAGAGCACACCCATAATCCAAAATAACAAGGCTAAGCTTTCGGGGTGCCTCCTGTTCTTTGGCACGTGTTTGTTGTGGTTGTTTTTTATTAGTCCCCTGTGGTGCTCCCCAGTGCAGCGGCGCACCACAAGGCATCTCAGTTCCTTCACTGACCACTTGCCCTTCCCCCATCTCCTGGTCCCTCGCCTGTTTCCAAAAGATCTGTCCGCTTCCCATTCTCTGTTTTTTATTTTGCAGTTCATTTACACTTTATTTACACTTTCTCACATCAGAGAACCACGTAATATTCAGGCTTGTGTGTCTGATTTGTTTCACTTAAACTTAGGGTCTCACGTTGTACCATCTTCCTGCAAATAGCTCAAGTTCATCCTTCTTTATGGCAGAGTAGTAGTCCATTGTGTGTAAATACCTTTCCCATGTCTACTGCTCTGCTGAGGGACAGAAGTTCTGAGATGGTGCGCCCTGCTCTTTCTGTCAGAGACATCAGAGGCAGGTTCTCATGATCAGCAGAGAATGCTTCCAACCAATAAGCTTTAACACACGTACTCTGTTTCATTACTTAAAGCAGCACTATAAGGGGGAACTACCCGCTTGGGGCCCCCCTCCCGTCCCTCTCTCGGGACAGGAGCTTTCTTTCTCTCAATAAATATATTCTGCTCATAAAAAATTTAAAAAAATAAAAAATAAAGCAGCACTATGACCTTAAAGCAATGAAACAGCTATGACTTAATAGCCCCTTAGTTAGCCACTATTTTTCCAGTTTTTTTGTTTTTTGGGGGTTTTTTTGGCAGAACCGGGGACTGAACTCAGGCCCTTGCGCTTGCCAGAGAAGCACTTATTCCACTGAGCCATCTCCCCGGCCCCTTTCCAGTTTTATTAATGGCATAAATACACCATGATGTCCGCGATGAATACATCTTACGGGCCAGGGAGATCGCCCAGCTGTGTCAGTGTCTGCCTGGCAAGCACGAGGTCCTAACTTCGCTCCTTGGTGCCCCCCCCCCAGAAAACTACGTCTCGTGTAAATGTATGCTCGCAGGGCTGTGTGTGTCCACGTCTACGTGTGTGAACAATCTTACGCATAGCCATGACCCTGCATGTGGACAAGCAGGAAAGGCCTGAAGCTCATGGGCCTACTCCCCTCTCTAAGTGCTTTCCAGAGAAGTGGCCTCTGCCACACACGAGGGTGTCCTCAGGGGTCACGGCCGCTCACTTGCCGGCCTTGAGAGTTAGTTTCTCACTGGATGCTGGGGCTGGGGGGTGTCTTGCAGAGAAGCTCAGGGTGCCCCGGCACTGTGTGAAAGCAAAGGGTGACTCTGCGCTGGGTGTGCCCGGAAAGGCCCTGACTCACGTCTCTCCAAGTCTACTTTTGCTGTTGGTGGTGTTACTGCTTTGAAACTGGATCTTGCTGTGTAGCTCAGGCTAACCTTGAACTCACTGTAGCCCAGGCTGTCCTCCAACCTCGGGGTGATCCTCCTGTCTCAGCCTCCTGAGTGCTGGGATTACAGGAGTGTGCCACCACACCCAGGTTCAGTGGTAGGCCTGGCACACCTGGGGTCCCACGCCAGCATGGCATGTGGTACCAGGGATCAAACCCCAGTCCTTGAGCTTGCCAGGCAGCCACCCAGACCACTGAGCTATCTCCCCAGCCCCCCAGTTGCATCTTTTTAAAAATGCTTTTTTGCTGGGAAGGCTCAGGCTTGGGCTTACAAGTCTGAAGCTAGCCAGCAACTGAGTGAGACTGCCCAGAAACTGAGGCGGGGCAGCCTCCCAAGATAGCTCAGTAAAAGGCTTGGGTGTAATCTCCAGTACCAAAAGAAGGGGTGGGGTCAGTGTGACATCTTTTCTGAACATCCCAGACTTCTATTTGCTTTTTAGAGAGGTGCTGTTATGCAGCCTTGGCCGACCTTGAACTCAAGGCAACCCTCCTGCCTCAGCCTCCTGAGAGCTAGTACTCTGGGCAGCAGCCACATGCCCAGTGAACCCTGGAGCCACTCCGGCCCCTGCAGCAATCCCCCCCCTCATGGCCGAGGGTAACCCATCCACCAACCAGCCACTGTCCCCTGCGTGTCCTCCCTCCTGCAGCTTTGACAAACCAGCCTGGGTCATCCTCATGAAACAGGATGAGTAGAGGCTCGACTGCGTCCCCATGAACCTTATGCACCCGCTGCCCACAGACCCAAGCATCACTGAGGCACTGGGGCTGTGGTTAGAGTTGCTCCCGTCCAAGGAGGCGGCTTCTGGTGTGGAGGCCCACCTGAGCAGCTCTCCTTGAAAGAAGAGCGACTGTCTCCGTTTTGACTGAGCCTGGCCCTATTTCCTCATATTGTTCTGTACAGAGCTGGCTGGGACTTCTGTTTAGCCTTCAATTGGCCTTAAGCAATGTGTATTGGTCCAGCTGAGGTGCTGGTGATGGTTTTTGAAGGTGGCGTGACTGTTTCTCTAGTACAGGATGGTAGAGCTAAAGCTCCGTGGCGCCAGCTGGGATCGAGCCTCGAGATAGAGGCCATGACTTCCTAGGGCTTGAAAGACTACATCAGAGCTGAAGCAGCAGACCCCCCAAAACATTAGATACTATATAATGCAGACTGCGCTCAGCATATCCTCTCTGCATATGGCAGAGGTAAATGTAGGCCACCCACCTGGCTCAGCTCACAATGATCACCTGCTTCCCACAATTCTCAGTCAATCCTCCTCAAGCCACTCCCCCACTGAATAAAAACCGGGTGAGGCCCCGGGTCACTCTCTTGGTTCGGGAAAGCCATCTTCATGGCTGGACTTAGAGCCCCTTGACTCCCTGATGACTGAAAATATAATTTAGTGTCTTTATTTTCGTCGTGGGTTGCATTGTAAATGGTAGATTGGAATCAACTTGATGGGATTCCAATAACATAACTTTGGGATTACAAATACTGGCTCCTTGGACCGAGACGAGGACCTGGAAGCATCTCCTACATTCTGGCAGGCAGGCCACCTGTCCATGCTGCTCTGGACAGAACAAACCCTTTTGCTTTCTTCTTTTTTCTTTAATCCCCTAGGTGATTCTGTTGCAGTCACACTAACACGCTGTTAATGAGGCTGGGAGCACTGGGTCTCCCCTCCCTTCCCCCTCCTCCTCATCCTCCTTTCTTTGTCTTTTTGAGGCAGGGTCTCGCTATGCAGCTCAGGCTGGCCTTGAGCTTCCCTGGCATCCCAGGCTGGTCTCATACTTCCTGAGCACTGCTGGGATGACAGACATGGGCCGCTGCCACCTCTTCTCTCTTTAAAGACATGAATATTCTGTAGGCTCCTACTCAAACCCTCTCAGGTGTTTGAGGGACCTGAGGGGTTGATTCCCGGTCACTGGACTTCACCCTTGTAGCAACATGGCGAGGAAAGCACCCTGCAGCCACACCCCACATCTGTCCTGTCTCCACAGGCTGTGCTTTTACCTCCCGGATGCGAAGGCCACACAGGGCGGCCTGCGCCCCAGGAGAGGGGTGAGACCCAGTCCAGGTATGGCCCAGAAGACCCCTGGAAGGGACCAGACTACCAAGCTACTGCTTGGGAAACACTCCTGGGCCAGGGGGACCACCGGGGTCACACACTCAGACACGTGTCACCCCTTAATCTTTCTAATCCTTTGGGGCTGGTGAGATGGCTCAGTGGTCTAAAGCACCTACTTAAAACAAACTTAGCAAAGCCCAGGGACTGCGGTTCAATCCCGCAGCACCACATGCCAGCCAGCCTGCCCCCTGGTGGGCTGAGCTGGCCACACACACACACAAATAAATAAATAAAATTAAAAAAAAATTATAAAAAAAAAAAGATCTTTCTAATCCTTCTCCTAGACTGCTGGACAGTTGTGGTCTAGGCTGCCGCCCACTTCTGGAAGGAGATGAGTCGTTTCTCCCCTGGGCAGCAGGGACACAGGGGCATGGCCCTTTCTGCACAGGACCCAGAGCTGCTATGGCTGCTGGGACGGGAACCCTGGGCACCCAAAGAGAAGGGTTAAGGAAGAAGAGGACAGCCAGTTGCCCACGCCACAGTGCTCCATGTCCCAGCCACACCTCTCAGAGACCCAAGGGTCCCCTGCGTACAGACTAGCCCTCCACGCTTGTGGGTGTTGCTGCCACCGGGCTTGGGCAAGCAGGCTAGGCTCCCAGCTGTCATCTCTTTTCTCATTGTGGTTCCCATTTTCCAGGGTCACCTGGCAGCCACCCCAAGCCAAAGCCCTGCAACAAGGCAGAGGGCCAGCGGTTGTGGAGCTGGCCAGTTCTGGTTTTATGAGGATGCAGAACTGCCCGCTTTTCCGAGCTGGACTTGTGGAAGGAGCAGGGCCCATGGGAGCTACAGCAGAAAAATGTCTGGGGACAGACGTGGGTCGTAGAGGCAACACTAAGCTACAACGGGTCGCTGGAGAGGTCACCCATCTGCATGGATAGTGCAGGCGGGCGATGGTCAGGGGTTGTTTACTAAGTGCAAACTGGGCTCTGAGGGACCCCCGCAACCCTGGCTCCACATCGCGCGGGAAGCATCAGCCCTGGGGGCTGTGCTGCAGTTCCTCAGGCCCCTGGTCACGTGGTGTCCCCAGCTCCTCTTTGTGTGACCCGGACGCTCTGTGATGGTTTCCTGCCATTCCTCCTCATTCCTTTCATCTTTAGCTTCCATCCCAAGGGAATGTGTCCCATGGCCAACTTGTTTCTTCTGTGACATTCCTGCTCCCTGCAGACGCAGTGTCTGCCCTGCCCCTGGCCGCAGCCCTGCCGTGGCCTGCTGTGCCTGCGCTGAGCAGACTTCCCGGACCCGACTACTCCAAGCCGGCTTCTGCTCTGGGCCTGCCCTCCTGACCCCAGGACATAAGGTGTCTATTATATCTCTCACTCCTTGTTTGCTTTCCAATATGGAAGTCATTTGTAAGGAGAGTTGTTTAGAATTTGCTTTCATTTTTTCTTGATTTCTGTCAGGGTTCTGCCTCCAGCCTCGGGGTTCTTTCATCTCTGACCTCCCGCCCTCCGCCAGCCCCTCCACCTCCGTGGCGCTCGCGGCTGTGTACCTCAGGCTTCCCTGTGTGCCAGTTTGCCGTGGCAGCTTTGTGCATTTCACGGGGTCTGCACACACAGCGAAACCTCCATCCACATAGCCGGTCCTTGGTTCAAAATCGCATTTACCTTAGAGCCAGAAGGAAGGCTGAGAGCAACTTTTAAAGAGTATAAGGAACTCATTTTACGCTTGCAGGAGACTTCGGCAGTCCATAAAACGTTGGGGACAACCAGCTGAAAGTGGAAATGATTTAACTGCCGTTTGGCCGACAGAGTCACAGAGTTGAAAGATTTCCTTTGCAATCCTTGCCTTTGCTGTCTCCCTGCGCCTGCAGCCAGACAGGTTCCTCCTTGCTGCACCGTGCTTCCGCCTGTCACTGCCTTCACAGCAGCGGAAGCAGCAGCCTTCACGACTTCCTGTGACACCAGCGGTGCATGGCTCTGAGGGGTCAGCAGGAGGCGGGAGCCTAGGCAGCTCTCAGACTTTCCCAGGAGTGCAGATTTCCAAGGCAGGGACTGTGTCTTCTGGCAGCTTTGTCATTGAACTTCCAAGGGCTGAAAATAGTCACAGCAGCCATGATATGCTACCTGCCCCAGGGGACTCTTGTTGGGATTGTTCACGCTGTCGGGGAGGGGGAAAGCAGGCTATCAGTGGTGGCCTGAGTGAGAAGACACGACGTGAAAGTCATCCCCAGGATTGTGCAGCAAAACTTGTGCCGGCCTGGTGTCACACTCCCAGCACTTGGGAGGCTGAGGCAGTAAGACTGCTGTGAGCTGGAGGCCAGCTTGGGCTGCACAATGAGTTTGAGACAGCCTGGACTACATAGTGAAACTCTAAAATAGAATAATAAAATAAAATAAATCAAATCTGCCAGGGAACTAGTAACTAAGTCAATAACCTTTAAATGAAAGTGGGTTTTTTCCTACGGAGTGATTTAGTGCCCAGGGAAATCTTGACAGCGTAATTAGCAGTGCCCTGCTTCCCCAGGGCCACCGCCCAGGTGCATCTCATCCTGAGGGTGCAACGTGGTTCCAAGTTCACACAGCGCGGAAGCCCCGGAAGGGGCTCTGAGCAGAGCCGTCTACCCGCGAGACCCAGAGCACAAGAGTCAGCGGAATTCCTACAGCGTTCTTGGCATTAACAATCGGTGAGCTGACTGCACTTTCACTGTGTTCAGAGCTGTGGGTTTAAAGGGAACGAATGGGTATTAGTGAGTTTGGATTCGGAGCCCAGCATTCTTGGGCTGTGACCGTAGGCCGGCAGCGAACAGCTCCCAGCTCGGCCTGCTCAGAACTCACCTAAAATAAGGACGATGCGGAGCCTCCCACGCAGGGCGAGCGTCGCCCCTCAGCTCTGTGGGAAACCCTTGTCCTGAGCTTGCCTCGGAGGAAGCACTCAGTGAAAGCAGGCTGGCGCTGCTGTGTTAGGAGCTGAAGGCCCAAAGCAGCGTCACCCCGAAAACCTCACAAGTACGCCCTGCACAGAGCGAGGTCGGGGATCGAGCCAACAACTGCGGCGCTGCCACCGCAGGCTGCCACCGCGGGCTCTCAGCCCGCGTCCCACGCTGTCGCACCGGGTGATCTTTCGTGTTTGCGTGAGTTATTCATGCGGAAGAGAACCCTCCGTCGTCCGGAGACGCCGGTGGCCAGGGCGCACACGCCGTGCCAGGCTGGCACCGTTTAGCCTGGTTCAGCATCTATTGCCCTGAAGACACAGACGTGCGCAGCCCGCGACGTGCGCGGTCGCGGCGGAGAGCGCGCCCTGGGAAGGCGGCCGGCGCGGGGGATGCTGGTGCCTCCTCCGCCTGCTGTCTTTCCATCCCCTTCCCGCCTACGAGGGGCTCGCTGAGCTTCGCTGTCGAGAATTTAAGCTTGAAACGCACAAGAGAACACGTTCCCCGGCCCGCCCTCGCGCGCACAAGCGAGCGGTTTGCCACGCCAAACTGAGTTTACGCCAGCCTGCGGCGTGTACGTATTTCTGTGTCGACCAGCGGGCTCCGGGCGGTTGCAGAGCCAAGTGATGAGCCTGGAGTCTGGCTGGCTGCAGGGCTGTGTGCGTCTAATCCAACCCATAGCGCCCTATAATTGCAGAAATATCAAAGTCCCTTCCATGTGACACTCTTTCCCTCTTCAAACATTCCATCTGTTTTGATCCAGCCTGGCCTCATGCTGGGGCCAGGTTCACAAACTGTCAAAACACTTTAACAAGCTTGTTAAAAAGCGCGACTACAAGAGAATCGGCTGAGTAAATTAATGTTTCAACACAAGACAATATTTTAAGATTGTCTGGGGTTTGAAAACAAAGCCCAGCAAGCTGTGGAGAGAGGCGAAAGGCTTGTGAAGCCGTGAACTGCTTGTGAAATTTGTTTACATGGGTAAGGAGACCCTGTGGTGCCCTCATTCCTCTCACCAGCCTCAGTTTATGACTTTCTGCATCACACAAAATATTTTTCAAATTCCCAACTGTTATTCAAACACTGAGGGTGAGAGGTTGTGTATCAGATGAGTAATGGGGAGATCTGCAGAGGAATCACTTGTTGGCAGAAGGTTCCCACACTTTGCATTCCCCAGAGACAACTTTTACCCTCAAGGACAGCCCATGTTCATCTCACCTGCAGGCGCGGGTGCCCAAGCCCCTGGCAGCCTGGGCTACGCTGAGCCAAAAGGCATTGTCTTGGCCACAGATGAAATATGTAAAGTGGGCCTGGTGGTGCATGCTTGTAACCCCGGCACTCTGGTCCTTCTGATGGTAAGACCAAGCCCAGCCCAGTCAACTTAGCAATGTAGAAAGACGAGAGGAGGAGGAGGAGGAGGAGGAGGAGGAGGGGGAGAGAGAGGGAGAGAGGAAGAGAGGAAGAGAGGGAGAGAGGGAGAGAGAGACTGACTGAAGGCCCTAAGTTTGATCCTCATATCTATAACTACATACAGTGCTGCCTGAGTTCATGAACTCTTGCCACAATTCTGATTGCAAATTGGACTAAAACCGAATCAGTTTCAATGCTTAGGTCCAACAATTTTTTGAGGAAATTTAATTTATTCTTGTGCAATTCAGTTTGTGACTAGAACGGTAGAGAGAATCAAGTTCGTGGACGGAGGCACCAGTGTTTGCATGCTACGTGTGGCTCTGTACAATATAGTATTAAGTAGCGAAGCTTTCTTTTTAATAGCTTTATTGCACATTAAAAAGCACAACCCAGGGGTGGGGGAGATGGCTCAGTGGAATAAGCGCTTCCCTGGCAAGCTCAAGAACCTGAGTTGGATCCCCGGTTCCACCAGTCAATTAAGGAGACTGGCGTGCTGGGTGACCTGACACCTGCCTGGTGTGCATGGCTGGCGGGAGTGCCACACCAGTCACACTACGCTTAGCTCGCCGCCTTACACAAGCACGTGCCACGGGTGACACACACAGCTTCGCTCTGTGGGCTGTGAGTGGCAGGCAGGAGGTGGGGTGCACACTGTGGCCTCCCCACCCACTGTCTGCCATCCACACACAGGCAATGCAGGCTAGAGCACCCCAAAAGCTATGGCCCAGTGTCCCCGAGCAGCGGGGAGCGCCTGTGCCCTGTGGCCTCCAGGGCTGCCCACGCCACAGTGAAGACTGCACCTCGGCACTGCCTGAGCTGGAGGCGGATGGCCGGGTTATCCCAAGAGCGAGGCTTCTGCACAAGGGCCTCGCTGCGAGCTCACTTCCTTTCCACTGCTGGGCATTTCCACAAGACCCGAACTTCTCGCGCATTTTCCTCCTGCGGGGGGCTGTGCCATCCTGCTCGGTGAGCCACAGCCTCATGGTGCCAGGGAAGGCCTTGGGGTTTCTGTCTCTCAGGGACTCTCTGAAAGGCATTGCAAGGGGGCAGACGCAGGTGAGATGGAGGGGACAGAGAGTAAGTGGAACCCAGGAGGAGGACCCCAAGCCCAGAGCCAGTCTGCAGGCCAGGCCCTCGGGCCTCAGTTGTGTGGTTGAGGCACAAACCTCATCCAGGAGCCATGACACAGAGAGGACCCCAGAGAGGACCCCAGAGAGGAGCGCTGCACAGGGAACACGCAGGGAGGGGGGCTGGCAAGGGGGAGAGATGCAGGGTCGCCCAGGGAGCAGGGAGGGGCTGCGGCACTCGGGGGAGGCCCCTGGGGTACTCCTGAGGTGAGGAGGCACACAGACACCCCTCCAGTTCGGGCTCTGCCAGGCAGGGCCTTGCCAACCCAGCGCAGAGAACAAGAGCTCTCGGTGCTCAGTGACACCAAAAGAGGGGCGGAGGGCAGTGGGAGCCAGGAAGGTTAGAAGCCAAACTGAAGCAGCGAGAGGAAAAGCAGGCTCGTGTCAGAGGCCAGACAATCGGGGTGAAGGCAGATGGAAAGACCGAGTCGGACAGGACCTGGGCCAACATGGCAGGACCACACAGGGCATTCACACGGCTGTCAATTAGCACAGCTGGGCATAGGTGCAAGAAGTGCTCCAGACACAGGAGGACCCAGACTTGGTTCTTTTCCATCCCAGAGAAAGTGGGTAGAGAACAAGTTGCAGAAATCCCCAGGGGGAACCACGAGGCGCAGGCATTCTCTGCGGTCCAGACCTTTTCTCCCAACCAAGAAATGAAAAAAATCATGAAGGAGACAACCAAATGAGCCATTCCCACCCTCATTTACTGCTCTCAGCACTGAGAGAAAACAGCAGGGCGCTCTCCGGTTAATACTATCCCTTAGCCGTGGTCTGCAGTCTCCCAAAGGAGTGGACGGTGGCGGAGGCTAAAAGAAAGGGACAAATGGTGTGATTTCAGGGCTCAGGATCAGCGCCTCTCACAGAACTGAGATGGTCTCAGGGCCAAGACCTTGGCCTTCTCACCTTCTCGGAGCTAGTTATCAGAAGTGGGGAGGGGCACTCAAGAGGGCAGATCCCCAGGACTCCCCCAAGGAAGGTCTAAGTTAACCCACCTGGGGAGGTACCTGAGGCTATAGTCTGTACCCAGCTGAGGATGGAGCCAGGTGTCCTTGGCTGTGACCTTGTCTTGCCCTTCGAGGGTTTCTGGCTTCACCTGCCATTACAGGCCTCAGCTGACCCAGTGACTCACAGAGGGTCGCTTACTGTGAGCCTACCGCCCACCTCCAGTCAAGGGGCCTTGGCCTTGGGCAACTCACACGTAAATATGAAAAGCCCATTGGTCTGTTTAAGTCCTGTTCAGGGCTGCTTCATAGTGGTCTCCATCAGAACAACATCCCTGGTGTTAAGAAAAAGAAAAATGATTAGCTGGGCGTGATGGCGCACACCTGTAATCCTAGCTCTTGGAAGGCTGAGGCAGGAGGATTACAAGTCCAATAGAGAATTTAGAGACTGGCTCTTAAAAATTATCGAAGGGCTGGGGATATAGCTTTGTGCAAAGGCCCTGCATTCAGCCCTAGTACACACACACACATACACACACACTCACACACCAAGGAAATGGGATGATGAAGCCCCACTCTGGTCAGTGGGCACCCTGGACCCCTGGCTGACTGCCCCGGGCCTGTCCCTCTCTCTCACCAGTCTCTCCACCTGGTGACCAAAGCTCACAGCCATCTCGGGCATACCCGAGAGGTAGCAGACAGCATGGAACAAGGTTCTGACTGTTGGTACTGTGTAATAAATTTCTCCAAACCTTTGCAGCTTAAAACAAACAAAAGGGGGCCTGCTCATTAGCTCAGTTGTTTAAGTGACTTCTTAAAGTAATCCGGATGCTGTGGTTCTGTTCCCAGATCCTCAAGCCTTACCAGACCTGCCCTGAAGGCACCCTGAGCCAAGCCAAAAAAAAAAAAAAAAAAAAAACCCTCTTTTAAAAAAAATAAAAGATGTGGACTTTCTCACAGTTTCTGTGGACAGGGGTTTAGGGGCGGCCTCACCGGGGCTGCCGCCCTGGCCTTTCTTGAGGCTGGCTCTGAGAAGCTGGCTGGGGCTGCTGACCAGGGCTTGGTCCCGGGGTGTGGGTGCCTCCTTGGGGCAGCTGGGCAGCTCCTCCAGAGCAGGTTCACCAGGAAGAAGAGAACAGGTCACAGAAGCTCTTCTGGGCCCGCCCGGAAGTCTGTGCTTCTGCACTGCTCTGCTGGTCCCAGAGTCAGAACTGTTCGGTGCCAGCACCAAAGTCCAAGACACAGCCACCAGGAGCTGGGACATCTCGGGGGGACTATGGAGGAGGGAGGACTCAGGAAGGATGTGGGTCTCATCACGGTGCTGGTCTCATTAGTACAGCAACTCAGGAAGGAGGAGGAGAAGGAGGAGGGAGAGAGAGAGTGGGAGAGAGGAGGAGGGAAGAGGAGGGAGAGAGAGAGGACGAGGGAGGAGGAAAGGGGTGAGGGAGAGGCTGAGAGAGGGAGGAGGGAGAAGAGGGAGAAGGCCCCCACACAGAATCTCCCTGTGGAGGTGCACAGACTTCTGGCGACACCTCCTGAGCAAACCCGGGAGCAGGGCCGCGTGCATCCACAGGAGGGCCTCTCCTGGCCTCTGCTTGCATTCTTGCCTGCACTAGGAAGCCTGAGAGGCACCTCTGGTGCTAGAGGGCACGACAGAAGCAGAGCTTAAATGCGGATCATGTGCCAAGCGAAATCACCCAGGTTCTGTCCCTGTGCACTAAGGCGAGACCTCGGCAGGTCGCTGAGGAGCTGGAGTGTGCGCTGAGGTTCTAGTATTGCTACGAGTCAGCAACTTCCTGAGGTCACTTTTCAAAATGCAGTCTCTTCCACCTTTGCGGCTCATCCTGGGGTCCCAGTTGCCACCCAGTGCCCTTCGCCTCTGTAGTTTGCAGTACTGGAATTTTCCAGTGCTCCCCAGGCTCCCCACTAGCTCTGTATTCCTGCGACACCCCATTCTGAGAATTGATAAGAGTTAAACACACGAAGAAGCTTCCTGCGGTTCTGCACCTGGGTATCCAAGTGGCAAAAAATACCCTTGACATGCGAATTAGGGATGCCCATTGTGCCCTGGGCCACTTATTAATACTCCTGCTATCTTCTGTTTGTTTGGGGACAGGGCCTCTCTATGTAGCGCAGACAGGGCCTCGATGACAGGTGTGGCCACCACCACCGGCTGCTCATGGTGCTTGTCCTACCAAATACAAGGTGTTCTGCAGCACTTAGGAGTCTAACCCAGTCACATCTGTCTGTCTCAGACCCTTGCGGGACTACCCGGTACCCACTACGCTTGGGTTTTATTTCAAAGCACGAGGCGTTGGCGTCTGGGCGCTTCTGGAGTTGTAGGAGACTGCGGATAAGTCAGGACTCAAAGTTTCCCGGGCAGCTCACTTCCCTCTGACCTAAGCAAAATTCAACCACAAGGAAGACAAATGATGTCTACCTGTGACTTGGCTGTTGCAGCCCACAGTCACCTTCCCTAAAGATCCTATAAAGTCTCCTATCCCCGCTTTGTTTGGTGCTGTCTTGCTCGGTGAGACAGCCCTCCGCATGAGCTTCCAATAAACCTGCTTTACGGGGCTGGGGAGATGGCTCAGTGGAATAAGTGCTTCCCTGGCAAGCCCAAGGACATGAGTTCAAACCCTGATTCCACAAAAAAAAAAAAAAACTGCTTTGCTTGTATCACTGTGTCTAGTCCAGTTCTGCGTGGGTTCCACTCCTTGGTTTTGACCTTTCAGCTGCCACCTTTGAGTCTTCTGGGTTTTAAGACAAATATTTCTCACAGCCCCATGCCCTAACAGTCCTGGAGGCACACCCATCTCCAGGACTGACAAGTACCTACACACCACAGGGCACCCTCGTGTCCCAGTGCACCGCGACTGTGGATCACAAGGCTGATTTCTCAGCAACTGGCTCAGAGCTGTGCTGTCTGCTGCCCTCTGGCTCTGCCCACGGGGCCTCTGGCCTCCGTCACACGCACCGTGTCTGGCAGGTGCCTCCTCCTCCTGTACCTGCAGGTCTGGCGACTACAGTGCTGGCCCTAGGTCTAAAGTCACAAAGCAAAACTGGGGGCCCTCAGTGCCTGGTGCGCTTTTGGCACGGCCAGCATCACAGGACAGGGGCACAGGGCGGCCCCACAGCTCTGTCCCTGCTGCAGCCTCAAGTCCCACACTGTGTGTCTCCGCACCCACCTCCCTCGTGGCCACCATCTGCCTGGTGCAGGCTCCCAGCAGCTGCCCTCCTGCCATCCCCAGAGCCCCACTTCGAGCCGGGGGCCAAGCCTGGGACCCGTGAAGCAACGACAAAGGTCTTGAGAGCGGGAAGGGCCTGGACACACAGAGGCTGGTGTGCATGATGACGCTGATGCCACCCCAGGGGTGGGGTGGTGCTCAGTGTGCAGCACACTTAACACATGTGTGCACGTGCCTCTGTGTGTGCATGCACGTGCATGTGTGTGAATCCATTGACACAGCCTAAAACATGTCCCTCCAAATCTCATACAACTGCTTAGCTTTACAGAACCGCAGCTGGTCAGTGGCACCCTCAATTTACACAGCACACACATGGTGCACATGGTGCACACACACTCACACCCACCAGCCCCCACCCAGGCCTTCTTCTTTTCTTCCTGACCCCACCCTCCGCCTTGTGGGTCCTGGCATCCTCTTCCAGGGCAGGCGTGGCTCCCCCATGGGTGTTTCCTCCCCTTGGAGCTGCGCTCTCCTGGGCCTTGGGCTCTTGCGCCACTCGGGCAGTTTCCACACCAGGAAGCCTCGGAGTGGCTGATCTCGCCCACATGAACTCAGACCATAGCACGCAGTCTGCAGCAAGCCTCCTGCTCTGTGCCCCTCGCCCCCCCATCCTCCCTGACCTCCTGTTGCCCCTTCCTCTGGCCAGTCCAGCCTCTGCACAGAGAGGCCACAGCCAGCGCCAAGCCAACTGGGAGAAACAGCAGAGGCCCACTGGACAGCCTGGTTTTGTTGAAACAGCTTTCCACCTGACCACGTTTCAGGCTTCTTACAGCACAGCTGGCCTCCTACTAGGGCTCGGCTCTTCTCTCCATGCCAGCAGAGCTCCTCTCTCCTCACAGCCACGCTGGCCTGCAGAAAGCTGGCTTGTGTCAGATGTCATTGACAGAGCACTCTGGGAGCGGGCTCAGGGACAGGAAGGCTCAGCCCACTGGGCCTCACTGTTACTCCTCCCCCGGCCCTCCAGCCACCCTGGATCCTGGGGAAACAACACCAGCCTCAGCCCCTTGGTCCTTGGACACAAGGCAGCGGACCCAACCCCGAGGGAGGATTCAGCCAGCAAAATACTCTGTCCCTGGCCAGGGTTTCTCTATGGAGCCAGAAGACAGAGGGGCTTCAGGCTATGGCGACAGCAAGGCCACCCCCCTCTGGCGGGAGGTGTCACTGCCCACAGATCCTCAGGGCAGGCCAAGCCAGGAAAGCCTGGTCATGGAAGGCATGTTGGCTCCGCTTCACTTAAAAGGAGTTGACAGGTGTGGCAGCTCTGGCCTGTCATCCCAGCTCCTCCGGAGGCAGAGGCAGGAGGGTCACAAGTTAGAGACCAGCCCAGGCAACTTAGCAAGGCCCTATCTCAAAGTCCCAAAGGTGCGGGTGGGTGGCTGGGACTAGAACTGTGGGCTTCCTGGGCTCAACCCCCAGGACTGAAAAGAGCAGTGCCCAGCTGGAGTCCCAGTGTGGGGATCACAGGGCCAGCTGCCACCACGCACCAGGCCAGGGCATAGCTGTGACTCCTGGCTGTGGCTGCGAATGACCCAGAGAAGACCCCTTGCCAGCACGAACAAGGCCCGCCGGATCGGCAGCCAGAACCTTCCCTGCGCAGCAGCATCCATGCCGCCTGCTGTGTGACCGAACATTGCGGCCTGGTGAAGGGCAGCCTCGAGCGCTGGCCTTCTGCTCCCGTCACCCAGTCCAGCAGACTCTCGGGGTCAACTGGCTTCCAGAGCACGGTTCCGCAATCGGACCCACTGTCCTACCTGGCCCCTCCGGAGCTGGTGGCAAGGCACACTGCTGGCCCCGCTGCCTTGGAGCCAGCTGTTTCAAATCAATGAACAGGCATCCTCAGGGCAGAGCCGTGTGATCACCTCCCCTCAATGGCAGAAGCAGGTGTTTTCAGAGCTCTCCCCGCAGAGTCCGCTCCACAAGGGTCTCGTCTTGACAGCGGAGTCCACAGGACCAGAGAAACAAAGTTCCAGAAAGGCCCTGAGGGGGCTGCGCAGAACACGGCACCCCTTCGGGACACAGCAGTGTTGCCTGAGGAAGGCCTTCTGCCAGCGACCTTGGGAGAGAAACCAGGCTGACAGCGAACTGGGTCTCACCTGCAGGCCTGCTCAGGGCCTTTGCAGACCTAATTGCATTGCAGACCACGAGGAGGAGGCCTGTGCAGCGCCTTCTGTGCACCTCTGGCCACTTTCTTGTCCAGACCTTGTAAGGTGGGCGCCACGCCCTTGTTTGGGTGAAGTTTGTTTCACTGTTCAACTCTGCTCCTCTGAGCAGGAGGAAAAAGCAAGGCAGCGTGCTCACGCCAGGCACCGCACCTCACCGCCAGCTCTGGAGGGGACAACCTGCCAGCCATCTGCTGTTGGCTTTCGCTTGTCACTGGGCTCTGCGGCTGTCACCTGAGAGATGGTCTGCGTCAGAGCGTTGGGCCTGCTCCCCCAGAGACCTGCCTGTGTCCTCCTCCTCCTCCTCTGTGGGGGCCAAGACAGCTGCATGCCAGTGCTGCACGCCAGTGCTGCCTGCTCCGCACGCCCCTTGGGGGACCCTGCCTGGCTCCTGTCCCACATTGCACGTGGGCCTGAGGCTTCCCGGGGAGGTGGACCTGCACCCCAAGCCCCGCACTGCGGCCCACAGCACACCCGCAGCGGGTGTCCAGCGCTCTGTACCTGTCTGCACTGGCCTCAGTTCTTTCATGTTTTTAATACCTTTCCAGCCAGGCTACACTGTAACTGGCCAGGGGCCTGATGGGAGAGCGTGGTGGGAGCCCAGATTTAGCGTCCACCCGGCGTTTCCTTGGGTCCTTTCTGTGTTGGTTATTTCTATGTGAAAAGGCCCAAAGCCTGCAGGCAGAAGCGCCTTGAAATTAACACGAGTTGGTCCCACCCCAGCCACATTCTTCTCTGCATGGCTTTGAGTGTGACTACTGGGCTGCTCGTGCGACACTCTGAGGTGGGGACAGCGCTGTGCTCCCCAAGACCGGTGCAGCCTGACTCCTCAGAGCTCCTGGCCCAAGTCTCCCAGCTCCAAGGTCACTTTCAAGGTCCTGTCCACCAGAGCAGGGTCTGGCTTTGGAGCAGTGCGGCTTGTTTCCAGAGTGTGTGTGTGTGTGTGCGCACGCGTGCACGCATGTGCAAATACATGTGTGTGTGCTGTGTGCATGAGTGTGTACGTGTGTGTGACTACATGTGTGTGCAAGTGCACGTGTGTAAAGTGGGGCAGAAGAGCAGACCCTCCTTTAGGGACACCAGAGGACAGAGTCACCTGAGGTCTTATAAGAGGTCAAGATCAGTCAGGAACTTTCACAAACAGGCTCCAGGGAGAAACTAATCTAACGCCCCGAGGGCCTCGGAGCAGCGCTGTGGTCTCCTTTTAAGGACTATGACTTTCTCCACACCATTGCCAGCTTCAGTAGCCACCGTTTACGCCTCGTCCTGGTCACATTCTGCAGCTGGAGAGCTGAAGCCGCCACCAGGCCATGTGGCACAGCAAGTGGCTCCTGCTGGCTCGTGCTCTGGTCCAGGGCCCGGGGTCCAGACGACAGCCTTCCTGCTGACAGCGGCCCAAGGGGACAGAGCACCTCACGACAGGAGGAGGGCCTGGAGCAACTGGCTGAACTGATTTTTCTTTAAAATTCCATCCGCAACATAGCACACTAATCCCTTGCTGCAGGCGGGGATTGGTCCACCCTCTCACGGGCACCGAGGTCCTCTCAGCACCTTCCAGCAGGCTTTAAATTTCAGCATGAGCTCTGGTGATGGCCGACCTCATTTCCATGAGTTACAGCGCACTTGTTCTCCCTTTCCCTCTCCCCCTTCTCCCCTTCCCTTTGTCCCTCTGTCCCTCGCTCTCTGTCTCTCTCCCTCCCTCTCCCTTTCTCTGTCTCCCTCCCTCCCTCCTTCCCCCTCTCTTACAGAGACACCCACAACCTCGTCTCTGAATCAAGGGTGCACACCCACACTTCTTCACTTTAGAAGGCTGTCAGGAGGATCCAGATTTGAACTGGCCTGAGCAATGGAGACTCTGTCTCAAAATTCTAAAAAAAAATTCCAAAAGACATGGGCTCTGGGCCCACAAGAGACAAATACTCATTATGGCTCACCCTCCCCCGTACCAGTTACCCACCCATTACCCTTAGTGATTGGCCTGCTTCCCCTTCAAAGCTTACTGGCTCTTGGTGTCAAATCCACAGCAGCTGGGGTCCACTCGAAGCTCCACAAAGGTAGAAGCCAGGTCTGCTTGGGTTCTGACCATTTACCCAAAGCTTGTTTGCTGAGTGAATAGCAGGTGAAGGGCTTCTAAGGGTGGCTAGGGCTCAGGAACCTTGGGGCCTTTCACACAAGGCAGATCAGCCCTGCCCAGAGTGTGGCTGCCTAGTCCTTCTCAGGTGCTGAGCCCCAACCCTGCACAGCACCCACCCGAGTGGGGTGGGCCAGAAGGGGTGTAGAACGTGGTTAGATTGCAACCTGTTCTGTGCAGATCCCAGCTGAATGTGTGAGGGGCCCAGAAGCCTGGGACACCAGGGGATTTAGGGGGTCCCAAAGCAGAGCTCAAAGGAGCTGAGCAGAGGACGGCATCATGCCCTGGGGACACCTCCCAGAACACCCAGGAGGGCCTCACTGATGCCAGCTTCCGGGGAGACCGACCACACAGCCGGCTGAGCCTACCCTGCGTTAGCCTGAGCAGTGTCACAGATGTCAGTGTAAACCACATAAATGCGCAGGGTAGATGTACATTCCAGAGACAATGAATTGCCAATATACCGCACAACAAGTCGCATGTATTGGATAGACTGTATTTCTTTATATAACAACAAAAGGAAATAGAAGTTGAACAATAACACCACTGATAATAGTATGAAAGCACAAATCTGCACACTAAATGCAAAGACCTGAGGTTGAGAGTTAACAGCTGTCTACGCATAATCAACACTCGAACTGTGTAGACCACCCCTGCACCTCGGGGCCCTGCAGCTTAGAGCTGCGCACAGAGACACGGTCCTGGCTTCTGCTCTGCTCCTTCAGTTTCTTGTCTTCACAGTCTGCCAAATGGATTTGTGCAATATGGTCTCCGCTCCGTCTGACTTCTTTTACTCGGTGATTGTTTTTGAGATTCGTCAGTACTGTTTTATTTGTGAGTAATTTGTGTGATTGTATCTCTGAGTAGAACCCAATATTATTTTTTTCCTATGGAAAGTATATTTATTTGAGTTTAGATCCCAATCAATTAAAAAAAAATAAAACCAAAAATCAAAATTTGATTTTTCTCCTCAGAGTAGCTAAGACCTCCAAGTTAGATTTGTGGAGGCTGAAAGAACACGTGACGTCAGGCTTAGCAAGCAGTCAGTCCCTGATGCCCACTGCGTCCCAGCCATACGGGAAAGAAACAAAGTTCACCACCAAGGGCTGAACGGATGTGCACACACTAAGGAAATGAGCAGCTAAACCTTGGCAAGTAGGCGTTTTTGCTTTTTAAAGTTTTTGGGTTATTTTGTTTCCATTTTCTTTTGCTACCCCATATATGCAGCACTTAAGAACTCCCAATGGGTTCCCAGCTTTAAAACACATTAAATATCTTAAGACTAATTCTTCAGGAATCTAAAAACAGACCAAACGTGTTTTGCTGTGAACATTTTGTAAAGACGAAGTGAGGCTGGAGTCTGGGTTTTTTTTTTTTTTTAAAAAGAATCAATACAGTGATGGAAGGGCAAAGAATGCAAGAATTCAGACATTCTGCAGAGGGTGACTTTCTCTCCATTAAAGGTCCATAGAAAGGAGCAAACCGAGATCCACACGGGGAGGTGGCAGAGCTGTTTGTTTCCCCACCCCTGCTGCACAGGTTTTTGCTGGGGGGCCGTGCCAGGCCCC
>NW_004524633.1:3556522-3572268 GCF_000260255.1 Octodon degus
TCTCTCTCTCTCTCTCTCTCTCTCTCTCTCTCAAATAAATAAATAAAAAATTAAAAAAAAATAGGAAATTTAATATGTGCCTTGAAGTAGCCGCCTTCGTAGAGGGTGTTGGGGGGTCCGGAGATGGCCACCTCCCAGTTGTAGAGGTCGGACTCCTCCACCAGGGTGATCCGGAAGCCCTCCACCGGTTCCTCCTGCAGGGATTTCAGTTCCAGCATCAGGGCCTTCTGCGAGCTGGTCACCTGCTGCTGGGCCATCGCGGGGGCAGCGGCCGTGCCGGGCCGGGGCCCCAGTCCTCGCGAACCCGCGGGGCCCGCCCGGGTCCTCCTCACACGCGACTCGGGCCGGGCTGGACCCTGCTTCTCACACTCGGGCTGGGCGGGGGAGAGAACCCAGTATCATTAAACCACAATCTTGTCTATATGTTCTCCTGCTGAGGGACAGTTGCCCCCAGTTGCCATGAACACTCTTGCAGTTAATACTCCTGTGTAATCCGGTTTCCTTTAGATAAATACCTAGAGGCAGAATTGCGGAGTCACAAAGTAAGTACTTGTTTAATAAGAAGAAATGGCTCTTGAAGCTCTCACCAGCAATAGATGAGAGCTCAGACACTTCATGCCTGTGTTTGTTTCTTAGGGCTGCCGTAGCGACACACCACAAGCCCCTGGACAACCCACTGCTGTTGGGTCCCAGCTCTGGAGGCTAGAATTTCGGGGTTGTGAGGCTGTGCCTCTTCTGAAGCTTCCAGAACGTTCTCTCTGCCTTTTCTAGCTACTGGTAGCCCCAGGTGGTCTTTGGTGTACAGCTGCCCGACTGCAGTCTCTGCCTCCATCTTGGAAGGTGACCTTTCTCCTTGGCTGTCACCAGTGTCATCACCTCTAGAAATGAGAGTCCCACTGGCGAGGGGTCAGCGCTGCCTCATCTCTTTACATCTGTGCTGACCTTGTTTCAAATAAAATCCCATTCTGGGGCTCTGGGGGCGGGGAGACTCTGCCTCTTTTCGTTGGGACACAGCCCAGCCCATAACAGCATCTTTGCAGATGCTGGTGCTGTTGTCCCTTGGTCTTCACAGCCCCAGCAGTGAGGAGGAACCTCACCAGTGACAGAGGAGGTTGGACATGTTGACACTCACATACTGGCCCCTCCTACTTGTCTTCTCTTATGAGGTAACCATTCAGGTCTTTCCCATTGTTTGTGGTTGTAATTTCAGTTACAACTGGCAGACTGAGTTACCTGCATTTTACCCAAAGTGTGGTGTGTGCTTTTGCTCTTTCAAATTTTCTGTCAATGTCTAAGAAATTCTGGTGGATTTTCTATAGTTGCTCTCCTGTACTTCTGCAGCTTTTAACACAAAAAGTGAAGAACTGCTTTTAAGACTTCTTCTGTGTCTCATGAAATAATTAGTTTTCCATTTTATGCAGCTAATATAGTAGATTATTTTGACTAGTTTTTAAGTGCTAAACCAACCTTGCATTTCCGGAATCAGCTTCCTTGATAATGACAGACTGCCCATTTCACATATTTTAAGGTTGAAGTCATCAATACTTTGCAGAGGGTTTTTTAAGGAGTAGTGAATTTGTATTTCTTTTTCAGACAGGGTCTCACGACGCAGCCCAGGCTGACCTCCAACTCTTGGGTATCCTCCTGCCTCAGCCTCCTGAGTGCTGAGATCACAGGTGTGTGCCACCACACCTGGCTGACTCTGTTTTCATTTTGCTCTAAATTCTAGCGTGCAGTCCATCCAGGGTCTTGGGCTTGCTCTTAGGCATGGCTTGTGTTAAGCTTTCGTGAGAACGAGTAAGATGATTTCTAAACCCTTTATTAGCAAAATTCAAATTTCAGTCCTCCATGGCTCCAGCAGTGTCTAAAACCACCATGTCCTCCTCGCTATTTTCTGCTGCTTCTTGGCTTTTTACCCTGTATGCCTGCAGGGTGTCGATTACATAGGAGAATTCAAACGTGAGCACAACTCTTCCATTAATATAAAAGTATGAATTTAGAGCCAGGCACGGCGGCAGATGCCTGTAATGCCAGCACTCAGGAGTCCGAGGCAGGAGGACCATTACGATCTCGAGGCCACCCGGGCTCCAATGTGAGCTCAAGGCCAGCCGGAACTGCATAGTGAGACCTTGTCCCCAAAAGATGAAAGAAAGTGCTCACAATTGTGTATCTCATCAGTCAAGATAAACTAGGTTAGTCTGTAATAAACAAAGCTCAGCTCTAAATAGTTTAAAAGCAGCAAAAGTTGTGGCGTGGCTTGCCTTGAACTACCACTCACCTACTACTACTCACTCTGGACTCTGGGCTTACATGTATCAGAAAAAATTAACTTATCATATCCCTTGGTTTCAGCTGTATGATTCCTTGAGCCAATTAAAACATACATATGAATAAAATAATAGCACATTGGCATCTGAGCTTAGACATAATTTCTCAGGGCATAGATAAGCCACCAGCATGTGGTGGACAGCAGTATGAGTTATTACCCCAAATCCAAAGCAAGTTCAGGCTGACAGAGTCCACATGAAGCAGCCCCTCACGCACAGGCTCGCGTCTCAGGGAGACGCTGTGGACCCCGGGGCCCCACAGCTCATCGTAAAGCTCCTGTGGGTGCTGGAAGCCTAGGCCAGCGCTGAGCCCGCCTACTGTTCTCCTCACACCCCCACGTCTCCAGCGAGGCTGAGCTTCTAGATGAGACCTGGGAGGGGATTAGTAATAGCTACCAACAAAATGAGACGCTTACAACGGTGTGCCAGCACCAAGGCCGTGTGACAGCGCTCCTTCCTCAGCTTCTCCTGTGATGACACCAACAGTGTGACACCATGTGACACGGCCCAACACCTATGTGATGTGCTGACGCTGGGTGACTGGCGTGGGCGCTGAGACTCTGTGTGCCACTGCGGGCTGACAGCTCAGACAGCATCCAGGCAGTGGCCGAGCCCACGGTGGCCACCGCAGGACACGCTGGACAGGGGCTGATTCTCACCCCAGGCGGGTTGGAGCACGCAGCTGAGACCCCATGCTGGCACTTAGACCAATTTGAAACGTAGGCGTTCTTCACTTCTGCAATTTTCTGTTTTAATATTTTCAGAGCGTGGCTGGCCAGAGGTAATCGAGCCAGCAGAAAGCGAGGCCACAGGCCATGGAACCAGCTGGGCTGTGATTGATGCCTATCAGTCAACATCTTTTCTGTAGTGCATGATTAAGGAGGTGCAGTCTTATTACAAAACTGAGTGCCTTCCTACACACGGAGGACGAACAGGCACAGTTACTGTTTAAACTGCTCTAACCTGATGAGCCACGAACACTGCCGTCAAGTTCTCCACGACTGCAGGCAAGACGTAACTTCGGAGCAGGCCGTGGCCTCTGGACTTCAGGTTTTAGCGGGCCTGCCTGAAGCCAGTATTTTAATGTCTTTAGAGATTTGCCAAGAGCGAGTAGAAAGATTTAGGGCTTCAGCAAGCACATCTCATTTTGACACTGGCACACACAGCCCCTCCCGTTAGCTCCACTCACTGCTGGCTTTTAAGTGACGGTGCCACACAGGATGGGTGCACAGTGCAGGGATCCGGCAGGCTGTGACAACCCGGGCCCCACAGGGAGGCTGCCTGCACGCAGCTGCATCGGCCCACTCATACCTGCAAACTGGCCCTTCCGTCTCCCCCCATGGGCGGTACCTCTCATTAGTGGGGGGCCCTGAGATGCCGGGACAGGCCTCAGGAGACAAAGTCGGACGGAGCAGTATCCTAATCCTATTGTTAAGAGGAGAAAGGGGGAGGTACAGGGACTTGTTCCCACTTAACGGCATTTTAATTAAGCGGAGACCTCGTTGTGCGGTTTACAAGCAGGACAAACACACAGACAGCTGGGCTTTACAAATTGAGTGGCTATAAATGGAAGAATTAATACAGAAAAGATTAGAAAGCTGTGTAGACAATAGGTGTCTCTTACCTCCCAGGACACAATTCAGCTTTTATTAGAGAGTGCCAGGCAGAATGCCCGCTTCTCTGAATTCAAGTTATGTAGGCAAGAAAAATTGGAATTGAACTCTGGACCTGGGAACTCACAAGTAAAACTTTTTTTTGCAGTACCAGGGATTGAACTCAGGACTTTACACTTGTCAGGCAAGCGCTTATTCTACTGAGCTATCTGCCCAGCCCAAGTAAACCTCCTTTTATCTCACATGCAACTCTCTGAGTACAGCCCCTAATTTTGTTAGTTACATAGTACCTTTTATTTAAGATCTCTCTCTTCGTGCTGGGGAGATTGTTTGGTGCACAAGCACCTGCTTAGCAAGCACACGGTCCTGAGTCCAATCCCCTATACCAAAAATAAGTAGATAAACAAACAAATAAATAAAATCTCTCTTTTCTATCAGTTGGCAAAGCTAGAGCCCACCTGAGGCTTCTCTACTGTCAGCCTCTGCCAAATGCTGGGTCCTCAGCAAACCTTTGGAGAATAAGTGAAAAATAAATTTTAAAATATATCCTAAGCAATTAACCACTAGGAAGAATGTATGCAATGTGTAATTATTGAAACTGTCCTACCAGTTTGGTTTGAAACTGTCTCATTGCTATTTGTTTCTCAATAAAATTATGAGAAAAGGGGCCGGGGAGATGGCTCAGTGGAATAAGTGCTTGCCTGGCAAGTGTGAGGGCCTGCATTCAAACCCCAGTTCCATCTTAGTCCATGCCTCTGGTTGACCTGTACAGATTCCCTGGCTTCTGTTTGCCGGAGCAGTGTGTTAGACATTTTGGTCACAGAAAACCTGCCAAAGCAGCTGGCCACAAAGCCTGGGCACCCAAGTGCCTGTCACCCGGCACCCCCCGCCAGGCTGCCCAGATGCTCCCATCACCTTGCGGGACCCCAGGGGCCAGGCTCGCCGGCTTCCCTCCTCCCAGAGGCTCCACACTCCTTTGCTCCTCCTTCAGTCCGCTGGGCAGCCGGGTTCAGGGTCAAGTGGCCTACTCTGGACACTGGGCTGCGCTCTGGCGGAGCCAGGGACGGGCCCTTGAGTTTCCCGTCCTTTTTTTTTTTTTTTTTTTTGGCGGAACTGGGGATTGAACTCAGATCCTTGCGTTTGCCGGTCAAGCGCTTATCCTACTGAGCCATCTCCCCGGCCCCTTCCCGTCCTTTCTGAGGGGGCTGCCTTGGGAGCAGCAGTCTTCCTGAAAGGTTGCTTTCTGTTTGTTTTTATCAAAACCTGTAAGCCTGGTGGTCCCTTGAAGGTGGTGGATTGGGAAGCAGATTAACCTTCAAGGAGACTGCATGAAACTACTATGAATGATTGTCCCGGGTAGCAAACTGTATGGAAGGAATGACTACAAACCACGGCCTATTTCTAGAAAAAAGAAAAGAAAGCAGCAAGAAAAAGTGAGCCAATGACTATGTCCACTTTCTAATGAAAATAAAGACATTATGGACACAGATTAAATAAACTGTATGAGGGGCCAGGGAGATAGCTCAGTAGAAATAAGCAGGGCCTGAGTTCAATCCCTGATTCCACCAAAAATAAATAAATAAATATATAAATAAATAAATAAATAAATTGTATGAGTGCGTAACAAGTCTTAGGATAAATTTGATGCGAAACTGCTTTTTCTGAATGTACTCTTACATTTTCTGCTCCCAAATACTGTGTCGGGCTTTGGGTGGGATGTGTGGCCCTGTAAGACCTGGTCCCTCGGGGAGCAGAGGGGGTATCGCGGTGGTAAGGGAGTCGGTCCTGTGCAGGAAGCCTAGAGCAGTCCCCACAATCTAGTTATTCATTTAAAAGAAGGAACAGAGCTCAGGAGAGTGGCCTGGAGGACGTGGGCCTGGCCGCGCCACGCTGCAGGATCCCTGCACCACCTGGGCAGCGCCTGCAGCTCCTCGCTGCCTGCCTGGATGCGCCTGGTCCTCGGCCACACCCTGCTGTGCCTGCTCAAGCTAGGAGCGCTCCTCCATTGGGCCACCGGTACCCCTTCTTCCTGGATTTCCGCTTCTGCATGCAGGAACGCCACTTGCATCAGGTGTGAGGCCAAGAGGGACGAACTGCCGGCTGTGCACGAAGCCAGCCGCGACGGTGGGCGGCGGCGGACCCTGCAGTCTTCTTTTACCTTCAGTACGCAAAGTAACTTAGGTGCGTAGTCTAAAATCCTGCAGATGCGGATGTGCTTGGACAACAGCTGTCCTTCCTGCCAGGCTCTGCTCCTAACTTTCCCCCTGCAGAGCCGGCGGCTTCCGCCCACTCTGGCCATTTCTTCTGCGGTTTACCCTCCCCTGCTTCTAAATTGCGAGCTCTTCTCGGTTTCCCCCCATTCTGCATTTTGCTTAGCAGCCCGTGTGGCTTGGCTCTCCGCCCCAAGACGTCCTTCTCCTGCCCAGGAGGGTCAGTAGGAGAGCAACTGAGGAATGTTCCTGTGACACACGAACATTGAAGGTATCTGCTTATTAACTGTCTGCTGTACGTATCAATGGAGAAAATTAATTTCCACCAGCACACCCCAGTGGACGTCCAAGAGGCGCTTCGGATGTGTGATGAACAAGAAAGAACGCTCCAACAAGAAAGAACGTCGATCTTCCGCAAATGAGGAGACGGCGCGACGGCCGGCGGGCGGGCGGCTGGGAAGGGGCGGCTGCGAGGGTCAGGAGGACGCAGGCGCGGCGTGCGCGCAGCAGCGAAGTCCCGAGCCAGTTAAGCAAACTAACGAGAGAGATCGCAACGGAAGGGGCAGGCTGTGACTCTCTACTGCTGCTCCAGCGGAAGCAGCAGGGTTCGCGGCCTTTCCCTGCACAGGGGTGTCCGGTCGGCCGTGCAGAGGTCCGTTGTAAGACGTGCAGCTAAACGCTTTACCTTCTCTTTTTGAGAGCTAATGGATAGGATTAGCATTAGACATGCCACTTATGTAGTTCTCCAGGAGAATTAATATGAAAAAAGTGCGTGTAAATAAGTATGAAAATTTTTATATGAAAATATGCATTTGAAATATCAAACACAGAAACGGGCACAAAATCAAATGCATTTGTTGATTACACTGTTATAAAATCATAAAAGCCTTTTTATGAGGTTCAAAAGAAAATAGTGATGTTAGTAGTTGGGTTTCTAAAACATTTATGGCATTTTTTGTTGAGAAGTTAATATAAACATTCGGAGAAAAACTAAATATTTCCAACTTGAGATAGTTTGTAGGTACCAGTTACTAAAGAAGTTGTATTTACAACTTTCCTTTGGCTTATACTAAAAATTTTAATTCAGTTTTATTCTCAGCCCATGGAAATATCAGTTCATTTAAAGTGGAAATCCTCATCCACAGCCTATCTCCTGAATTAACAAGCTTCATTTAAAGTACAGTGCATTTAAGAGGAAAATATTATCCAAGACTTCTCTGTGGGCCGCCACATCCAGAACCAATTTCCTGAAACCCAGTGGTAGCTCAGATCCCATCATAAAATATTATATGATGGAATTCTGAAAAAATATGAAGATCTATTTAAAATTCCAGCGGTAGTTGCAGAACTTGGTGAAAATTGAAGCCACATGATGGAAGTTGCGGGGCTCTGGGGACCTCTGAGGCTGGCGAGCCAAGCAGACACGATCTCTCAGGGAGCCCTGCACGGCCCAGTCGCTGTGGACAGCCCAGGAGTGGCAGTGGGCTGGTGCCACTCCAGGCCTTGAGCCCCCCGGGGCCCTGGGACAGCTGCTCTGTGGGCTGCCCCAGGAGAGGGGCAGAGCGGATCCGTGTGCGCGTGCCCGGGGCCCTGCGCACTCAGGGACGTTCATCTGCTCTTCCTGTGTGCACATTTCGCTTCTCTGTTATCCCCGTGGGCATGTTTACATCTCCTTCATTCTCAGGACTGTCTATCCTCAGCGCTTGTTGGAAAAGAGGCGACTTTGGTGTCACCAACCTGGAGACCAGACACCAGCTAGATCCCTCCCTAATCTGTTGACCATCTTCCTACTTCTACACTTTTTTGTCAGTTCCAACTTGTCATTCATTTGGGGATCTGCTGAATGCACACTCCGACAGACGATAGCCCTTTCGTTGTCTTCTTACAGGAACTCCCTCCAAAGAAAAAGTACAAACTGAAGTTGAAATTCAGATTGACAGCCTACTGCCCGGCCGTTCTGGGAAGCTGCTTCGTGCCTGATCGCGTCAACAAACGTTATTACACATTGGTATATTTCTTTCCAAAGACTTTTCTTCTGAATATTGATGTGTGGGCCATCTAACTTGTACCTTGCTTTTAAAAGATTTATAACAGAGACAACATCTTCCAATCAACAGCTGCTTCATAACAGTCATCTTTGGTAAACAGAGTAGCTCAGCTAGAACCCACCTAGGATGACCCCTTTAGGTTGGCTGCCACTTTCCAGTGTTAGAGATAGACTTCTCTGGGGTAGGGGTAGAGCGCTTACCTAGCATACACAAGGTCCTGGGTTCAAACCACAGCCCCACAAAAATGTAGTAGTTAGACTGCCCTATGCTTTTTCACTAGCTCAAAATGACAAACAGATGGGAACCCAAAGCCTGGACCTTATGCGCAGCCCAGTGGCCCCTAAATCTTTTTAAGGCAGTGTTACCGAATATGGGGTTAAAAAGCAAGGTCAAGCAAAGAGGGGAATAAATTTAAATGACTGTTGTTTATTTATTTATCTTTTGTATTTTAGGGAAGGGTCTACAGGTGTTCAGAGTCTCACTACTAGATCGGACTCATAGTGATCCACCTGTTTACAGCCTTCCAAGTGCTGAGATTACAGGCGTGCACCACCACGCCCAGTCTCAGTTGCCCTCTCAGCGCACCCCGGGGGCAGGGCTAGCACAGCAGGCCTGGGGATGAACACCCGGCCCCTGCACTGTTTGTAGGCACTTTAATCTGCTGAGCTATTTGGCTGGCCCCCTGTCATTTTTTTTTTTTTCATTCTTTATTTTTAAGTGTATTTGGCACAGGATCGTGCCACGCAGCTTGGACTTGAAGTGTTCCTCCTTTTTTCAGAATTGCATGCACTACCACACCAGATCTCAGTGGCTGGCTTAATGTGCCTGGGGGCAGGGCCAGCACAGCATGCGGTGCCAGGGATCGAACCCCAGTCCCTGCACTTGCCTAAGCAGACGCTTAGTTCACTGAGCTATCTCATCGGCCCTGTCATTTATTTGTACTTGGCTCCTTTTTCTCCCCATTTAATTACATGGATGCCTCACATATTCACTGTAGAACAGAAAATACAAATAAGCAATCACCCTGAGTTTGAGGCCAGCCTGGGCTACACAGCGAGATCTCATGAAAATAGTCACCTCACATCTCAGAATTGTTTTAATTTTGGCAAAGTTGGCAAATTTGTAAAGAGAGAAAAAAATTATTTTAGTTTTTCTGGAAACAGCTTCTGAAAAGGAGCAATCATGCAAACTTGCTGAAATACAGTCAGATCTCTAAGACAGCAAGAAAACTAACAGCTACACACCCAGTCCACATTTGCTTTTAAAATCGTGTAAGCCCAGCCTGTGAGCTGTAGCGTTCACTGCATTAGAACCACTGACAAATAAACACTCTACATGAAAACGTCTACTTGTAATACAGAAAAACTCTTTGGAATCAAGGCACAGATTGATGAAAGTTCTTTTTCTATTTTCCTGACATTTTTCATGGAATTTATTTAGTACTCAACTCCCAAATAAAACATCATTCTTATGGGAAAAATATAAACTTCATTATCATTACTACCTTTTAAGATTCAATTTCCAGGAATTTGAGTATAAAACAGACAGAAATCTTAAAATGATATATTATGTACAGGTACAAATTCCCTATGATGAATTTGATCATTATGGATGTCAAAAGTGTACCAGAGCCAGGGGGGCGGTGGTGCACACCTGCAATCCCAGCATTCACAAGACTGAGGCAGGAGGATCACTATGCAATCGAGGCCAGACTGAGCCACAAGTGAGTTCAATGCCAGTGTGAACTGCAGTTAAACCCTGTCTCAGAATATATATATATATATATACATGGTGGTGCACGCCTGCAATCCCAGCATGTGGGTGAAGGAATTGCTGTGGGTTTAGGGCCAGCCTGAACTAGCTAGACCTCTCTCAAGAGAAAGAAAGAAATCTTGAAATGATTTAACTCATAAACAAATATAGCAGATACAAGTACATAGTACTCTATATAACAATATCAAAAACATGGAATTAGCAAGGTTCCACAACCCAAAGTGTAGGTAAGAATATAAAATAAGTGGTTATAAAAACCAAAAAGCAGCTAAAGTGTATGACTAGCTTTCAACCCAGTGACAAAGACCTCATCTTTGTTGTGGATGCAGCTCTGTGGCATAGCGCCCGCCTGGCAAGTGTGAGGTCCTGAGTTTGATTCCTGGTACAAAAAAAAAAAAAAAGAAAAAAAAATCTAATCTTTCTCTTTCCATGTGTCACTGTCCTTTACAAGAGGCATGCCTCGGTTGGAGGATGTTGGGCAGCTTCCCTGTGGCCGGCACGCACAGTCTCTGCTGATTCATGGGCCAGGCCACAAAGCGGGCGTGATCAGGGGCGTCACTGAGGCCGGGATAGACGGCCCTTCGCTCCCGACCATGGGACTGTCCACACCGCGGGGCAGGGCACTCTGGCCAGTGCAGATCTGGAGCTCAGAGCCACCCTTGCTGTCCCTGGGTGTGCAGTCTCACAGACCCCAGGTCCCCCAGGAGGCTCACTATGGGGCTTGTGTCCCCCAGGTTCTGAACCTGGAGCTCGCTTACACCTGGGGATGGTGCGAGATGAGATGGAGGGCCACCTCACGCCCTGTCCACCAGCCCTGGACGCTCGGGGCCAGGACTCCGGGGGCCAGCCGTCCAGCTCCTTCCTGAGGACTGTGGTGGCCTTCCTCGGCTGAGCTCCTTGGGGAGCACTTTCACTGTGCAGCACACCAAGCCCCTCTTACCTGACTTACCGCCAGTGCAGCAGGCGTCCTTCATCACGTGGTCAGCCCAGACCCATTTCTCTAACCAAATGCTTTTGATTACAGATGAGAAAAACAAGGGGTTGAAAAGGCACAATTTAAAGACAAACCCTGAGCAGGGGTGGTAACGCGTGCCTGTCAGGCACCGCAGGAAGCCCGAGAGGCCTGCGGCAGACAGCGTGGATCCAGGTTTCCTCGCTGGCGCAGACCCCGCCCCTTCCCAGTGGAAGGGGGATGGGAGCGGATAGTGGGGGCGGGGCCCACCGCGCTGACCCTCCTCCTGGCCTCCTAGCAGTACCAAGCAGAACAAGCCCTGCCACGCCTCTCCAAAACACACGCGTGCACACGCACATGCACACCAGGCCAACGACAAGTGAGCAGGAGATAAATCTTGGCTAAGGCACCGCATGTGGGACACGCTGGCGTAGCAGCTGCATCTCTGCTATGATAAACTTTCCAAGCCATTTGAGAGCACTGTCATCGAGAGCAAGAGGTAAAGTGTGCTGGAGGGGAGGGTAGGAGAGGGGAGGAGAGGGAAGGGAGGGGAGGGGGGAGGGGAGGGAGGCAGCATGGGCAGAAGTCCTCCCGAGTCTCCCACTGTTTGCGCGGTGCTCTGTCCCCGTGCTGTATTCCTTTGGCTCTGTAACCTCATTAGCTTTTGGGGGGATTGAAGATGTGCACCACCATGCCTGGGCTTGGTGGCTGGCTCAGCGTGCCTGGGGGCGGGGCCAGCACAACACGTGGTACCAGAGATAGTCCCTGCGCTTGCCTAAGCAGGCACTTAGTCCAGTGAGCTATCTGGCCGGCCCTAGCACTGTTGTTTTCTTGAGACTTTACCTGCCTATGCTTTCCCAGGCTGAAGCTCACAGTAATCCTCCTGCCTCGGCCTCCCCAGCGCTGGGAGTACAGGTGCGCACCCGCCTGGCCTGGCTCTGACCTTATTTTTGCCTTGTGGTTCTATCAGATGAGGCCTAAGGTGATGCACTTCTGTGCTGATGTTCAGCTCAGAGCGCTTGCTTGCCGCTTGCAGGCCTGTGGCCCCAGGAAGTGGCACAGCGCCTTCGCAGGTGCCTTGGAGTCCCGAGTCCCGCAGGCACTGATGGTCCCCCGGGCTTTGCTGTTCCTGGTTCTCACTCCGATTTTCTCTCCTGAGAGATTTGAGAGAGGATTTGTGAATGGCCACCAGTTTGTTGCTGCGCGCTGCCTTGGTGCAGCGCAGCCCTGCGAAGAGCCCTGCCCAGCTCGCAGGAGGCCCCGGGTTCCATGCCCACCATCACCAAAACCCAAACCCAAGGGCCCGGAGCCCGACCCCGAGAGGCCAGCTCACTGCATCTCCGCCACGGGCGCCTTGTCTGTCTGCACCAGGAACTCCGCTTCCTCCCACTCAGCCCCGACCGCTTTGTCGGGGGGCAGGGCCTGTGTGGAGTACAGCGCCCCCAGAATGACCGGCAGCAGTCAGGTGCTGCCCCTCCAGTCCGGCCTCAGGCCCCGCACCCACCCCCTCCGCACAGGTTCTGCAGCTCCGCCCCTGGGGACGCCTTCCCACTCCCAGACAGGAGGAGTGCGCAACACGGGCGCGCTGGTGCTCTGGCGCTGGGTCCTTCACACTGGTCCTGTAGTCCTGTTGCCTCCTCCAGCAGCACCCCCATCCTGCACCCCTCCTCAGCTCCCCAGCCCCTGCTGCCACCGCCCTGTAACTCACACAGGCTCCCCAGGGCTCCCCTCCGCCCTGCCCACAGGTGTCCATCCCCAGAGCAGTCCTCGAAGCCCAAATATTGGTTCGTTTTTCTTTTTCCTCCGGCAGGCCTATCCCCAGCGTGTTCCCGCATACCTTGAGCTGGTGTCACTGTGCGGTTGCTGTTCTCTGCACCCCGGAGGGTTGGCACTGGGCAGCCTTGTCTTGTGTAGGGGTTTTCCACTTTGGACTGTAGCTTGGGAAAAGCACCTCGTCCCCAGGGGCTCTATTTGTTTAATCAATAGAAAAGAGGCTAACAACAGTGTTCTGCTGTTTTAGCTGAGGTGCCTGGCAACCCTGGCCATCAAACTTCGGCTGCTGGAATTCCAGCACTCTTCGAGGCCGAAGCAGGAAGATTTGAAGCGAGAGCCCAGCCTGAGTCACTAGCCATTCAGTGAGACCCTCTCCAGAACAAAAAATTTAAGAAGGGCTGGGGCTGTAATTCAGCAAGAAGGCCCTGTGTTCAATCCCTAGCACCACAGTAGAGAGAAAAAGGAGGAGGAAGAGGAAGAAGAGGAGGAGGGAGAGGAGAAAGGATAAGGGAGGGGAAGGGGAGGGGAGGGGGAAGGGAGGGGGAAGGGAGGGAGAGGGGAGGAGGAGGAGATGGCCTTCTTTCCTTTGGTTTGCATCTGGCCTGGTCCTGGGACCTGCTGTAGTGGGTGGAGTGACCTTGAGGATTCCCTGGTCCACACCTGAAAACCTAGACAGCACCCTGAAGGGAACACCACTGGCCTGGGAGGTGGCCAGGAGGGGAAGCCACTTATGGTGCTGGGAACTGGAGCCAGGGCCTTCACGCCAGGCTGCCTCTCCAGCCACTGTCTTTTTTATTTTTGAGAAAGATCCCAAAAAGTGGAATTTGGGATCCTCCTGCCTCAGCCTCCCAGTTAACCAATCAGCCCATGAGGTAGCTGGGTGTCAATGGAATTGTGTTCAGTGCTGTCAGACGCTGCAAGACAGCTCCCCACACACCCGCTGTGTTACCCTGGCCTGAGCCCCCCCTCATGCCCCACTGTGCATGTGAACTTTATGCACAATGGACCCCACTCTCCTCTCCTTCTGCCTAGTCCCCCAGCCTGAGCTCTGGCACCTACTTCCTCATGAACCCCTTCCTGGATGCCCATGTGAAGCCGACACCTGGAGCTGGCCGCAGACTCCAGCCTGCACCCCACCGGGCGAGCCATCTTTCCATCTCTCCCCATACTCAGGCCCTGCCTGCTGCTGCCCCTCATAGGGCGCGGCAGGCTCGGCATTTGGCCACGACTTCAGGCACTTACTTCGTATCCTACTTAGCGAAAGAGTGTCCTGTTTGTCTTGGAGGCCCTCACGGCACCTTATATGGCTCTTTTCACGTGGTAAACACTCAATAAATGTTTACTGCAATGGAATTTTTTAAATTGCCAAATTATACAAGCAAATGTCTGAGGAGGCAAAGCTCATTTTTGCTGGGTGGTCAGGATAGGATTTATAGAGGACTTGGATTGAAGCTAGGATTTTAAAGTTGGGGGGATTAGGAGAGATGGAGAAGGGGAAGAGGAAACCCGCGAGGACACATGAGCTCAAGCTGAGGCGGACCCTGCGGGAGCAATCAGTGCACAGGCCCAGCACGGGGTGGGAGGACTGAGCTCCCCCCAGCATGCACTGCACAGCGAGAACCCATTCTATTTTTTATTTTATTTTTGTCTTTCTGAGACAGGGTCTCTCTCTATATATGGTTCAGGCTCACTTTGTAGCCCAGGCTGGCCTCCAGCTCACAGCCATCCTCTTGTCTCAGCCTCCCAAGCGCTGGGATTACAGGCGTGCACCACCATACCTGGTGAGGTCCCATTTAAAAAAAATATCTAACAGCCTAGCTATAGCAGAGGCCCGAGGCAGAGCCAGACACGGGTCAGGAAACAAGTGGCACCTGTGTGACAGGGGCTTTGTTCTGTGGGCAGCAAGCAGTCCCTGTGCGATTGGCAGGGTGGCCTGTTTTCCTTATAAAATAACACATGGGCATCAGACCACACGCCGGCAGGCAACACCAGCAGGCGACGTGTGCACACGCATCTCTGCACGTGTCTGCAATCGCTCACCAGCCCCCAGCTCCAGCCCACTGCCTGGGGTGGGCTGGTGTCCCCACTCCTAACCCTGCTCCTCACCACCCAGCAGCAGCACAGTCCCTGCATAGCCTGGCAGCTTGCAGGCTGCTTGCCCTGGTCAGAGCTAAGCTCCCCATGACACGGCCACCTCCCTGGCTGTGTCTGTGGCCCCAGCCACACCAGGATCATCCCGAGACCTCCCTTGGTCCTGGACCCGACTACAGTCACTGCCTTTGTAGCTGCTTCCAATAAACAAAATTTAAAAAAGAAACGAAAGTGATGCTACCCTCTACCCCTTCTGGACGCACGGTGACAGGGTCTCTGGGTGGTCCCTGAGCGCTCAGCATGCCCCTGTGCACACGAGCAGAAGTGGGCTTGAGAAGTGCCGCACAACCATGGGCTGCAGCCTGGGGGAAGGCGGAGCAAGGGCAAGCAGGTGTGGGGCCTGAGCAGCAGATGTGTGAGATGGTCTGGCTTCCAGAGCCACCAGCAAGAGCCACCTAGAGCTTGTGGTCATGGCCTCCGCTAGAGGGGAAAGCATAAGCAACCCTCATGTAAAGGCACCAGGTGGCCACTGAAACGAGGTGTCAGGTAGCACTTGTGCCAGCCGGTGGGCTGGGAAGAGCTGGAGCCGAGTAGGGTTCACGGCAGAAAACGAGTACATCAGGGAGCGTAGTGGATTGCTAACATCTGGACCTAGACGCCCAGGTGAGTTGAACCAACGCGGTGCTGGGTGCGGGAGGCCCACCTGTGTTGGGGTACTGTGTAGGAGGGCCACCTGTGGAGGGGTACCATGGGGAGGGCCACCTGTGGAGGGGTACTATAGGGAAAGCCACCTGTGGAGGGGTACTGTGGGGGTCCACCTGTGGAGGGGTTCTGTGGGGGGTCCACCTGTGGAGGGGTTCTGTGGGGGGGCCACCTGTGGAGGGGTACCATGGGGAGGGCCACCTGTGGAGGGGTACCATGGGGAGGGCCACCTGTGGAGGGGTACCATGGGGAGGGCC
>NW_004524633.1:3576471-3608953 GCF_000260255.1 Octodon degus
GGTGCCAGGGATCGAACCCCAGTCCCTGCACTTGCCTAAGCAGACGCTTAGTTCACTGAGCTATCTCATCGGCCCTGTCATTTATTTGTACTTGGCTCCTTTTTCTCCCCATTTAATTACATGGATGCCTCACATATTCACTGTAGAACAGAAAATACAAATAAGCAATCACCCTGAGTTTGAGGCCAGCCTGGGCTACACAGCGAGATCTCATGAAAATAGTCACCTCACATCTCAGAATTGTTTTAATTTTGGCAAAGTTGGCAAATTTGTAAAGAGAGAAAAAAATTATTTTAGTTTTTCTGGAAACAGCTTCTGAAAAGGAGCAATCATGCAAACTTGCTGAAATACAGTCAGATCTCTAAGACAGCAAGAAAACTAACAGCTACACACCCAGTCCACATTTGCTTTTAAAATCGTGTAAGCCCAGCCTGTGAGCTGTAGCGTTCACTGCATTAGAACCACTGACAAATAAACACTCTACATGAAAACGTCTACTTGTAATACAGAAAAACTCTTTGGAATCAAGGCACAGATTGATGAAAGTTCTTTTTCTATTTTCCTGACATTTTTCATGGAATTTATTTAGTACTCAACTCCCAAATAAAACATCATTCTTATGGGAAAAATATAAACTTCATTATCATTACTACCTTTTAAGATTCAATTTCCAGGAATTTGAGTATAAAACAGACAGAAATCTTAAAATGATATATTATGTACAGGTACAAATTCCCTATGATGAATTTGATCATTATGGATGTCAAAAGTGTACCAGAGCCAGGGGGGCGGTGGTGCACACCTGCAATCCCAGCATTCACAAGACTGAGGCAGGAGGATCACTATGCAATCGAGGCCAGACTGAGCCACAAGTGAGTTCAATGCCAGTGTGAACTGCAGTTAAACCCTGTCTCAGAATATATATATATATATATACATGGTGGTGCACGCCTGCAATCCCAGCATGTGGGTGAAGGAATTGCTGTGGGTTTAGGGCCAGCCTGAACTAGCTAGACCTCTCTCAAGAGAAAGAAAGAAATCTTGAAATGATTTAACTCATAAACAAATATAGCAGATACAAGTACATAGTACTCTATATAACAATATCAAAAACATGGAATTAGCAAGGTTCCACAACCCAAAGTGTAGGTAAGAATATAAAATAAGTGGTTATAAAAACCAAAAAGCAGCTAAAGTGTATGACTAGCTTTCAACCCAGTGACAAAGACCTCATCTTTGTTGTGGATGCAGCTCTGTGGCATAGCGCCCGCCTGGCAAGTGTGAGGTCCTGAGTTTGATTCCTGGTACAAAAAAAAAAAAAAAGAAAAAAAAATCTAATCTTTCTCTTTCCATGTGTCACTGTCCTTTACAAGAGGCATGCCTCGGTTGGAGGATGTTGGGCAGCTTCCCTGTGGCCGGCACGCACAGTCTCTGCTGATTCATGGGCCAGGCCACAAAGCGGGCGTGATCAGGGGCGTCACTGAGGCCGGGATAGACGGCCCTTCGCTCCCGACCATGGGACTGTCCACACCGCGGGGCAGGGCACTCTGGCCAGTGCAGATCTGGAGCTCAGAGCCACCCTTGCTGTCCCTGGGTGTGCAGTCTCACAGACCCCAGGTCCCCCAGGAGGCTCACTATGGGGCTTGTGTCCCCCAGGTTCTGAACCTGGAGCTCGCTTACACCTGGGGATGGTGCGAGATGAGATGGAGGGCCACCTCACGCCCTGTCCACCAGCCCTGGACGCTCGGGGCCAGGACTCCGGGGGCCAGCCGTCCAGCTCCTTCCTGAGGACTGTGGTGGCCTTCCTCGGCTGAGCTCCTTGGGGAGCACTTTCACTGTGCAGCACACCAAGCCCCTCTTACCTGACTTACCGCCAGTGCAGCAGGCGTCCTTCATCACGTGGTCAGCCCAGACCCATTTCTCTAACCAAATGCTTTTGATTACAGATGAGAAAAACAAGGGGTTGAAAAGGCACAATTTAAAGACAAACCCTGAGCAGGGGTGGTAACGCGTGCCTGTCAGGCACCGCAGGAAGCCCGAGAGGCCTGCGGCAGACAGCGTGGATCCAGGTTTCCTCGCTGGCGCAGACCCCGCCCCTTCCCAGTGGAAGGGGGATGGGAGCGGATAGTGGGGGCGGGGCCCACCGCGCTGACCCTCCTCCTGGCCTCCTAGCAGTACCAAGCAGAACAAGCCCTGCCACGCCTCTCCAAAACACACGCGTGCACACGCACATGCACACCAGGCCAACGACAAGTGAGCAGGAGATAAATCTTGGCTAAGGCACCGCATGTGGGACACGCTGGCGTAGCAGCTGCATCTCTGCTATGATAAACTTTCCAAGCCATTTGAGAGCACTGTCATCGAGAGCAAGAGGTAAAGTGTGCTGGAGGGGAGGGTAGGAGAGGGGAGGAGAGGGAAGGGAGGGGAGGGGGGAGGGGAGGGAGGCAGCATGGGCAGAAGTCCTCCCGAGTCTCCCACTGTTTGCGCGGTGCTCTGTCCCCGTGCTGTATTCCTTTGGCTCTGTAACCTCATTAGCTTTTGGGGGGATTGAAGATGTGCACCACCATGCCTGGGCTTGGTGGCTGGCTCAGCGTGCCTGGGGGCGGGGCCAGCACAACACGTGGTACCAGAGATAGTCCCTGCGCTTGCCTAAGCAGGCACTTAGTCCAGTGAGCTATCTGGCCGGCCCTAGCACTGTTGTTTTCTTGAGACTTTACCTGCCTATGCTTTCCCAGGCTGAAGCTCACAGTAATCCTCCTGCCTCGGCCTCCCCAGCGCTGGGAGTACAGGTGCGCACCCGCCTGGCCTGGCTCTGACCTTATTTTTGCCTTGTGGTTCTATCAGATGAGGCCTAAGGTGATGCACTTCTGTGCTGATGTTCAGCTCAGAGCGCTTGCTTGCCGCTTGCAGGCCTGTGGCCCCAGGAAGTGGCACAGCGCCTTCGCAGGTGCCTTGGAGTCCCGAGTCCCGCAGGCACTGATGGTCCCCCGGGCTTTGCTGTTCCTGGTTCTCACTCCGATTTTCTCTCCTGAGAGATTTGAGAGAGGATTTGTGAATGGCCACCAGTTTGTTGCTGCGCGCTGCCTTGGTGCAGCGCAGCCCTGCGAAGAGCCCTGCCCAGCTCGCAGGAGGCCCCGGGTTCCATGCCCACCATCACCAAAACCCAAACCCAAGGGCCCGGAGCCCGACCCCGAGAGGCCAGCTCACTGCATCTCCGCCACGGGCGCCTTGTCTGTCTGCACCAGGAACTCCGCTTCCTCCCACTCAGCCCCGACCGCTTTGTCGGGGGGCAGGGCCTGTGTGGAGTACAGCGCCCCCAGAATGACCGGCAGCAGTCAGGTGCTGCCCCTCCAGTCCGGCCTCAGGCCCCGCACCCACCCCCTCCGCACAGGTTCTGCAGCTCCGCCCCTGGGGACGCCTTCCCACTCCCAGACAGGAGGAGTGCGCAACACGGGCGCGCTGGTGCTCTGGCGCTGGGTCCTTCACACTGGTCCTGTAGTCCTGTTGCCTCCTCCAGCAGCACCCCCATCCTGCACCCCTCCTCAGCTCCCCAGCCCCTGCTGCCACCGCCCTGTAACTCACACAGGCTCCCCAGGGCTCCCCTCCGCCCTGCCCACAGGTGTCCATCCCCAGAGCAGTCCTCGAAGCCCAAATATTGGTTCGTTTTTCTTTTTCCTCCGGCAGGCCTATCCCCAGCGTGTTCCCGCATACCTTGAGCTGGTGTCACTGTGCGGTTGCTGTTCTCTGCACCCCGGAGGGTTGGCACTGGGCAGCCTTGTCTTGTGTAGGGGTTTTCCACTTTGGACTGTAGCTTGGGAAAAGCACCTCGTCCCCAGGGGCTCTATTTGTTTAATCAATAGAAAAGAGGCTAACAACAGTGTTCTGCTGTTTTAGCTGAGGTGCCTGGCAACCCTGGCCATCAAACTTCGGCTGCTGGAATTCCAGCACTCTTCGAGGCCGAAGCAGGAAGATTTGAAGCGAGAGCCCAGCCTGAGTCACTAGCCATTCAGTGAGACCCTCTCCAGAACAAAAAATTTAAGAAGGGCTGGGGCTGTAATTCAGCAAGAAGGCCCTGTGTTCAATCCCTAGCACCACAGTAGAGAGAAAAAGGAGGAGGAAGAGGAAGAAGAGGAGGAGGGAGAGGAGAAAGGATAAGGGAGGGGAAGGGGAGGGGAGGGGGAAGGGAGGGGGAAGGGAGGGAGAGGGGAGGAGGAGGAGATGGCCTTCTTTCCTTTGGTTTGCATCTGGCCTGGTCCTGGGACCTGCTGTAGTGGGTGGAGTGACCTTGAGGATTCCCTGGTCCACACCTGAAAACCTAGACAGCACCCTGAAGGGAACACCACTGGCCTGGGAGGTGGCCAGGAGGGGAAGCCACTTATGGTGCTGGGAACTGGAGCCAGGGCCTTCACGCCAGGCTGCCTCTCCAGCCACTGTCTTTTTTATTTTTGAGAAAGATCCCAAAAAGTGGAATTTGGGATCCTCCTGCCTCAGCCTCCCAGTTAACCAATCAGCCCATGAGGTAGCTGGGTGTCAATGGAATTGTGTTCAGTGCTGTCAGACGCTGCAAGACAGCTCCCCACACACCCGCTGTGTTACCCTGGCCTGAGCCCCCCCTCATGCCCCACTGTGCATGTGAACTTTATGCACAATGGACCCCACTCTCCTCTCCTTCTGCCTAGTCCCCCAGCCTGAGCTCTGGCACCTACTTCCTCATGAACCCCTTCCTGGATGCCCATGTGAAGCCGACACCTGGAGCTGGCCGCAGACTCCAGCCTGCACCCCACCGGGCGAGCCATCTTTCCATCTCTCCCCATACTCAGGCCCTGCCTGCTGCTGCCCCTCATAGGGCGCGGCAGGCTCGGCATTTGGCCACGACTTCAGGCACTTACTTCGTATCCTACTTAGCGAAAGAGTGTCCTGTTTGTCTTGGAGGCCCTCACGGCACCTTATATGGCTCTTTTCACGTGGTAAACACTCAATAAATGTTTACTGCAATGGAATTTTTTAAATTGCCAAATTATACAAGCAAATGTCTGAGGAGGCAAAGCTCATTTTTGCTGGGTGGTCAGGATAGGATTTATAGAGGACTTGGATTGAAGCTAGGATTTTAAAGTTGGGGGGATTAGGAGAGATGGAGAAGGGGAAGAGGAAACCCGCGAGGACACATGAGCTCAAGCTGAGGCGGACCCTGCGGGAGCAATCAGTGCACAGGCCCAGCACGGGGTGGGAGGACTGAGCTCCCCCCAGCATGCACTGCACAGCGAGAACCCATTCTATTTTTTATTTTATTTTTGTCTTTCTGAGACAGGGTCTCTCTCTATATATGGTTCAGGCTCACTTTGTAGCCCAGGCTGGCCTCCAGCTCACAGCCATCCTCTTGTCTCAGCCTCCCAAGCGCTGGGATTACAGGCGTGCACCACCATACCTGGTGAGGTCCCATTTAAAAAAAATATCTAACAGCCTAGCTATAGCAGAGGCCCGAGGCAGAGCCAGACACGGGTCAGGAAACAAGTGGCACCTGTGTGACAGGGGCTTTGTTCTGTGGGCAGCAAGCAGTCCCTGTGCGATTGGCAGGGTGGCCTGTTTTCCTTATAAAATAACACATGGGCATCAGACCACACGCCGGCAGGCAACACCAGCAGGCGACGTGTGCACACGCATCTCTGCACGTGTCTGCAATCGCTCACCAGCCCCCAGCTCCAGCCCACTGCCTGGGGTGGGCTGGTGTCCCCACTCCTAACCCTGCTCCTCACCACCCAGCAGCAGCACAGTCCCTGCATAGCCTGGCAGCTTGCAGGCTGCTTGCCCTGGTCAGAGCTAAGCTCCCCATGACACAGCCACCTCCCTGGCTGTGTCTGTGGCCCCAGCCACACCAGGATCATCCCGAGACCTCCCTTGGTCCTGGACCTGACTACAGTCACTGCCTTTGTAGCTGCTTCCAATAAACAAAATTTAAAAAAGAAACGAAAGTGATGCTACCCTCTACCCCTTCTGGACGCACGGTGACAGGGTCTCTGGGTGGTCCCTGAGCGCTCAGCATGCCCCTGTGCACACGAGCAGAAGTGGGCTTGAGAAGTGCCGCACAACCATGGGCTGCAGCCTGGGGGAAGGCGGAGCAAGGGCAAGCAGGTGTGGGGCCTGAGCAGCAGATGTGTGAGATGGTCTGGCTTCCAGAGCCACCAGCAAGAGCCACCTAGAGCTTGTGGTCATGGCCTCCGCTAGAGGGGAAAGCATAAGCAACCCTCATGTAAAGGCACCAGGTGGCCACTGAAACGAGGTGTCAGGTAGCACTTGTGCCAGCCGGTGGGCTGGGAAGAGCTGGAGCCGAGTAGGGTTCACGGCAGAAAACGAGTACATCAGGGAGCGTAGTGGATTGCTAACATCTGGACCTAGACGCCCAGGTGAGTTGAACCAACGCAGTGCTGGGTGCAGGAGGCCCACCTGTGTTGGGGTACTGTGTAGGAGGGCCACCTGTGGAGGGGTACCATGGGGAGGGCCACCTGTGGAGGGGTACCGTGGGGAGGTCCACCTGTGGAGGGGTCCACCTGTGGAGGGGTCCACCTGTGGAGGGGTTCTGTGGGGGGTCCATCTGTGGAGGGGTTCTGTGGGGGACCATCTGTGAATGGGTACTGTGCAGGTGTGCAGGGAGGCCCACCTGTGGACGGGTACTGCCGACAGCATAAGAGGCAGAACTGGAGAAGAGCTGGGAGAGGCTGTTAGGGAAGCCATTTGGAAAAGCTGCTGGAAGCTGCTGTCCCTTGGGCTATTCTGCAGGGACTTGTCGTGCTGGCTTTCCTGGTGAGCTTGGCTGTTCTTGTTGGAGAGGAGCTCAGGAGCTTGTTTTCACTGAGGACGGCTGCAGGTCACTTTGGGGAGCTCTGGTCCTGTCTTGAGAGTCACTTCCTGGCTCCAGAGGGGAAGGATGGTGCACTGCCCCTTCTCATGGAGGAGCTTGTCACGTCGGCTTTCCTGATGGGAACTCGCTTTCCTCATCGCTGGATGTATCCGTCAGGTTTTACTAGAGGAACAGCTATAACACAAGATGTGCAAATGTTTAAAAACTTCCAAGATTGGCTTACAACAGGCAGCCACAGAGTCGGATGAGGAAGCGTGCAGGGGCCTCTGCACACGGGACACTGAAGGATCCAGCCCACGATCTGGGGCTCACTGTAGTGTCAAGTGCAAGTCCAAATCGGGAGACTGATGGGTCGACCCCAGAAAGCTGAAGTGTTTTGTGGTTTTTGTTTTGTTTTGTTTTGTTTTTTTGCAGAACCGGGGATTGAACTCAGACCTTGTGCTTGCCAGGGAAGTGCTTATTCTACTGAGCCATCACCCCGGCCCTAAAGCTGAAGTTTTGAGTGAACAGTTGGTGGAGGTCACAAAGACCTTGGCCATGACACCCTAAGGGTGCAAAGCCAACTTACCTTTCTCCCTCTGTCCCAAATCCCTGTCTCTTAGGGTGCACCATGCACCAAGAAAAGAGAAAAAAAAAACAGGTCTTTGAGGTAAAATCGATGCATGTGGAGGTAGGGTCTGCACGTGGCTGAGTCTAAAGGTCAGTGGAAGTGGTAGTTACTACCTTTGATTTTCCACTATCAGTTGATTAATTAGCGAGCCACAGTAAACCTGGAGGTCTATCCAGCAATTGCCAGGGCAAAGTGAACTGCCGACTGCTCGCTGATCCAAGTCCGTCGTTAACGTCTTGCTTGGCAGCTGGCCGTGCTGGTGCGTGGCTGTGGTCCCGGCGGCCCGAGGGCTCCTCAAGAGCACCAGCCTGCATCCAGCCTCGGCAGCACAGCAAGACCCGTGCCAAAGCGAAACGAAAGTAGCTGCGGTGTGCCCGCTGCACGCAGGAGCCCTGAGCCGGTCCTCACTAGGAGACAAGGCCAAGCTACACATTTCGTAGCGTGACGCTCAGAATACTTGAGAGACTTCTTTTACATTTTTTCTAACGAACTTGACGTTCTTCTGTAGCTTACATATCACTAGGCAAAAGGAAAAAATACACTTAAATGTGAGGTGTGATTGCAAAATACAGTGAATATTTACATTAAAAATTCTTTATTTAAAAAAGTTTAAAAAATATTTTTGTGCTAACATTTTTTTTTTTCCGGAACCAGGGATTGAACTCAGGCCCTTGCACTCACCAGGCAAGCACTTACTCTACTGAGCCATCTCCCTGGCCCTAAAAAATATTTTTAAAAAGACTGTGTGGTAGTAAGTGCCTGTAATCCCAGCACGTAGAAGGCTGTGACAGGAGAATCACTGAGTGCAATCTATTAGTGAAAGCCTGAACACCCTGGAGACCCTTCCTTAATGTACAAAAAATTATTTTTTATTTTAAAGAAAAAAAATTTCAAAACAAGAGGATAGAAGGGTAACAATGGCCAGCACATGGCAGGCGCACTGTCACCCTCAACTTATTCAGAGTGCAAAATACCAGCTTTTAATTGTCCAATCGATATGAGCACAAACCTTTCTTTTCAATGAACTAAGAGAAATTAGTAGAATAACTATTATATCTACACAGCTTTTCTCTTCCTTCTTTTCTCCATTACCCCATCCCAGTTTTTCTTTCCTTTTGAACAGTTTCTTCCCATTTTACAGTGCCTTTGTACATTTTTATTTATTTTTACAGTGCCAGGGATTGAACTCAGGACCTTGAGCTCACCAGGCAAGCACTTATTCCACTGAGCTAGCTCCCTGGCCCTGCTCTTACACATTTTGGATCTTATTTAATCTTCCAACTGCCCACATCAGGGAGACACTACGCCTGCACATGGACATCTGGCTTATTTCACTCATGAATGCGGTCTGGAGTGCATCCATTTACCTATAAAAGTCTCCAGTTTATCCTCCTTTATGGCTGAGTAGTACTCTATTGTATAAAAAGCCCACATCTTTCCTAGCCATTCCTTGGCTGATGGGGTGGATTGCTTCCAAAATCTAGCTTTAACAACTTGTGCTGCCATCAACATGGGCACAAAAATACCACTGTAGTACAATATTTTTAATTCTTCTGGGAAGATACCCAGAAGGAGAAGAGCTGGGCTAAATATGTTCAAAATTCTTAACCTAGTAAAGCTACACTGATGGTCCCCCGCCCCCGCAGGCCTGGCCTCCGCTCGCCTCACACTCGCGTCCGCCTTCCCCGCCACGGCCTGCCGCGGATCTGGCGTCCTCCCCCCTGAGGGTCTTGAGCTGCGCTGGCCTGGCTGCCTCCATGTCCTGGATTGACTCAGAACACTTCCCTTTCCTGACCACTCTGGCTTTGGGGAGGAGCGGAAGTCGCTGGGTGCCAGAGCTGGTGGATGGGGTGGGCGAGGACCCCTTAACCAGCTGCCTTTCTGCTGGCTGGGGCTCGGCGACAGCAGTCACCGTATTCCTGATCACGACCTGCAAAGACGCCTCGTGAGCCTCACCTCCGCCCCTGCAGCCTTGGTGCAGGACAATGGGCTGCGCTGGCAGGCAAGGTGCTGCCATCCAGGCGAGCGCGCCTCCAGCTCCCGCCCGCCGCCGCCGTGTGGCTCCGTGTCCCTCTGCAGCGTGGCGGCCCTACGGCCCTCACAGCACTCCTGGGTCCTCCCAGGAGCCAGGACAGCCCGCCCTGTGTCCCTCAAAGTCCCCACTTGTCTGGGAGATATTTTTAGAGCAATTACCACTGGTCAGGAGAACGGAGCCTGCCAGAGCCGCGATTGCTTGTCCCTGGGCTCTTAGGAGCTCTGACAGAGAAGATCGGCTGTAAGCCCTGAGGAGGCAGGCGCGGCCGCTCCCTCTCAGGCCTCGGAGAAGCCCACAGCTGGCTCCCGCCAATCCCATCCTGCAGGAATTTAGAGGGAGCGGAGCCGGCCAGCAGGAAGCACCCTCCTAGACAGCTCGAGACTTCAGCTGGAAAGGCACCAGGCGTGGGCGCAGCCTTCCCAGGAAGCGGCGCGAGCTGCTGAGGCTCCTGGGGCTGTCCCCCCCAAGGCGCCTGCCCCCACCCGCCGGGCTGCACCTGTCTTTCTCCGACGGCGCCTGCCCCTGGTGTCTCATGCCTGAAGTCATCTGGGCGGCGAGTCCCCCCATGATGGTGAGGCCGCTCTCCACCTCATCTTTGTCCTCTCCACAGAACTAGATTGACATAGCAGGAAGAGACAGCATGAGGGGGACAGGCCCCATTTGCATGGACAGTGTGGGTGATGAACTACTCCATGTGGATGAGTGTACAAGCCTGAGATTTACACTGAGGTGTGAGCCATTTGCCCTATGAATGCAAAGGAAGTGTTTTATGTCCTGGAACCTTGAGCCTGAGGTGATCTTCCAATCCGTGACACTTCCCAAACTTCCTACTCATGCTTCAAAACCCCATTCGAACTGCCCACCATGACACTGCTATTGTGCCAGATTCACTGGTATGTGCTTGATCTGTTATACCCCTGTCTCCTCTTAGACTGTGCACTCTTCATTGACAGGAGCTGCTTCTCTTTCCTCCTTGCCTTGCCCCAGACCCTAGCCCTGGGACACTTACTGAGAGCTCACTAAACATGTCATGAATGAGAAGATACTCCTTGGATAATAATTGTGGTTTTGGTGCCCACAACAGGAAGGGAATTCACGGCATTGAGAAGTTCTAGGGCAGCCCCCTGGGGCTGGTTCTTGGACAGCGGAGACCACTCCATGGGTAGCCTCGTGCGCTGACACTGCTCAGCTGGACTTTCTGTCGAGGTCTCTGGACACCAACATGATAAAGTGATTGCTTTGTGAAAAATGATCACAAGAGAGGCTCCTAGCCTTCAGCCCCTGGTGTGCTTGTAGGGTCGTGGCGCCGGGTGCTCCGGCCTGAGCTACAGCGGCACAGTTCTGCAGGTCTTAGGCTCATCCCCTGGATGGAGGAAGAGTCTTGGCTCTTATGGGGACGAGGGACAGGTGACTTTACCTTCTATGTAGTTGCAGCGTCACTGGCAAGCAGTACAGCATGAAATGACACTGCCCTGGGGAGGGCACGGAGCTCCACTAGCCCCCCCCCCCTTAGAAAGCAAAGCTGAGCGAATAGGCACAAGCCGACCCAGACTCACCCTTCCTTAGCAGTCAGCGAGGAAATCCCAAGGACAGTGGCTCAGCGAGGCAGAAGCCCATGTCTCCTTTGGAGCCCAGTGATCTCCGGTCCCCTGGGAGACCTCAGGGACCACAGTGGGGATGCCCCTGAGCTCCAGCAGGCAGGGTGACACGCCTGGAACTGTAGCTGCCCCCAGCGTGGGCCCTACAATTAACAGAGCTCATACTAGAGGGTGAGATGAAATCGGAGCTGTGGAGTGTTCCTCATGATAAAAGCATCTCCGCATAAAGCTTTTGTTTCTGAGATATATGTGTGCACATGTGATCAGTGAACAGCACTGTAAGTGTGTAATAGCATATGCACTTCCTGGGGAAGGGCTGCTGGCCACGTATTCCAAGCCATTGTTTGGATTTGATTTGATTTTTGAGACAGGGTTGTATTATGTACCTAAGCCTGGTTTTGAACTCACTATGTAACCCAGGCTGGCCTCAAACTCACAGCGATCCTCCTGCCTCAGCCTCCCAAGTGCTGAGATTACAGAGGGTGTCACCATGCCCGGCTACAAGCCACTGTCATAAAGAAACCCTTAGAACCCTCTCCTGTTCAGCTCCACCCTCAGCCAGAGCTGAGTCACATGGCTGCACAGGGATGTCTTCTCTCCCCCTTACCACGTTTCCAGAAGAACTGAGCAAAGAAGACCTTAGTTAGCAGACCCTGTCCCATGAGGCCCTGTCCCTGAGCCAATAGCACAGTGGAAGGGCACTGTCCCAGCCAGTGTCACCCTACAGGAGTGGTCACTGAGCTAAAGTGAGTCCACTCAGGGGATCAGGGCCACCAGAGTGCTGTCCCTAGCAGCAGAGCCACCTGGAACTGAGGAGGAGGAGAGCTGAGGGGCACAGAAAGGGGTGACATGGAGAAAGGTAGAAACTATAGTGCTTGGCATGCTAGCATGGACCTCGGAGTTCACCTACTGCTTGGTGAGTGGCTGGCTGGCTGGCTGGCTGGCTGGACAAATGGATGGATAGATGGATGGATGGACAAATTCTTAGATGGATGGGTGGATGGATGAATGGATGGACAGATGGATGGATGGGCAAATGGATGGGTGGATGGACAGATGGATGAATGGATAAACAAAGAGATGGATGAATGGATAGACAGGAAAACAGACAGACAATGGATGAATGAATGACTACAGTGGGGAGCTGGTGAACTGAATTCTTGGTGCCTACAGAAACTTCACTTTTTCTGCTACTGCCAATGCGTAGTGGGACGGGCACGGGCTGCACAAATAAGGAGCCACATTTAAGGTGGCTGCATTTCCCAGAGGGAAGCCACCGTCACGCCTTTCATTGAAATGGCATGACTTTTTCTTTGCCCTTCTGCACATCATGGGCAAGCAAAGCAGGTGAGTGACGCGGTGTTCGCTGTCACAGTGACTGGCAGGGACAGGCAAGGAAGGGGGAAGGTGCATGAAGGTTAGCTTCCCAGGCAGTGATTTCCGGGAGAGGCAGGGACGCCCCTAGCTGGGAAACCTGCTTCCTGCCAGGGTACTCAGTACAACCCCGAGGCTGCAGCCCTCGCTTCTGCAGTGTGCGTCACCGGTCGCACACCACCCTTGGCTGAAGCAGAAGCATAAACGCCCGTGTGCCAAAGAGGGCCGTACTAGGACACTCACTCTCCTTCCTGGAGCATCGGCAGGCACCACCAACCCCCGGCTTGCCGCGGCTGTCTCTGCATCCCTGAGGACACCACACGCCTCAGCTAGAGGTCCCGTGAGCCAGGCACACGGCCACGCAGCTGTGTGCACCTGGGCGTGGCTGCTGCTGGCTCAGCATGGAATGGAGTCCAAAACTCATTCTCTCTTTCTTTCTTTCTTTATTTATTTTTGGACACAGGGCCTTTTGCTGTCACTGCTGGTGAAAGGTCTCAGTGCAGCAGGGTGCCTGTTGGTGACAATACGGGCGTGCAGACACGGGGCGCTGATGGTCACACGAAGTGCGGTGTCTATAATGACGTGCATGATACTTAATGATGGACGTCCGTTACTGGCTCCTGCATTTTCTTTCCTTTTTTTTTTTTTTTTTTTTTTTTTTCAGTACCAGGGATTGAACTCAGGACCTTGCACTTGCCAAGCAGACACTTATGCCACTGAGCTATCTCCCTGGCCTGGTTTCCTTTTTTTCTTTTTGAGACAGGTCTTTTCTATGGGGTTCAGGCTGGCCTTGGACTCTCGGCAATCCTCCTGCCTCAGCCTCCTGTGTGCTGGGATGATCGGCATGCGCTGCCACACCCAGCAATCATCTGCGTGTTCTTTCTTGTTCTTGATGTTGAACAAGAAAGATCTGGAGGACTCAGAACAAGCTGCTGGGCTGCAGTCGCCTGGGGCAGCAACACCCCAGACCAAGATGGTCCCATGCAGCTGTGTGCCTGGCGGGGCATCATGAAGGGGCCCAAGTCCCTGCGAGGCTTCCGAGGGATGGAGCTGCAGCTCCAGAGAGAGTGGTGAGACACATGAGCCTCCTGGGCCCAGGCAGGAGCCACAGAGCAGCAGCAGAGCCAGAGGTCGGGACCTGCCTCGGCTGTCACGGCCATGTGGAGCCCGAGGGCAGGGGCTGTGCCAGAGAGCCAGGCTGGAGTGCTCAGGCCCTGCAGGCCCAAGGCTGGACACTGCCCTGAAGACGCTGCCACTGGGCCTCACTCTCATGCCCATTCAGGCACGGGTCTGCCCAGCGCAGCTGGAGGTGTGAGCAGGGATGCCAACGTTGGATGCTACTGCCAGAGAAAGCATGATCCAGATAGGGTGAGGTGACGGGGCTCCTCAGGGGCGCCACAGGGAAAGTGGCGCTGGAATGCTGAGCAGTGAAACGCAGGTCCTCCAGACTTGCCCACAGGTTTCCAAGCTTTCTCTTTTTTTGAGGCAGGGTCTCATTATGTAGCCCAGGCTGGCCTTGAACTCACAGTGATGCTCCTGCCTCAGCCTCCCCATGCTTCCATTGCATGTTTTTAAGTCAGTGCTAGCAAGGGCTTGCTGGGTGGTGACTGATTCCTGAGCCCTGGGCCACAGGTGAAATTACAGTGCTACACACACACACACACACACACACACACACACACGCACACTCACAGCCTGATGGCAGCAGGGATTCTGGAATTCTCCACCAAGATCCTTTGCGCCCTGTCTACTTTTGGTAGTTCCTGCTTGGCTCAACTCCTGAGAGCAGGGTGTGGCCGCACCCTGCTCTCCAGCTGGGAGCAAAGTCCGGTGGCAGCAACTCAGGGACTGTGTATCCTGATTCTTAGCTGCACCCAGAACAACTTCAGTGAATGTCCCAGATGACTCTGATAAAATACAAAGCCCATCTGGCCAGCGTCTCCCACCCTTGGGCTGCTGTGGGTTGAAGTCCCCAATTCCTGCTCTCCTACACACACGAGGTCACAGCCCACTTCCCTGAGTATCAGTTTCCTTCTTTGCAAAATGGCTTTGTTCTTCTAGTTATCTGTTCCTACAAGGCAGGCCACAGCTGTACTTTAGAGAGAAATAACACCGTCCCCTGTTACTTCTGCAACTACGAGCAAAAACTGTGCTTCAGCAACAATGCTCAGTTTCCTAACCTGAAAAATGGGGATGATTAGATCCAGGTAACAGGCTCCAGGCGAAGACAAAGGATAATGATCTATTTAGAACGCTCAGCAAGCACCTGGCGCTAGGGAGACTCCATCCGGGTCAGCTCTTTCTGTGAGCACGCACAGCGCCCGGGGTAATGTTAGATCATCCCTGGCCTCATGCTTTGGCCCTGGCGACCACCGGGTTAGCCTCAGGTGCCATATCTGGTCATCATTCCCTGCAGTGGCGCGCGGCGTCCAGTGGCCTCCTATCTCCTGGCCCTGCAGCCCAGCCGCTCCCGCCTCCAGCTGCCGCTCACCAACCAGCCACACAGAACGGTCCACACAGGGCCCGGGAGCTCGCACGCCAGCAGCTTCATTGATTTATTAGTAATCCTGTTACTCTGAAAGAGATGTTTAGAAACAAGTTTTAAACTTTGGCAAGATGGAAAACCTCACCCTGGGTCCTCTGTCTCACTAGGGGTCACCAACCCCGTGGAAGGAGAGTCCCTGTGACCTCTCTGAAGAACGGGCTGCCCGAGGCCTGCGCTTGCTCTGTTTTGCAGAAGTCCTATGTCTGGCTCAAGTTATTGCTATTCTGTTTATTCTAAAATCATAAGGACCCCAGTTGAAGGTCTGGTATTGTTGTATTTTGTGTGCATGTTTAAATAAAAACCTAGGGCTGGGGAGATAGCTAGGCGGTCTAAGTGCCTGCCTGGCAAGGACCTGGGTTTGATCCCTGGTACTGCATGCTAGGCTGGACTCAAAACCCAGCATGGTGGTGCACACCTGTAGTCCCAGAACTGGGGAGACTGAGGCAGGAGGATTACTAGGAGTCCAACTTGTGTAGAAAGACCCTGTACCAAATAAACAAGCAAAAACAAACAAACAAACAAAACCCTAAACTAAACTAAAAACAACCCTACATCATTCTTTTCCCTTAGAAGTTTCAGCATCTCCTTCAGAAATATTCACATCTGCCTGGGCCTCTGGATTAGCTGCGCGTCTGGGGCCCTGCCTGAAACGCATGCCCACCTACCGCAGCTGAAGCCTCAGCGTGCCACACTGCCACTCCCCTGCCTGAAGTCCCTTCATGGCTCCCACCCCTGACGGGACCAGGCCCGAGCCCTCCAGCACAGTCCAAGGCCCTTTGTTTTCTTGCCGCGGGCCGCACGTGTCACCTCTACACAGTGGGGCTGTGGATTCCTCCGGCACGCTGTGTGGTTCTGGTCTTCGCATCTTTGGCAATGCTTTTTCCTGCCCCAAAGTGGGTGTTTGCCCGACTACTTGTCCTTGGTGACCCTCCTCAGCTGCTGCGTCCTCTAGGGAACTTCTGTGACCTTCTGAGAGGTTAGGTAAGGGGCCCTCACCCCCAGCCAGGTGCAGACTGCCTCTCCAGGGCTCCCCACATTACTTCACTAATTCAAAAGATATTTCTTGGGTACTTACTGTGTGACAGGGCCTGAGGAGGTACTGATAAAGCACAGAACAATCAAGCTGAATCATGGAGCTTAAAGTAAAGAAGTGGGCAGACAGATTCTGTGACTGAAGGATGGAGCAGCCTGCACCATGCCGGGGCTGGGGCTGCATGGCAAGGCAGCTCCTGCAGAAGGGGGCAAGAGCAGCAGAACCGCGCCGTGGGCAGGGAGCTCAGCAGCATGGGCACGCAGCCTCCATGGTAAGGTGACTCCGTGGGAGGCAGTGAACCAGGGGCCGGACCTGACTTTTAGAAAGAGGAGTCGGAGGTCAGCATAGATAGCACATGGACAGGAAGGGGACAGCGAGAGATGCTCATATCCTCATGCACATGAGCCATCGTGACACCCTGAGCTATGTGGACAAGCAGGGAGCTGCCTGACTTGAAGAGCCGCCGGTACCACCAAGCCTGAGAGTGGGCACAGGCCTGGGTGCACTGGTGGGGGAAGTGTGGCGGGGCGGCTTCCAGCTCTGCGCAGGATCCACCTGAGCTGACAACGCCCTGGGGGCTGGGCCTTTGGGTGAAAGCAGAAAGTGTGGATGAGCGGTCTCAGGAAGAACCTCAGAGGTAAACAAAACAAAGCATAAGATTAGAATGCCGAGAACCAAGACCTTGAGAAATTCCAAAACATCAGGGTGGTGATGAAGGAGAAGCCCAAGAGAAGGAGTTTCAGAACAACAGTGGAGAGACGCATGCTGGCCGGCGGCAGCAACCTCAGAAAGCTATGCAAAGCATCAGTGACTTCCCACGAATATTACTTTGTTTTCTGCTCTTTCGTTTACCACGTGAACTAACACATGACCCATCGACTGTCGTGCATACGGGTAGACTAATAAAGCTTAGACGTGTAGGATGATCACCAGCACAACTACCAGGTTGGAAGGCAAACGTGCGGGTTTGTGCTCCTACCATAGCTTGAGAATCGTTTCGTGCTCGAGCGGAAGATGTGCAGGTGGGTGGTTGCTCCTGTGCTCATCCCAGTCTGCTGTAAGGAGCAAGCTCTGTGGTATGGAAGGCCGTGTGCATGCACAGGGGCAGCGTGAGAGTGCCGCACCGGGAAGATGTTAGCCTGAGCAGCAGATGTCATAGTGGTCCAAAGGGTGAATGGTCCCAGTGGGGCACGAAGGGCCAGGGATGGCTGTGGGAGAAGACGAGTTTTTGTATGCTAAGATAAGGGAATTAAAGCAGGTTTCAGTGGAATGGAAGAACATGAAGTCTAGGTTCTTACAGGTGTGCTGCAGCTCTGTGGGACTCTAGGGACAGCAGATGCAGCCCACAGGAGGGCGTGTGACTGCCTCACACTGCGTACACGCAAAGCAAGCAACACGTGCATGCATAGGCAAGCACATATGTTCACACATACACACGCACATGCAAGTGCGCAGGCACAAATATGCACAGGCACACACAAAAGCTCGAAAACGCACACACACACAAGCAACTACATACGTGCACACATGTATGCAAGCTCACACGCACACAACGCGCGCACATGCACGTGCACACATACGCACGTGCACACACACGCACACCACCTACCAACAGCCCCTAGAACTTCTAATGGGTAAAGTCTGGAAGACTGGGCTGGATGTCAGGAGCCAGCAGAGCGTCAGCTCCGTCCTCAGGGTGGGAGGACAGTGTGTGTGGTGGAGCTCGGTTCGGTTTGTGATCTTTTACTTTGAGACAATCATTCATTTACAGAGAGACAAGGACCCGAGGGGCAGGGCTCGGTCTGGTTCTCAGCCCCTGGGTGACCTGCACTTTATTCGCTTCCCTAAGCTTCAGTCTTCGTCGTGCAGAATTCAGTCAGACTCGCCCCGCCCACGGCGACCCTAGGATTAAAGCACAGGCCCGGCGCCTGGGCGCGGGTGGAGAACGGGGCAAGCTACTGCCGCCGTGGGCCCGCACCCGCGCAAATCTATGCGGCGACACTGCCAACTGGAACGTGAAGGACTTCTGCTCTCCGGAGCTTGGGCCAGGGTACCTGGAGCCCGCGCCCGGACCAGGGAGCGCGGAACCACAGCCCTGGTGGCCGGGGCGGGGCAGGTCTGGGCCTAGCGTCCGGCGCCTCCCTGCGTCGGGGGCCGGGCTAAGGCGGAGCGCCCCGTATCTCCGCCCCCTCCGTCCCCGCCCCCTCCCGCTCCATAAATTGCCAAGCGCGGGGCCGGGAAGCGCGCGCGGCAGCGCAGCGTGGCGGTCCTCTTGATTCCGACTGCGCACGCTCGCTTGCTTTCTTTCTTGCGGGCGAGTGTCCGGCTGTCCAGTCCCAGCTGGGATCGGGGAGCCCCCTACCAATACGTCTTCAGGCGCCGGGGATCCCGGCTCTTCCTCCTGCGCCGGCATCCGGAGGTTCCACACCCCGCCTCCGCCCGATCCGAAGACCCCAGCCTCGGCTTCCTGCGCGGGCCCCGCGCGCGGCGCAGTTCCCGGGGCCCTGGCGCACCATGACCCGCGCGGCGCGGCCCCTCCTCGGGCTGCTGTGCCTGGCCGCGTGCGCGCTGCTGGGCGCGGGGGCCGAGGCCGACTTCTCCATCCTGGACGAGGCGCGCGTGCTGGCCAGCCAGATGCGGAGGCTGGCGGCAGAGGAGCTGGGGGTCGTCACCATGCAGGTAGGGACCGAGCGCTCCGGCCCGTGATCCCGCCTTTGTCCCGTCCCGCGCGCTCGGCTCCGCCCGTGTCCCCACCGCGCCTACGTCCCCGGCCTGGCGCTTCCTCGGCGCCGTCCGGGTCGCCACTCTTTGTTGCTGTCTGCTCTGCGCGCGCCGGCCTCGGGCTGGCTGCCGTGTGTGTGCGCCTTTTGGGGAGGAACCCGGCCCAGGGAGGAGGGTCCAGCGTCCCCGGCTGCGTCTCCGTGGGCCGGGGGCCGGGGGCTTGGAAACACCGGCTGCGGCCAGGTAGGACCTGGAGCCAAGCGCCACGCGCGGCCGTGGACATCACTGAGCCGCGGCCACCTGGAAGGCCACTCGTCAGTTTCGTCCCCGCGACCGAAAAGGCCTGCTCGGTTCGGAAAGGCGGAGGTGACGATCGTAGTAAAATGTCACCCTTCTCCTGTGTGCGTGCACGGTCCAGCTACACTCGCGGGGAGGAATGTGGTCTTCGAAAGAGCGAAGTTTCCAGGAATATGCTGTTTGCATCGGTTTCTGATTTCACCCCGTGACCAGCTCGCCTCCCACGGGGAGGGCTCGTTTCAGCACTTTGGGACTTGGGTTTCTGACGTCTTTTTTTTCCTTTCCTTTCTTTTCTTTCTTTTTTAACCCTGCCTCCACCCCAGTGCCCTTCCCAAACGGTGCAGTTTTCCTAAAGCAACTTCTAGGACCTTCTTCCCTGTATGAATAATGCTAGTTTTTTTTTTAACGTATTTTATTCATTTTTAAGGGAGGGGGAAGAGGCGCCGAGGGCTGCTTGCAAGGTAACTTTACGTTATTTGCAGACCCCAGGCCCTGAAGCGCAATCGAGCCGGATTTTCTTCATTTGCATAATAATAGACGAGGTTTTTGGAGATCCTTGCTTTACCCTTCGGTGCGATCGCTGGGGTTCAGATGCAGTTGTAATTTTTTCCATATGCGTCTTCTGGTTCCTCACTCTTGAGCAGTGACTTTAAAGGCGATGGGAATGAGGGTTTTCTTTTCAATTCAGAACACAAACAGCATCGTGTCTCGGCACAGAGCACTTGATAAAAGTGGTAGAGTGCATTGCAGTTTGGGGCTTTGCTCTGGGGATTAGGCGGCATTTGTCACCCTCACCCCATCTCTAGGGCTAGTGGGGGGCGCTGGGGGCCTCCAGGTTCCTCCTGGCTGCTGAGGGCTTGCTTTTGCTAAGTCGCTGCCCGCCCTCTCACTGTTTCTCACCCTGTCCTTGACAAAAGGTGAAATCGGATCCCAACACATTGTCATTCAGGTAGGGATCCAAAGCAAATGTAGTTTTAAAAGGCTTCTCTGTTGAAAAGGAGACACTTCAGAAGCAAGGCTGTCAGTGGGGGGCTGCGCCCAAACGGCCCTTTATCTCCTCCCTGCTGGCCTCTGCCCGCACCTTTGCGACCTCATTGTGCTGTCCAACCTCCCGCGGGCAGGGCTTTGTCTGGCAAAATGGCAAGTGGCTTCTCTCCTGCTTTGAAAGGAGACACACATACTGTATTTCAGTTCCTCCTCGAGCCAAACAGTGATCTGCCACTTGCCTGGACCTGGGAAAATGGGGGAGGGCCTCTTTGTAACTGAGACCGCCAGTTTATTTATTGTTTTTTTGGGGGGGGTACTTGTAAAAAGTAAAATCTAATGCAGGTGAGACTTCTGGCTTTTAAGGAAGATTGTGAGAGCCACACATTGCTCGGCAGCCCTTGGGATTGGAGCAGCAGATCTGAAGCTAGTTCAGTGGCCCACCATGCAGGGCATGCAGCGGTCCTTGGGGACTGTGGGGTCTCACAGCTGGAGAGCTCAGTGGGCGGTTGGGGGTGGCTCTGTGTGGAGGTGGGTGAGCGCAGACTTTCACACAAAGCTGGGGGCGTGGAGGCTGCGTCTCTAGGCAGCAAAAGAATGCTTTCCCTGGATTAAGGGACTGACCCCTTTCATCTGACCTTGGTGTTGGTTGGTACAGCATGGGCCTTCTGCAGCCTCTTGTTTTAGGCAAAACTTTCTGCGGCCCAGTTTATTAGTGAAAAATGAAAGCCAGCAAGCAAGCCCGCCAAGACGTTCAGAGTGCTGCTGCTGGGGACCACGTCCAGACACAGTTTCTCATTACGAGCCCCTGCAAAGTCAGAGTAGCCCCCAGCAAGGCCTGCTGTCTGAGGTCAGATGGTAGCAGGCAGCGCTCACAGGGGGCGGCGAGAGGTGATTTTACAAAAGCAAGAGACCAAGCCTTCTTTCCTGGCCAGCCTCCTAAGACACTTTTTTTTGTGCCGGCTGATAAAGAAGACTGAAAAGTGGTCTCCTCCGCAAATTGTTTCAGAAGTTTACAAATGGAGGCCGCCTACTTGTGTTTCAGTGTTGTACATTTTTAATAATGGACAGAATTTTTTTAAACCTTTAAGTGATTTGCACCAGCCCATTAGGCCAGTGCCCAGGGCAAGCGATCCCCGAATACCTGGCAGTAGGTGGTTTGCATCACTGGGAAAAGCCAAAAACCTCCTCATTCTCTCCCTGGGGTCGGTGTTGTGCTCTGGAGAGAGAAAGGGCTGTGACGGAGACCGTCCTTCTTTGGTCATTCATGCGCCAGGTGCTTTGTGGGCGGCCTCACGGGGTGGGAAGAGCCCTAGAGACCAGGGTTGAGTGTGGCTACCTGCGAGTGGGGTGATTTCTTTGTAAGACTAGGGGCACTGCTGATTCCTGGAAACTTGCTTTGAGGATGTAAGAGGCAGTGTGCTGTGAAGGCCCTTGATGTGGATGGGGGTCACCGCTCCCCCTGGGGGTAGGTGCTGGAAATGTGGGGATCTCTGTGCTGCGCGCTCTGGGGCCTGGGAGGAGGTCGGTGGCCTGCGCGCTGCGCGGCAGGGGCTCTGCTCAGGCTGTGAGAGGCCTGTCTGCTCTGGGCACTGACGAGGCCCATTTCACAGTGCGGGACAACATGCTGTGGTCTCATCAGCGAAGCCTGGCACTGGGCCAGGGGGACTGCCTCGGCATGAGCCCTCCTGGCCTGGCACGGATGGCGCTGTGGGCTTGGCAGATGCACCAGCAGGTTGGTGAAACAGCTGCCGGGTGATGGGCCAGGAGGAGAGGGCCAGGAGGAGCTGCTTTCTATTTCTAGTCCAGTCAGAAACAGAAATGCCACTGGCACAGCCAGAGCAAGTCCCGTGGAGAGAACGCAGCAGCAGGACAGCCACTCAGGGCAGAGGTGGGTGCCGGGAGAGAGCCAGGCCCAGTGCAGAGACGTGCCTGAGATGGAGGGGAGGCCTCGGCCATTAGCAGTAAGGCCACACTCGTGCTCGCGATTGTCTCTGCACACATCCGGCCCCGGGGCCTTGGGTTAGGTCATGATGGCTGGGAGAGGTGACCGAGGCCTGCCATGCCTGTGTAGGGATGGCTGGTGGGAGGCACAGGCCCTGGACGGCAGGGGCACAGCAGCAGGAGACAGAGGACTGCAGGAGCCTCACCCTCGCCGTGCTGGTGCTCAGGGAGGTCCCCCTTTTGCCCCCAGCCCAAGATGGGGGGACCGGCTGGCCCAGCCTCAGGCAGGGTGGGAGCCAGTTGCTAGGCATCACATGCTTGTGATTGCTCCAGGTGGTGGCCCAGGGTGGTGTGGCTGAGGGCCCTCGAGCCCCTCCACCAATGCAGCCCTGGCTGTGCCCCTCTCGGCCCCTGACGTGGCACGCTGGCCGTTTGGGGGCCCGTGTGTCCTAGTAGTTCTGGTACAGCTACAGGCGGTGTTGTTAGATGAGACCTATGCTTTGCCCCGCTGTGAGCCACCATCCCAGGTCGGACCTGGCTGGGAGGCAAGGATGGGGACCCGTGCAGTACTTGAGGTGAAGCCACCTGTTTGCAAATGATGTGGCACCTGCCGCACGTAGTAAAAACAGTGGGACGACCGCCGTCACTGCTTCCGATGCTGAGTATTTGGAGTGGAAGAACACTGACTATGGATGGACGGCTCAGGGCGGAAGGGAGTTGGAGCGGACTGGCTCAAAGGGGCATCCTGTGGGCTCACGACACCTGCGGCCTCCTTGCCATCCCACAGTGGCAGTAGGGTTGGGGAAGGGGAGCCGGCAGCTTGCCACTGTTTAACCTGCCCCTGCTCTGTCTGGTTGCTGCATGGGGATCCAGTTCCTTGAACTTGTGGGGATGAGCAGGCCGGAGCCTTGCAGAACCTGTGAGCTTGGCCTGGCGTGGAATGAGCTTTACTTTGCATCTTCTTGCACAGCGTCAGAACTCAAATCCAAGATGGGAGGTATGCTTTTGGCGCAGCAGTTACTCGCGGTGCAGCTTCCAGTTGGCGCTCAGCACCCTGGGCTCCGGCGCTCACGCTTCCTGTGGATTAGCAGGGGAGCTATATTTTAGAAAAACAACCTAAGAGCAGCTGGTGAGCAGAAGTAAAAATATGGGACCAACGTGTTAAGGGGGTACAGAGCTCCCGAGCCAGAGAGTCAAGAAACCTTTTTTTTCTTCCTTTTGTGTAGGGGAAAGAAGTGATGGGGATTGGGTTGAAACCCAGGCCTTCATCCTGAGCTGCACATCCCCAGACTGCTTTTATTTTGAGGTAGGGCTTCTCAAAGGGGCTGAGTTGCCCAAGCTGATTTGAACTTGCAGTCCTCCCAGAGTGCTGGGATCATAGTTGTGCCCCAGAGAGTGGCCCTCTGCTGTGCTGGCTCTAGCGTGACACGTGCAGACCTCCGGCAGGGGATGCAGGTCATGTTTTGGGGAATTTGGGAGAAAAATACTGGAACCATTATTTGTAATTATTTACTTTTAAAATTCTCACTGCAAAGGCTTTCAGAAATATGCACAAGTAAAAAAGTAGCCTAAGAACGTGTATCCAAGGCTGGGGGCACAGCTCAGCGGCACAGCGCTGCCTGCAAGTGTGCGGTCCTGAGTTCGACGCCAGGTACATGCACCTGGCCCGGCTGCTGCAGGCCGCTGTGTCTCCACCTCTCCCTCCCCTGTGCCTCCTCCCTCTCTCTCTGTTGTGTCCTGCCACCATGCCGGGAGCTGCTTCTCCTCTGCGGGTCACAGACTTGTCCCTGCGCAGACCAGAGGCTCCAGTGGACCCCTCTCTTACACTCACTGGGTTTGGGGTTTGGGGTCTCAGCAAGGAGACAGCAGCCAGTGCAGCCGGGAGAGCAAGAAGTGGGCGTGGCCGGAGCAAGGCCTGGCGCCACCAGAACCCTGACTTCCGGTGCTCTGAGGCAGGATGGATGCCCGCAGGACCGGTGGGCACACAGGACCTTCCCTGAGCACCTGTCTTACCAGGGAGGCGACACCAGCCTGGCTGTGGGAGGCAAGCGAAGGCGCCTGCGGCTGGGTGCCCAGTGCCTGGGCCAGGACGCTCAGCGGGGCCAGGGAGGAAGCCTGTGCTGCCCTCTGCAGTGGGCAGGCAGAGCTCTGGGCACAGTGAGGGGAAGCTGGTGACAGCATTGGTATTGTCACGAGTGTGTGTCTTGTTCAGGCTGTGTCAGGCCTGGGCTACGCATTGGTTAGTGTCAGAGTGGCACTGCGTGTGCTGAGGGGCGGGGATGTCAGTGTACCTGCGGGCCAACCCGAGAAGGTGCCACGCATCAGGCTGCTCTGCAGGTGCATGATGGGTCTGCAGCTGGGTCTTGCTGCCAGGCAGCTAGAGCCACGTGCGTGCCTACCCCACTGGGTGACACAGTACAGGGCTGTTGCTTGGTGCCACCTGCCCAGCCAGCAGCAGCCTAATGCTGGTCAGTCTAGCTGCCTCTCCAGCCTGCAGGGAAAGCAAAGGAGACCCGAGCAAACGAGGAACCCTAGAAAATAGGCAGGGTGGTTCAGGGTGCTTGCACTGTCTGCAGCCTCCGCTGCCCATCCACCACCCAAACCAGGCTCAGCAGCCCCGCCTGGGGCCACGCCTCTGTCCTTGAACTGTAGGACCCAGGTCCCAGCAGGCCCCGGCCGGACCCCAGAGGCAGTCAGATTGACCACCCTCGTTTTCCCTCGACTCCTTCTGGAAACTGAGGCAGGGCGGGAGAGTGGCTGTCTGGAGGTGTGTCACCAGCCAGAAGCGGGGAGTTGATTCACACGCAAGTCTGGCCTGAGGATTTGTGCTTTTTGATCCTTTTAGGATCCCCTACTACAAGGGTCTTGGTTTTTGTTCCTTAAACTGGAAAAGGAAACTTAACAGTGCAGACTCTGCTTTTGGAAAGAATGCTTGCCGCGTTAGTTGGGGGCTGGGAATTGAAAACTGATGGTCTCACTTGACAGCTGACTGATTTTTCATGGTCAAGCTGTTACTTAAATCGTTAAGTCACTGAGCTACTGATGAAAGTTCAGAAATTCCAAGCCTTATTAAAATGTCAGATTTTTACGAGTTTATTTATAGATGTGCGTTTCTCCTGGTCCCTGCTAGCATCGTGCTGTGCTTACACTGCTTTGGGGAGCTGGCTCGGAAAGCGGGTCTTCCTCCCCGCCACACCCCCATCTGTGCTTCGCCTCTTTCGCTTTTGAGGAAAACCTCTCCTGTTTTTGCTTCCTGTTGCGCCCTTGTTTCGCTGCTTATTTCTAAGTTGGGTTTCTTACAGGAGCAAATGTAACTGGTCAGTAGCTCTTCGTCATGGAGGGCCTGCACCACTGCCAAAGGCATTTTCCTTTTAGTTAAAAAAAAAAAAAAAATTTAAAACAGTAAGTAATTAGGGGAGGAACAACTTTGGATGTTTAGCGTTTGCCTGTGTAAAAGCCACCGAAGGAAATTCCACCTGTAATTTTCATTCTGTTTTGAAATCGGCCTTCATGGCTCACCTGTCTGTCTCCCTGCTTATGAGGAGTGTGGAGTCGGGTGTGTGTGTATGTGTGTGTGTGTGTGTGTGTGTGTGTGTGTGTGCGTGCGCACACGTGTGCACGTAACTTGTAATAATATTACTACTTTGGAAGAATTGTTTGTTTAGTTTGGTGTTGAAGCTAAATAAAGCTCGCCTGGGCCCTACCTTAGCTTGCTTCTTTTTCTCTGCTCAGAGATAGTTTTTCTCCGCGGAGCTTGCGGAGCCGGCTGAGTTAATTACAGTTTGCAGGCTGCACTGCCTGAATGCCGAGGGTGGGGAGGCAGAAAGCAGCTTATGTTGATATTTCCCTGGAAATGTGATGCTTTTTTGTAATTGCAGAGTAGAAGCCAGTAAAGTTTTATCTTGTCCACGATAATGTCTCCTTCTCTTCGAGCTACAGCCGTTATTTTAAAGGTGTCATCGAAGCCCAAGATGGAACCGCGTTCTTCCTCAACTCTCTGGATTTTTCCCCCTAAATTTTAGCTTTGCATGGAGTATTTTAGAAGATACTCAGAGGCCCTGGTGGAAGGACAGTGAAAGTCGGCAGGCCAGGGAGAACGAATGTGAATTTTTAATTAGGCCTTGAGCAGTCCTTGCGCAGAGCAAGGCATCATTAGTGATGTGCGTCTCGCTGCCTTAGCAGAGGCTGACGTTTCGCTTCAAACGCGGACGGCAGCTGCACTGTGCAGATAAAAGTTGCCGGGCGAGCACCGGCAAGGCGGATGGGTGGATAATGAGCTGTCCTGCTTTACTGCAGCCGGGCGAAGCCTGCCAGTCACAGTGGGAAGGAGGGTGATTGGCAGGAGGAGGACCGAGTGTCACACGGTAGTCGGAGTCATTTTAGCTGGGGCAGAGCGATAAGGCGTGTGGTGAGGGGACAGCACAGACCGAGAGTGGAGTAGAGTGGCCAACTCCCTCCCCTCTTCTTTCTTCTAAATCAGTGGCCCGGGAGTGTACTGGCTCTGTGGCCCACCCCAGGCGCATTTGTGAACTAATCCTCCCAAAATGGCCTCTATACGCATTTCCATGTCACTTGAAAATAAAGTGAGGACGTTTGCACAGGGAGAAAACAGAAGCCACAAGCCCGGGCGCCTGTTGGTCGGCAGAAAGCAGTGTCTCCAGTGTGTCACCCTCTGATGGGAATGTGCAGTGCTCGTGAGTGGTTTGGGGACAGTTTTATGTCTCTGAGCACTAGAACACGTATGTGGGTTGGGCTAGCTTCATCGAATTCATCCCAGAGCCTGGCACTCTGGTAAGGCCCGTGGGTTTGTGTCTCTCCGCAAACCTGCACACTGTCCTGGAATGTGGAGAGATGGGGCCACCCTCCTCTGTCCATTCCTCCAGAGCCACCACTGTGGCACCTCGCCCTGCGAGCCGCTAGGTCTGCTCCTCCCCTGGGAGCATTAGGCACAGTTGTTGCTGGCCTGGATGGTTTGGGGAGAAACCTGGGAAACTGTTTGCTCCAGAGTTGGCTACCCTGGCCTTGCGGCTACGGGATCTGTCCTCCCTCAGCCTTGGGGGGACAGCAAGTGCATGTGCAGACCCGCAGCGTGGGCTTTAAATGTGAGGTATGCATATGGGGGGGCCCGGACGAGATAACAGAGTCATGTGGGAGCGGCAGGCAGTGGTGCGGAGTGGGCTAGGGTAGGAGCCCTGCATCCGAGACTGCGTGGGCTGGAGAAGTCTGGACTGTCACTTTCAACCGGGAGCTTCCCCAGTTAGCCTCCTCCTGGTGTTTACAGTGCGGATTTCCCTTGCACTTGGTGTCTGGCCTGGACTCGCTGCAGAAGAATTCAAATGTTTCAGATCTGTGAACGTATCCAGCTCTGTTTCTAGCAGGGCCCGAGCCTAAGGAGGTAGCAGTGGGTCTTATGTTGCATTTATTTATGGAAGAGGAGGTTGAGCTGCTTTCAGGAGTAGAGAAAAGACAAGAAGTGGGGATGTCCTCGCAAATCATGAGTGCTTGGAGCGACTTTTTCCCAGAAGTTAGCATTCATTAGTTAATTCAACAGATATGTATCAAGTGCATACTGCCCTGAGTTGAAGAGAGAACAGAGTGGAGGGGTAGGAGGAGGGATGGGGGAAGGGGGGAGGACAGCCAGGGAGGAGGGAAGGGGAGAAGGACAGGAGGAGCATGTCCCTTAAGCCAACCTGCGAGCAGAAATGGACACAGGACCAACGGCCATATAAATCAATGCGAGTACAAATCATGGCTCCTGAATGGTGCTGTGATGGAGCGTGGTTCTTTAGAAGAGCACCAGGGCATTGTCTGTGTGTGGTGGGGCACTGAGCCTAGGCTTTATCCCTAGCCCTTAAATCAAAACAAAACAACCAAAAATTTTTCTTTTAAATTTTGAGACTGGCCTCTCATTTGTCACCCTCCTGCCTCAGCCTCCCAAGCCACAGGCATCAGAAGCCTGGGCCACTGGACCTGGCCAACGGAAGCATTTAAATTTAAGTTAGAGACTGCACTGCCAGAACAAACAGAAGTTGTATGTGTCATTTGTCTGTTGGAAACTCTGAAGGTTCCCGGGGCTCCCAGTGAAGCCCCAAATCCCAGCGGCCCCGCTACCCTTCTGATTGCATGCCTCTCTCCTGCTGGCAAGTCCTGCCCCAGGGCCTTTGCCCAGGCCAAGCTCACCTTGGAGGAGCCAGTCAGGCAAGGGGACTTGGTGGGAGCCAGCAGGCGCGAACTACAGAGTGCACGTGGATTCCTTTCCCTCCTCAGCTGGGTATGCCAGCTGCTTCCCAGGGTCACCTTTCCTGTACATTGTGCCCCCCGCCCCCGTTCTGGGGGTTCAACCCAAGGCCTTATTCATTCATTTATTTATAGTGTTAAGAATGGAACCCAGGGACTTCACACCATGCTGCACCCCCCAGCCTCACTTCCTTCCCACTTTAAATTGTATGTCTTTCTGAGTTGTCCAGGTTGGGCTGGACTTGCAGTGCTCCTGCCTCAGCCTCCTGAGTGCTGGGATCCCGGGTGTGTGGGCAGCTCCGGCGACCTGCATGGCCGGGGGTAACGGTGGCGGCCTGGAGAGGCCCAGGCTGGAGCCTGGCCGGCCCTGTGCAAAGCTGCCTTCCTCCCAGCGCTGTGAGCAGCCCGCTCTCCGTGGGGCTGCAGCAAGGCTGGAATCCACCGCTGACTCTGCCCGCTGCTGGCCTCTGCCTCAGCCATGCTGTCTTGCCTTCCCATGAGGGACAGCCGTGCCCGCCTTCGTGTGAGGCTGTGCCAGTCTGGAGCAGTGTCTTGTGAGAAGCACTGCAGCCCACCGAGCTTCAGTTTTATGCTTGAGGGGCACAGCCTGAGGCAGAGTCGCCTGTCGTGGCCATTTGCAGGTGTACAATTGTGGCATTGGGTATTGTCCCCTCCCCTGCTGACCCATGGTTCTTGGCCTGTACGGGGGGGGGCGGGTCGTGTCCGGGTCATCACAGTGACTTCTCGTGGCTGCTTTCCTCGTGGCCTGGTGGCTTTCAGCCTCCCTTCCAGGTCCAAGTGTCCGCCCGTGTGCCCTGCCTGCTCGCCCCTCTCAGGCTCCACGCTGCTCCGCTCTGGTGTGTGGGAGCCTGCACTCCCTCTAGCCCCTCGGGTGAGGGCCACAGTGACCTTGCTTCCCAGCACTGCTGTGGCGCCACCCCACGGCCCCGTCCACGCTCCCAGGCCCCCCCCCCCTCACAGCCCTGTGGCCACCTTGTGAGTGCAGAGCCTGTGGGGCCCACACTGGGGTGTGCAGTGCCCAGACTGCAAGACGTCTGCAGCTGGCAACCGCCGCCACCCCAGGGTGTCCACTCCCTGGTCACCCAGGAACCCCAGAAACCTCAGGGCGCTCTCCAGCCGCAGCTCTGCCTCCCCGTGTCATTAACTAAAGGCATCACACGATACATGCTCTGAGTCTGGCCTTCTCTGAATAGTATCACGTACTGGAAATCCATCCTTTCCTTTTGGCACTGGGGGCCAAACCCAGGGGGTTTCTACAGCAAGCTGCACCCCAGCCTCCTTTATATTTACGGCAGGGTCTCACCATGTGGCCCGGGTGGAGCTTCAAGTGGGTTCCTCCTGCCTCAGCTTCGCAAGATACTGGGATCACAGGCATTCGCCACTGTGCCTGGCCTAGTGCACACTGTCCTGTGGCCAAGTGCGACCCAGTCCATCCTCTGAGGTGTTGGGTCTGCTCCCCAGCTGAGGAAGCTTTGAGATGCGGGGTTGTGAATTAGATGCTGGCAGCCGAGTCTTTGTGCACATGTAGCGCTCCCGGCTTTGGGGTGGGATTGCCGTGAGAGAGTGTGTACGTGCGTGCGTGTGTGTGCACACGCACATGTACATGTGCATGTGTGTGTGTTTGGCTTTGTAAGACCACAGGGGCTGGTGACATCTTTCTGAAGCCAGCATCAGGCAGAGGCGGCCATTTCTGGTGGTCACTACAGTTGTGTAAAGTCGCGTCTCGTGGTAGGTTTCTGTTTGTTTCTTTGCTTTTTGTGATAGAGTTTCCCTGTGTGGCCCAGGCTGGCCTCAGCCTCCCAGCACTCCTCCTGCCTCAGCACTCACAGCGATCCTCCTGCCTCAGCCTCCCAAGTGCTGGGATTATAGGTGTGTGCCACCAAACCTGGCTTCATGGTGGTTTAAGGAGGTGAAAAATGGCCCAGAACACTTTTATGAGCCTTTGCTATTAGTGTATCTTTTTTCTGTGAAGTATGGAACCTGTACTGGCTTTTAAGTTTCAGTAGGTTGAAGAAAAGTTTAATATTGTTACATTTGTCGTGTTTTACAGCTGCCACCATCACCCCGTTGCACAGCAGTAGCTCCTGTCACTGCCGAGAGCTCCTGATGTCTGTTTATTGCTGAGGTTTGGGCGTGTGTGTCTCTGTCTTCCCACATACTTCCCGCTTTCCCCATGAGGGCCAGATTCTGCTCTGTGTTCTTTCCAAGTAGCATTATTCTCTGAGGAAGCTGGATTTCATTAAATAGTGATATCCAGGGTTGGTCAGCAGCACAAAATCAGCAAAATCCAGGAGACGCCCAGAGCGTCTCAGGTGGACTCAGGTGGAAACAGCCTCTTGTACCATCTGAGAGCGACACAGCCCGAATGGCTTCCAGACTGAGTCCCCAGCTTGCATTTCAGGGACCACATAGACAGGGACCACGTAGACTCCGTTGCCAAGGGCGGGGCAGGGATGGGGACAGGAGAGGGGGAGGCAGGAGGGAGGAAGCAGGAGGACAGGCGTTGAGGGGTACCAGAGGTGCCGAGGCTCAGCTCCCAGTGGGGACCAGGGATCCGTTCTGCTCCAGCCCAGGGTGACGTCCTGGGAGGGTTTGGGATGACAGGGACAGGGCGACCTTGCTGTTTTGATGCCCCTTGCTGACTGTTAGCCTCTGGCTGTTGGCTTCACGGGTGGAAACACCCCTGTGGGACACATTACCCTCTTCAGAAGAGGTCCGTGCCCTGCTCACTGAAGGGTGCCTTGGTTTACCGCGTGGACCTTATGACTGCTGCATTCCGAGGACACTGGACTCTAGGGGATGAGTGTCATCGTGGTGGCTTCTGTCTTAGCTATGTTGGGCTCCCGTCTCTTTGAAAAAACAATGCCAGGCATCGTGGGGCCCAGCTGCAGTCGCAACACTCAGGAGGCTGAGGCAGGAGGAGAGGTGTGAGTGCGAGGCAGGCCTGCTCTACGCAGTGAGTTCAAGGACAGCCTGGACTACATGGTGAGACCCTGAAAGACATAGTGGGCTGGGGTGTAGCTCAGTGCCAGAGAACTTGCCAGCATGCAGAGCTGTCGTTGTCCCAGCACCAGAAAAGAGGGGACACGCTGGTCGTGAGCAGCGCCCCAGCTGCGGCGTGCGGACGTGGGGTGTGGCTTGGGGTGCTGCAGAACTGGAGCATGCTCGGTAGAAATCACGGCAGCCTCTGTGCTGGGGCTTCCCGACTGGTGATGGGGAGGAGGGGCCTCACTGAGGCCGCTGGCCCCTCGTCTGGGCCCCAGCGCGGTGGCCACGAGGTCCCACCAGCCACCACCATTTGGGCGTTGGGTGTTGGGTCTTCGTATGCTGCTGTGTCTGTAAGACATCTATGTGTGCGAGCGCCCGAGACGGTCAGCATTTTGCTAGAAGAAAAGGCTGTGAGGTGCTTTCGGCCCCCACCAGCTGCAGGGTCCTTAAGTAGTGACACCCGGCAGGACCGGTCAGCCTCAGGCGGGCTGAGCTAAGCCCCAGGACCGGGTGGGTCGGGGTCCAGGGCTCTGCACAGGGTTGGAGCCACGTCGCGGATGCGCATGTGATCACCCTGTGCATTGCTGCGTCTGTCCCCTGAGGCCCTGCCAGCCACGAGGAGTAGCGGGGACAAAGGTCCGCTCGCGCCTTTGGTCATCGAGAGAGCCTGAGTCAGTCAGTTTCAAAGGTACTTGTAGCGCTTCACAGATTACATTATAATTTTAACTTTTTGTGAAGTAATTGTGGTTTGGAATTGCCTGTGCTGTGTGTGGCCCGGTTATATTTCATAAGCATGTTATTATAGATACATCTTAACAACCTATTTTGTCTTGTAGACAGAATTCTGTGTTTCGGAGGCAAAGTCTTGCTATGTAATTCGCGCTGGCCTTGAACTCCCTGTGGAGTTTTGCAGTAATCCTCCTGCCTCGGCCTCCTGCATGCTGGGATTGCAGGTGTGTGCTAACATGCCTGGCTGGAATGGTGGCTTTTTTCGAAGTGCTAGAACTTGAACTTGTGGCAGTCACACTGAGCCGCATCCCCAGCACGTTTTAATTTTTTTTCCCTTCATTTTGAGACAGCCTCACTATTTTACTAAATTGACCAAGCTAAGCGGGATCCTGGACTCCTCCTCCCTCCACCTCCAAGATCCCGGAATTACAGGCTGCATCGTGACGCCCAGCTGGCAGAGACAGCTTGTGTGATCCACACTTCGAGTTTCGGTCTTCTGGCCAGTTTCTC
>NW_004524633.1:3610151-3749878 GCF_000260255.1 Octodon degus
GCCTCCTGAGTGCTAGGATCATAGGCATGTGCCACCACACCCAGTCTCAATCGCAGTCTCAGTGGGTCCGCAGGCAGGACCAGCATGGTGTGCTGGGGATCAAACCCAGGCTGCTGTGCCCTACCTAAGCAGGTGCTTTAGTCTGCTGAGCTATCAGGCTTGCCCAATAGGTGAGTTTTGAACAATTTCTATGCCTGGCTAGAATTTGGCGCTAAATGTTGGTTCTTTCAGTTGTGAGACTAAAGCGGATCTTTGGCCAGCTGGGTCTGCTCCCCTTAGAAGCGGACAGTGCTTTTCTCCTGCACTCCGTGCTGTGCGGTGCTTTAGGGATGGGGGGCCAGATGGGGGGCCAGATGCTTGGGCTGGGCTCTGGGCTGTGTCTGCCGTGAAGGCCTGGGCTCCATCCCTGGCCCTGAAAACAAACACGAGAGGAGAAAGTGCAGATAATTCTCGTGGTGAAGCCACTTGAGCGGGCAAATGCAGGCGCTAGCGAGGCAGGCTAGACTCCATTTCCCCAGGGCTCAGCCCTGGTGGCGCTGCGCAGCTGTTGGCTGGTGGCAGCTGCCGGGAGGCTGTGCCTGCAGGGTGCTGGTGTCCCTGCGTGTCCCTTTGGCTTTCTCTTTCCTTCACATCTGGCCAGAGACACCCTCCACCTCCCTGTGCCCCAGGCCCAGGACACCACTGAGCTCTGGTAGCTTCGTGGATGTGCTGTTGGAGGGTGCTTCCAGCAAGGCAGAGACCTGGATGTCCCGCCATCCTCCAGGCTGGGAGCAGCCTCCACCCAGAGGCTGCAAAAGCAGTCCCATCCCCAGTTCTTTTTGAGAGAGGGTCTCGCTGTGTAGTCCAGGCTGGCCTGGAATTTGTGGCAGCCCTCCTGCCTCGGCCTCCTGAGTGCTAGGATCATAGGCATGTGCCACCAGACTTTTTCAGGAACATTTAGGAGGCAGTTATGCAACAGCCAAGTGACTCCAAGCCCTAATTTCTTCATCTGGCCAACTTTACCCTACTTCAGAGGGTGGCGGTGAAGCCCAAAGGACAGGATACTGATAAAAGTGCATTTGGGGGTGCATGCCTGGTCCTAGCACGTGGGAGGCTGAGACACTGTCTCAAAAACAAATCACTTCCAGTGTATCTTGCTTGAGTTCCTTGATCTTTCATGCATTTTCAGTTTTGAATAATGATGATTTTAAGCTCTGGAAATTCCCTGACAATTCTTCCATAATTTCTGTTTTTTTAAAAAAGGAGCTTGTTTGCAAAGTTTGAAATAAGAGGTGAACACAAAGACTTACTCATGGAGGAAACGTGTTCATGCTGCACTGTGGACCCTGGAATTGGGGGTGCTTCATCCTCCCAGAAAGCCCCTGGCCTCTCTGCTGCTGGAAGAAGATGATATTCTTATGAAAAAGCTGGAGTTGGCACTCTGACCTTGGGGCAGGTCCCTGGGCCCTGCTGCCTTCCCCGGCCTGTGTCGTGCATCCGAGGCGCCTCAGGGCTGGGCTCTGCAGACGGCTTTCTTGGCTCCAGGCCTCTGCTTCCTGAGGACATAGTCCACTTCATCTTTAGGGCCAGCTATGAGTAGCAGGTCCATCTGTCACCTGGCATGTGGCTTTGGAAGGAGATGAGGGCGAGGAGAGTGTTGGGCCTGCCCTGCTCTAGGCTGCTGGCTCTGCCTTCCAGCCCCGGTCTGGGTTGTTCTGTCCTTGCATCCCCAGGGAATGCCAGACTTAACTCATCTGTGTGAGTTCAGGGACTCAAGCCAAGTCTCACTCCTAATACCTTCAACAGTGGCTGGGGCAGGACCGGGTAATGTGAGTGCTCAGGGAATGAAGGGATGAGTGAATGGATAGATGGATGCACGGAGGGGCAGACGGACAGACGGATGGATGGATGGATGGATGGATGGATGGATGGATTTGGAAGCAGTCTGGGAACATTAGCTAACCTTACAAGATCTTCCTTCTTACAACCAGGTGTGGTTGTGTACACCTGTCATTCGGCATTTTAGAGACCGAGGCAGGAGCATCACCATGAGTTCAGGGCCACTCTGGACTACATAAGCAAGACCCTGACACAAAACAAAAGTCTGAAAAATAGTTTTTGAGTGAAAATAAAAGTTTGTTTTTTATCTAGGGAAATAAAAGGACATTCCACATGTTACTAGGAGAGAAATTGTTGTCAATGTTCACTTTTGTCCAGAATGAAACAGTTCTAGAGACAGAGAGGAAGACTTAGCTCTCCTTTAGCCAGCAATAGCCCCTGAACGGTCTTAATAACGTAAGTAGAAAGCCCGCTATCATTTGCACACCTGTGATCCCAGCACCTGGGAGGCTGAGGCAGGAGGATCACCATGAGTGCCAGGCAAGCACGGGCAGAGTGAGTTCAAGGCCAGCCTGAGCTACATAGGGAGATTGCATCTCAAAAAACAGAACAGGGGCTGGTGAGATGGCTCAGTGGTCTAAAGCACCTACTCAGAACAAGCTTAGCAAAGCACAGGGACCATGGTTCAATCCCCCAGCACCACATGCCAGCCAGCCCCACCCCCGGTGGGCTAAGCTGGACACACACACACACACACACACACACACACACACACAAATAAATAAATAAACAGAACAAACAAAACAAAACATACATATTTTCCTGTTCTTCATTTGTATGTTCTGAAGAAATACATATTCATTATTATTGTAGTACTTCCTATGTTCATAGAGTTAAGGGACAGTGTGAAAAGTGTCTAGCACGGTCCCAAGAATAATGCTGCTTCTGTTCGAAACCCTTGGGAACCTGAGTGGAGAGGGCGCCCATGTTCCGGCCTCACTGGCTGTAGGACAGTACGTGGGCCTCTGTGCAGGAAAGCCCAGTGCAGTCACCAACAGGGGCAACCTCCCCATGCTGTGGCCTTATTGGATGCCATCTCCATCTTGTGTCCTGGGCCTGACCAGGAGGGGAGGCCCTGCACCTGCACACGTTTCTCCTCCCTGTGGGGTTTTCAAGGGCTTGTGGTGCCCTAATCTTCTTAGGGAGGGCCCTAAGGAGGGCCGGTTTGTGGACAGTCCCCTGGGTGAAAGGCAGCCTGGCGGAGGGATGTTTGTGCATTTCTCCACCCCCGAAGCTCCTGGCACTGGAAGGCCTGGCTGGGAGGACCCTGCCCGGTGAGGAGGGCACCCAGCCGGGCCCCTTTGGCAGGCGTGGCAGGGAGGTGAATGCTGTCTTCCACCTCACCCCAGGTAGGGACCGCGCATCTTCAGTGTGGCCCAGCTCCCTGGGCTCACATTAAATCTGCACAGCAGTGGCTTCTTGTCCACTCAGCTAACACGTAGATACTGTTCATGAAGACCAGGCAAGGGCTGGTCACCCGGGTGGACTGTGGCCCTTCCTTGTCAGACACGTTTTTCTCGTGTGTTTCCCCCTCTGCTGTTTCTTAGCCTGAACAAGCTCTGCGTGTCTATAGGTGGACATGGGGAACTGTGTTAGGACACCAAGACCCTTGTCACAGCCAGGACTTCCGTGTAACAGACAGCGACCCTCAGTTTCCCAGCCGCATCGCGAGCTCTGAGACACAAAGATGCTCCTGTTCACTGTCTGTTGCCCAGCTGTGTTACCAGCTGCGTGCCTGACATGGGTCCCACAGTCGCCCTGGCAGATAAAAATCTCTCCACACTGCATTGGTAAGCAGCGGCCGCAGCGCTCATCCCGGGACCCTTCTAACTCTGGGGCGAGAGTTTGGATCTCGGTGCAGACCGCTGCTGATGTCGGAAAGTCTGGAGGTCAATTCAGACGGAGGTGGGGTGGGGTTCACACCGCCGCCTCCTGCCTGAGCGCCACGGCTGCTCACGCAAAGCCGCGCAGCATGTCACCTTTGCTGCCTGCTTAAGCGGGTTTTGTGTTGGGGCTTCTTGGGGGACATGGACTCAGGCTGGGAGGGGAGCTGGTCACACTGGAAGCAATTCCCAGGGACGGGAAGCAGTTCCCAGGACCAGAAGTACTTCCCAGATGCAACAGGTGACAACTTCAGTTCCTTCCTCTGTTTCAAGTAGGCAGGTGTACAAAAAACAAAGCAAAACAAAACAAAAGGGCTGGGGACATGGCTCAGTGGAATAAGCACTTCCCTGGCAAGCGCAAGGGTCTGAGTTCAATTCCTGGTTCCTCCAGAAAAAAAAAAAAAAGAAATCAAGTAGGCAGGTGTGACCTTGCCCCGGGACAAGGGCAAAGCAATGCGAAACTGGAAGCTAGTGTGTGGGAGGTGTGTTTGTCTTCACTCACGAGGGGCAGGCAGGAAGAAGGAAGGGAAGAAGGAAAGAAAACCGGGAGGACAGAGACCTGTGCTGCAGCCCCAGGGCAGGGTTTCGGTAAAGACTGTCTCTCCTCTATTCTGGAATTACCTCCTGCAGGTGGGAGAAGCGCTCCCGTGTCCTGCCAGTTTACGTCTGTTGACCCAGCGTAGGCAGCCGCTGTCCTTGTTCCCGGCCACAGGGTGTGTGTCCCTGTGCACCTGACGGAGATGGCGGGGCAGTGTGACTCTGGGTTCGGTTGTTGACTGGCCCAGCGACGGGAAGGACAGCCGAGGGGAGCGCTTGTGGTTGGATGGCGAGGGGAGCTGCGTCTTCCTGAGCCCCCTGCACCCTAGGTCCTGTGAGCACTTTTCAGAGGGCCCTTAGTGCAGCTGTCCTCAGATTTCTTCCTGTCGGCCTACTGACCCCCACCGGCTCCACATTTGTTGTAACTGCCTACCTCTTTGTCCGTTTCCTCCGCCCTAGGTCTGTTGTTCACAAGGAAATAGCACACGAGTTGGAATATCTGATTCATTTCTTGAAGAAAAGGGACGTGTCGGGACTCTTGCTCGTTTCGTTGGCGGGAGCCTCAGAGGCGCCCTCTCAGTCTTACTAGAATATATTTGAACAGCTCTGAGTGCGCCGCCAGAGGCAAGAGGGCACTTAGAGCCCTCGCATTTTGTAATGACTTGTTTGCCAGCCTGGCCCACGTCCCAGGCTCTGCGTCTCGAGCGCGGGCGGTGGCCAGGATGGCCTGATGTTTGGTACTTGTTTGAGCCTCACGGAGGCCTCGCCTTTCAGCAGCGGCTCGGACCAGGGCTGCCAGTGACCTCGAGGCCCTGCGGGCGGCGCAGGCCTGAACGGAATGGTGCAACCTTCCTCTCGCTGCAGTGTCTGTATTGCCGCTTCGCAGCTCTTTGCTACCAGCAGTAGTGGCTAAGCGTAGCCAGCCCAGGGGCCTAGCGGCGGCGTGCCAGGCGGGGGCATTCTAGCCCTCCCTCACTCGGCTGTGCACAGCGATTGTCCCAGAGCCTCTTGGTGGTGTGGCCGGCCCTGTCACCCACGGGACGCCCGCCGAGGCGTATGTGCTGACTCGAAGTGCCCTGGCCTTTGAAGCCAAAGGCCCACATTTAGGTGCTTATGCTGCCTAAAAACGTGTGTGAAAGAAATCTGCTGATTTGGGTGAACACAGTGGAGCAGTGTAAAATCTCTCTCCTGCCTAATACAAGAGAAGGAGCACCGGGATTCGGGGACAGGGTCTGATGGGGGAGTCCAAACCTCTTCCGGCTGAGCCAAAGTGGGAGGCTTCTTTGTGGGTCAGTTTCTGGGTCACGAGATCAGCCCCTCGGCCCGACTCCCTCCACACAGCACAGTCACACTGCAAGCCCAGTTTCCTCAAAGCCCAGGTTTCCCTTAGAAGTGCCCTCAGAAAAAAAGAGCGCTTTGCTTAAGTGGCTTCCTGCCTGTAAGGTTTCCATGGAGAGAGCATTTCAAGATTAAAGGGGTCTAGCTGTCATTTTTAACCTGAGGGGTCTCAAGATTTATGTTTCAAAGCAGAGTAGAAATTTAACTCCCCTCCCCCCCTTAAATCTTATGTGTTTGGGAAAATGTACTTTTCCTTAAAAATGCTGGGAGTCCAGGAGTGATCCGCCTGGTGTCGGCAGGGAAGACGGACACAGTTTTGGACTTGGTCTTTACCTCGGGAAGGCAGAGCTTTTGCTTCTCTTGGTGGCAGCGCTGTGGGGCGGTGGTCTGGGGATGGGGCTCTGGCCTCGTCCGTGCTTCCATCCATCCACTCTTGCATATATCCATCCAACCATCCATCCTTCCAGCATTTCCAGCACCTACTGTGTGCTCTGCCTGCCCGGGAGGACCTCGGGTGGACAGAGAGAGGACGTAATCTGGAGAGCCCTGAAGAGTTTTTAATCTTCCTTGCAGTGAGTTCCCAGCAGCCATGACCTGGAGAGTAGGGAGGCACACGGGACCAAGCAACCCAGGACCAGCGCGATGCGACCCTGGACAGGCCTCTGGCCGACACCCAGGACGCCCTGAATGGTATCCTGGTCCTGCAGACACCGGGCGCAGCACCCTGTGTGGGACAGCAGCACCCTCCCGCAGAGGCCAGAGGGGTGCTGGGAGCGACCAGGGTCTTGTGACAGCTTGTGGGCCCCGCCAGGGCGGCTGTGGAGTCCTGCGCAGCCCGACATGGCCCGGCCTGGCTGAGGTGCCGTCTCCAAGCAGGGTGCTTTCTTCTTGTTTTCTCCTTATTTGAAACCCTCATGTTCATTCGCCTTAAATCTCTGCCTGTGTTTCTACAGCAGTGCTTGGTCTGTGTGTAGATATATAGTAGAGGTGCCCGTCAGGTACCCGTCTCTCTCGAAAAAAGAGGAAGCTAAGCTAACAGCAGGCTGGCCTTTCAGAATGGCTGGTGACGGGCGCAGAGGAAGCCCTGCCTCTGGCGTCTGGCCCGGCGCCACCTGTGCCACCTCTCCTTATCTGAGATGGAGGTGAGGTTGGTCCCAGACCTCAGCTTCCTGGACCCTGCAGCTCACCGACCGTATTTTATTCTGGGTCCATTCCAAATCCCGTCCTGCTTTCTCCACGTTGGCACTGAGCTGGCCCGCATCTGCCCACTGTGCCCTGGCGCGTTGGGGGCAGTGTGCCGGGTGGGAAGAGGCTGTATGGGAGGCAACGTGGTGATTTATGCTGATGAATGCTAGCCGTGCCCGTGCCTGTCCGCTGTGAACAGAGGGACGTCTGTAGGTCGGGTGCCCTCCCAGAGGCAGCAGCAACCCCCTGGGTCGGGCCTCACCGAGTGTGTGAGAAGACGCCCTGCAGGGCCCTGTTCCCGCTGCTCTGCACTCTTGGGCAGCGCTGCCACATGGGTGACAGTCCTGCTGTCAGAGGACCTGGCCAGCGCCTCGCCTGGGCTCGTCATCCCATTTTGCTCACTGGTGCCACCAAGGCACCTGGCTTCCCTGACACTGGGTTCCAGCCAGGCACGATGGCCTGCACCTTAGATCCCAGTGCTCTGGGAGGCCGAGGCAGGAGGATCACAAGTTCCTGCACAGCCTGGCAGCTTAGGGACTTAACAAGATGCTGTCTCCAAACAAAGAATACAAAGCACTGGGGTAGCGGTGGCTCAGTAGTGTGAGGGCCCCGTCATTCGGCCTGTCAGTGCCACAAAAATAGTAATGATGGTAATAATTTCTGAAAGGTACTTTAGCCACTCCTTGTGTTTTAGTTCCGGGAGTCCAGGAAACTGGTGTGAAACATAATTATATCACGAGCCTCGGACTGAAACCTGTGTGCTTCCCCCCAGTAATGTGGACACCAGAGCTTTAGGAGAAGGACCTAGGATGTGGTCACTAAACTGAGTACTTAGTTCTCATCACAGGTAACCTGAAGTGCCTCTCACTACTTTGACATTGTTTGACTCTTAGGTTTTGCTGATTATCATTCATGAAGAAGTGCATATTTCTGGGAAACTGTATTCTACAGTTGGTGTTCTTTGCTCTTGTGTGTTTTACGCATCTATATACATGACTGACTCCACAGTCCCAGAGTTCTACGACACAAAAGCAGCTGGGAATTCCAGAGCTCAGAAGGCTGCAGTCAGAGAATTGTTGCATCTCGGTGGCTCCGCTCTTCCTGTTCAGCTGATGCTGTCTGAGGCTGGCTGAGGGCTTCCTCCATCCTGTGATGTTAGCGTCTTGTGCTGCCACTTCGCAGGTTGAGTCCTAAAGGAGGGCAAGCGAGGCACAGTCAGTGGGTTTGGGTTGGGTGGAGAACAGGGTCACTTCTGATCACAGCCCATTGGCCACTGGTGGTCACATGACCCCACTATCTGCGAGGGAACCTGGGAAGTTCCTCCAGTAGCCTCCATCCACACTTGGCCGCTGGCCAAGCGTTCAGCCTTCTTCTTCAGCCTTGAAGGTGTCCTGTGAATACCTGGGCCCTGAGGAACATTCTGGATTGGCATGGAAACCAAGCAGACCCCAGAAATGAAATTGTATAAAATCCCATATGGAAGCTCATAGATGCATGACCTGAGCCAGTCTCTGTGTGCATAGTTAGCAGTTTCCTACGATTTGAATATAATTCAGGTTCTTTTTTTCCCTCCTCTGTGTTTTAACCAATAAAAAGTATGATAAGCTCATTACTATTGTGGTTTTTGAAAAAAACTTCAAGGAAGCAGTGCCTTGTGGCCACAGCAGGAAGCCAGCCTCGTGTGTTGCTTCTTGCTCAGTCCCCACCTCGCCCAGCAGGCCCACCTGCTCCTTGGCTCTTCCCCTTGGGACCTAGTCCCCCTGAGCAGGGCGGAGGGTGCTGGTGGCCTGCTTGGGCTGTGCTCAGGACTCAGTCTAGGTTCGCGTCCCTTCAGTACTGATGGGTGTTTTCTAGCTTTGATACCTTCAGCAGTTAATTCCATGTTGTAACTGCTTTTCCTATAAGAAAATACTATCTCAAAAAAAAAAAAAAAAGGAAAAGAAAGAAAACACTATCTCGATTTCCAGAAATGACTTGTACCAGGAAGTTACTCTGGCTCAATTCTGTCCCTGGTGTTTCGTGCTCCTAGAGACAAAACCAGAAGGAGCAGAATGCGCCAGGGACATGTTGCCCCAGAGCCCAAGTCAGGACTTCCCGGAGGGGGGAAGGGCATGCATTCTGTGTCTCTTACAGCTGATGCAAAGGCAGCAGAAGTGGAGTCCAGTTCTCCACCTCACTTTTGATACAGCAGAGCCAGTCTCCCAGGGGCTTCGTAGAAGAGGGCATCTTGTGACTAGGAGCAATCTCGGGTGAGCCTGGTGCAGGTCCCCTTTGCTGGCCTAACAAAAGCACAGCGACTCCATAGTGGATAAAAGCTGTAGAACTCAGGTGTCATTGCCAAAAGATGCTTTTTTCCCCTCACGTTTCTCCCTTACAGAAATTCTCTGCCCAGCATGGGTGCGTCATGGAAGACTTTGCTTACAAAGTTTGTTTTTTGGATGGTTTCCCAGTTGTTTTATTTTTTCAGGCTAAGAGAAAGAAGCAGTACAGATTTTTTCTTACTTTGAACAGGGTAGGCATATGACCACCCAATCAGGACAGGAAGCATTCCGAGGAGCTGGGTTCCTGCAGCCGGGCTGTGTCCTACCCTGCCCTGAGCTCTTCAAGGCTGTCCTAGGTGAGCAGGTCCTCTTGAGCTCTAAAATGATTTGTGGTATTCCACCCACACTTCTGCTGACAGTTACTTAGCCAGCACCAAGTGGCGGCTCTCTGCTGTCCTGCATGGTCCTCTTTCCCTCCTGAGCTCACGCAGGCGGGTGCTGGACCCTTAGGGGCTCAGTGTTACTCACTTCCAGCCAAGACTTCCTTTTCCAAATACATGGGCTTGCCTACTCCTCCGTGTGTGTGTGTGTGTGTGTGTGTGTATGCACACACAAGCACGAGCGTGAACACGGGCACACATGGGCATTTTGTTGGTGAAGAAATCTTTTTGATTGCTTTACAGTCTGTGTTTCAGCATTCTTGTATGTGAAGAGCATTTTGGGTGACTATCCAGTGACAAAACGGGGATGAAATAGCACAGGTAAGGTAGGAGCTGCTGCAGCGGCAGAATGTGAGCCCACCCACCCAATTCAGGTGCCCCGCCCTTGCTCCAGGCTCGTTCCCAGCCCAGCCACGCCTTGCAGCTGAGCGCTGCGGGGTGGAGACTGAGCTGGAGACTTGGTCCTGCACCCTCTGCCTTCCCCGGTGTTGGTGGGAAAGTTGGTCAGGAGGGATAATTACTTTCTTATTTAGTTTCACGCTCTTCAAAAGGCAACCCAACGATTCATTAATTTCCATCTGACGGAGCAGAACTTTTTTTCTTTCCTGTGGCTGAACAATTGAAACCGGAAATGACCCAAGACACTGTTTCCATGACAACCCTGTCACTTGGATCCAGGGCTCCTCCAGATGAAAGGCCCAAGCCGGCTTTTGATAGTGAGTAACTAATTGGGCTGGCCGATGGTGGGAGTTTTTTAATGTGAAAAATAAAGGAGAAAAACCGGGAACAGCTGTGTTTGGGTACAGTTGTCTAATCCCCAGATAAAACACTCCAAGGACATTGAAACTGAATAGTGCCTTTGGTGGAGGAAAATCTAAAGTCTGTCAAAGCACCAGCTTATTTTAGAGAAAATACAAATATGTTTGCATGAAAAGCAGAACAATAAAAGGAAAAGGAAAATTTTTACAGCGTGAAGATACTAAGTGGCGCCTTTTAGGAGTTGCCTTTGTTCCTGGAAAGTGTGATTTTATCTTTTTAAGGTGGATGGTGACCTTTGAGAACAAGGGTGCTCCCTGGAGTCCTTCTGTGGCCCCAATGTTCAAATGTGTTTCTGTGTGGGTGGTGGCTCGACAGGATGAATTTTGTTGGGAGAATCAAGCCTATTGGTGACTGAGCTTCAACAGATCGAGAAGGCCAGCAAGGAGGGAGCTTATTGGCCAGTCCTCTCCTACACATACAAATTTAGGCTGCACTTGGCTCTTTTGCAACTGAAGGGTTTCTCTCTGGAGAATTCAGGGTGAGCAAACCTGGGTTTGTTAGATGAATAGACTCAGTGTCCTATGTACCGTGTTGTGGAAAAGGTCTTTGACTGGGAAAGTTGCGTTTTGTTTTGTTTTCTGAGGCAGCTTCTCCCTGGTGCTGTAGTGGTGGGACACCTCATCATGGTGTCCTCCTGTCTCAGCCTGCTGAGTGCCAGGATTCCAGGTGTACACCACCTGGCCCCCTGAGACCAGCCCTGATTCCTAGCCTTGCCTGCTCTCCATCCACCCAGTGGCCTGAACCTCTGCAACTCTGCTTCCTTCTCGGAAAGGAAGACATTGGACCTATAATATTCAACAACGGAACTTAAAAAAAAATTGGGGTATAACTATGAATGTCCATTAATTGTATCTGTGTATTCAAAGTGGTTGGGATAGATATATAGTTGCATTCTCTTAATGAATAGAATGATTTTTTTCTAATGGTGTTTGTAAGTAGGATCACAAGTCTGCATCTTGTACAGCAATTAACCACTAAAAAGAATATATGCAGTGTATTATTTGTTGAAACTGTACTTTCGATTTGATTTGAAACTGTCTCATTGCTATATGTTTATCAATAAAACTTTGAAAAGAAAAAAAATTAATTGCTTCACAGTTAAGCTAAACAAAACAGTATGGGAAAAAAGTTATTTATGTTCAGAGACATTTTTGACCTCCAATTAAATTATACATGCTTTTTAAAAAAAAAAAATAAGAAAAAAAAAAACGTTGGAGCTGGTCCTTTGGCTCGGTTATTCTGTATAGGCCAATCTCCTGCTGCTGCTGCTGAGCACAGGGAAGTGTGTGTATAAAAGTGCAGGATTTTTTTTCCATAATTTTATTGAGAAACAAATAGCAACGAGACAGTTTTCAAACCAAATTAGTAGGACAGTTTAATAATTAACACATTGCATACATTCTTCCTAGTGGTAAATTGCTGTACAAGATGCAGACATGATATCCTATTTACAAACACCATCAGAACAAATCGCTCTGTTCATTAAGAGAATGTAACTATATATCTATCCTAACCACTCTGAATACACAGATACAAAATGGACATTCATCTGTATCCCCTTTTTTGTTAAGTTCCGTCATTTGAATATTATAGGTGTGTTAACTCAGCAAAATATTCTAAAAGAGTCCAGTAGCCCATAATAGTATTGGGGCTTCCGCTTGACTAGCAGTGTCAGAAATTGTTGAGCAGTGCCGGATTTTAAAATGGAGAAAACTCCTCTTTCAGTTAGAAGGGAAGCCGCGTATTATCATGGGGCCCAGCACACGTCACACCTGCGCCTACGTCCATTCCCGTTTTGGAGAGCTCAGTCCCTACCTGAGCCCCCAGTAATGCGCAGCCTTACGTGTGGGGCACCAGGGTCTGCCTGCCAGTTCTGCATCTGCTGGGTTCAGTCCCCTTGGGGTTGGTTCTTCCGTGCTGTACCTGGGTGGTATCTGTTCTATCCGTGGTATTCCATTCTGTACCATGCCTTTGCTCTGCCTCCCTCCTGGGAAGGACAGAAACCACGTGGCCAGTGAGACCCTGCTGCGTGGGGTGGGTGCGCAGGTGTGCTGCCCTCCTATAGAGGGTGTGGTGCCCACACTAGCAGGCCTGCGGGGTGACCTGACCGTGCCACTGGGGTGACCAGGGCGTGGCTTACACTTCCGTTCTGTGGACAGCTCCGCGGTGCACCTGACCTTGCCCTCTGCACTTCTCTCTGTGGCCCGAAGGACATCTCCTCCTGTGGGGTCAGGTCTCCCCCGAGCTGCGTCTCTGGGCAGAGGCTGGTGCTGTTCGGGAGGGACCCCTGGAACCAGGGACAGCGGGCAGCCAGAGTCTTGGTGCCTGGGAAGGATCCTGCCAAGGCCTGGCCAGGTACGCTGGTACCAGGTACATGAGTCCACTGCCTCCTGGCTGAGGCCATACCACATGACCATGCCCACACCACCCGCCACACCCTGTGTGGCCACATCCTTGGCCACATGGCAGTGGGGGCTCTGCTGGATCGCAGATGTGTTGGGCTCCAGGGCTCCCTGGGGCAGTGTCTTGGATTCTCTGAATGTGGGTGTCACCTGCCACTCAATCATGTCACCACCAGGTGGGGGCTCAGCACCACGTCAGGCACCAGGAATAAGACAGTCAGGTCCGAAGAGCTGATGCATTGCCGAGCCACAGTGGATAGTGCTGTGTCACTCTCATGGAGCCTTTGCGAAGTGCTGAGTACTTGTTTTCTCTGAGATAGCTCTAACTTTTCCAGGTTGGCCTGAAGCTGGGAATCCTTCCGCCTCAGCTTCCCAAGGGCTGGGATTACCGGCTATGCACCTGGCTCTGCATTATGTTGCGTAACCTTGACAACCGTTCTCAGAAGCAGGGAGAAAGACCCAGGCTTCAGTTGCGGCTCATGAATGGGTGCGTTAGCGTTGAATCCCCTGCATGCTGACCACTAACCCGGAGGATGGCCGAGTAACAGGCCAGAGTGATGCTCAGGGTGCCGGCCGAGCTGTACGCACCTCCCGGGCATCCACAGTTGCTGAGTCTGCTCCAGCACTGGTGAGGTGAACGCACTCGGGTTAGTCATACTCGAGAGACCAGGGAAGGCTGGGACCAAGGGACCTCAGTGCCTGCAGCTGGGCGGCCAGGGCCCGGCTGTGGGGAGCAGCGGTGAGTGTTCCGGAGGGCAGGAACTTTTCAGCTGACCTTGCTGTGTGGGCCGTGACAGCCTTGTTTCCGCATGAATACACGGGTTGTTTGTAGGAGGCGCTCAGGGGGCCTAGAGAAGTGTTCAGGATTTGGACTTCGTTTCCTGGCCGCACCCCTCGTGCTGCCTGCTCCTGTTTGCTAGCTTTCCTTGTCCGTCGTACCCCTGAAGGAGCAGGTCCAAAAAGTTTTGGAACCCGGAAGGTACAAGTCCAAAGAGGTTTGGAACTGCCGGGGGCAAGAGCCCGGGTGCTTTTCAGTTCTTCTAGTGGAGAGCTCAAGTCCAGCTCTTGGGCGAGGACTAGGCTAGCCCCTGAAGGCAGAGTTGGTCAGCACTCTCCCTGGGTGTGGCGCTCGGCGCTGGAGCCACTGTGTTCCGACACCCGCTGTGTAGGTTGCGCCTGCTGTTCTCGGGACCAGGGCAAGGCTGTGATCACGGCACCCCACAGGCGCTCCTGTGCTCCCTCTACTCTGCTCCATGCTGGGAATACGGTGGCGCCGCTCTGCCTGCCCTGCTGCATCGTGGCTTCCCTGGGGCAGGGATGCCCAGGCACCTTTGCTGTGTCCTTGAGTTGGGGGCCAACTCTCAATCATGGCAGATGCCACCTGGCTTTTGAAAAATAGCTCCCAGTGTGTGAGTGCATCCTTGCCTCATGGGTAAGGTGCATTCCTCATCCATGAGGCAAGCTTACCTTCTTGATGGCAGAGTCGTACTCCTTGACACAGAAACACATTTTCCTTGTCAGGTTGTCTGCTGCTGGACAGAGGCTGCCTCCAGGGCTCTGCAGTTGTGAAGCTGCGGTCGTGGGTGTGCGGGACGGACCGGCTGTCTGGTAGGAGCTCTCTGGCCGCTTTGCTTCCTGAGATGTCAGAAATGCAGTGTTTGGAAGGAAAACTGGCACAGAGACCTGCAGTGCATGGGTCGGACGGCCTGGTCTGCATCCCCGAGCGGGGGCGATGGCCGGACGGTGCAGGCAGGCTGTGTCTGGAGAAAGCTCGCGCAGACCAGGCTGGGACAGGAGAGGAGGGGAGGCACAGGAGCCCCGGTGGGCAGGGGCCCTTGTCCTCCATGTGACCTCTGCCCACCAGGTCACAGTCTGTGCTGCAACCCTTCCTGGAGTCTGGCCTCACAGCCTTGGGACTGTCCCCGAAAGATGGCTTCTTCAACGGTCGTAAGCACCTGCCACTCCCTTAGCTTCGTTCCCAGCTGGCGGGCTCTGGGCGCTGGCAGGGAGACAGCCACAAGGGGTCCCCTGTCTGCCCACGGAGCCCCGCCCAAGTGGACTCCTGAAGAAGGCTCTGGGCTGCGGCCTCTGTTTCCCGTGTCGCCCTCCTGTCGTCTCTCCTCCTCCTTCCCGTCCCTTTCCCTCCATCCTCCTGACCCCATTTTTCTCTTGCTGCTCAGATAAAGCACAAAGAGAAAAAAAGGTCTGTTTTCTTCTCAAAAATTTTCTCACGAACCCTAAGAGACCATGGAGCAGGGCATCCTGGAAAGAGGAAGAAGGGGACATTTCCCCCGGGGCACAGAACTCGGTGAGGGTTTTTATTTGGAGTCACTGCAAGAACCCTCCTCTGACCCTTCCTTTGGCTCCAGCCACTTGTGGTTACAAAGGTAGATTTGCATCAGCTAAAGATGAACAGCTTTTCATTTCTGTTTCTGGCTTAAGAAAAAATGGAGTGGACCGGTAAGACAGCTCAGTAGACTAAGTGCCTGCCTAGGCAGTGCAGGGAACAGAGTTTTGTCCCCACGCTGCCCCTGCCCCTGTACGCTCTGAGCTTGCTACAGAGACTGGGTGTGGTGATGCATGCCTGAAATCCCAGTGCTGGGGAGGCTGAGACAGTAGGATCACTATGAGTCTAAGCTGTGTAGTGAGAACCTGTACCAACTGCATTGAAGAAAATATATATATTTTTTTAAATGGGGAGGCAGGAAATGGGTTTCAGAGTAAAACACTGAAGTTGTTCAGTGATTTTATGAAGCTTTATTTTTCTTTGGCTGTGAAATCAGCCCTAGGAGTTTTTTTTTTTTTTTTTTCCGGTACCAGGGATTGAACTCAGGATCTTGTGCTTGCCAGGCAAGTGCTTATTCTACTGAGCCATCTCCCCAGCCCCCTAGGAGGTTTTTTATTTTATTTTTATTTTTTTTTTTAAGTAGAGCCCTTTCTTTGAGGATAGGAAAAAAACAAAACACTACAGCGTTATATATAGATAGAAATTAAAATTATGAGGTGGCTTCTACGACTTTTTTTGAAATCTGACGTGACACTGATTTGAATATTGGTGATATTAATGGTTTAATAATAAACTCTGGGTTTATTATTAATGGAATCAATTTCAAACACAATAGTGATGATGGTTCTCAAGGGTATTCACTGAATATTCTTAAATATTTTTTTGAGGGCTGCCCAAATAGCTCAGCAGATTAAAGTGCCTACAAGCAGGTGCAGGGGCTGGGGGTTCGATCCCTGGGCCTGCCGTGCTGGCCCTGTACCTGGAGCATGCTGAGACAGTGATTGAGACTGGGCATGGTGGCACACGCCTGTAATCCCAGCTCTTGGGATGCTGTAAACAGGCGGGTCACTAAGTCCAACTTAGTAGTGAGACCCTGAACACCCTGTAGACACTTCCCTAAAATACAAAAAGAAAAAAAAAGACTTGATGGGAGCTGGGCATATGGCTCAATGATGGAGCTCTTGCCTTGCATGTACAAGGCCTTAGGTTCAATCCCAGCACGCAAAAAAATGGGGGTGGGGACATAGCTCAGTGGCATATGCACCTGACTGGCAAGCACAAGGTCCTGAGTTCAATTCCCTGTACCAAAAAAGAAAAAGAATGGACCAGCCCGATAGCTCAGCAGACTAAAGTGCCTGCTTAGGCGGATCCCAGGGGCCAGGATTCAATCCCCAGGGTGCCATGTGGGCCCCGCCCCCAGGGCGTGCTGAGATGGCAACTAAGACTGGGCATGGTGGCACACGCCTGTAATCCCAGCACTTGGGAGACTGAAAACAGGAGGATCACTACGAGTCCGATCAGTGTAGCGAGACCCTGTAGACCCTGTCCTAAATACAGAAAAAAAGAAAAAGAAAAAACAAATGATAATGTTTTTGTATATTGAGGAATAAATAAGAAATTGTAATATTGGAAAAACTGTATCAATCTCTTTTTTATTTGCAGTAACGAGCACTGAACCACAGAACAGTGCAGCTGCCTACCTCCCCTTCCTTTTCGTTTTGAGACGTGGTTTCAGCAAGTTGCTGAATTACCCAGGCTGGGCTTGCATTTCTGAGCCCTCCGCCTCTGCTTCCCAGGTGCCTATCGCAGGAGGGCACCCCATGCCCAACTTAGCCAGATAGATGGATCGATCGATCGATAGATAGATAGATAGATAGATAGAGATAGACAGACATATCTAAATGTGTTGGGTACAGGGTCTCACTACAAAGCCCAGACTCCTCGTGATCCTCCTCCTTTCAGCTTCCCCAGTGCTGGGATTTCAGGTGTGTACGACCACACCTGATCTCAGCAGCTGGCTCAGCGTGCTCAGGGGCAGGGCTGGCGCAGCATGCAGTACTGGGGAATCAAACCCTGGTTCCTGCGCTTGCCTAAGCAAGCGCTTAGCCCACTGAGTATCTCGCCCGCCCTCTGTATGTTTTTAATGCCTACGAAAACCCTGGTAGGCAGCCCTGGCTGCCTGGGCCCCTCCCCGCCTCCAGGATGCCTGAACAGCAGCACAGAGTGCAGCCCTCGTGGAGCAGGACTCAGCGCGGTGCTGGCTGAGCGAGCGGTGCTGTGGGGCTTTTCCTGCAGATGAGGCCCCTCTTGTTGGATTTTAACATCTATCTGATATGTCTTTTCTCTGATTAAATTAACCTGTCATAAATTACAGGTGCATGCCTATAATCCCATTATATTCCTCAATATAGAAAAATATTATCATTTGTCTTTCTTTCTTTCTTTCTTTCTTTCTTTCTTTCTTTCTTTCTTTCTTTCTTTCTTTTTTAGATTTGGCATGAATAGAAGCAGATGCACCTCTCCCCTGGTCAAGAGATGGGAGCTGGGCAGTGACATGGCTGCATGGCACCCAACACTGTGGAGGCTGAGGCGGGAGGGTCTCAAGCCCAAGCTAGCCTGGGCACTATAACCATGTAGTAAGATCTTGGCTGCAATCAAAAGTAAAGGTCTGGTGGTACAGCCCAGGACAGAGGCCCAAGGGAGGGAGGTGCAGTGGGCCAGCAGGGAGCCGGGGCCATTCTGAGGCACTTCCGGCGTTGCTGGCCACTCTTCTGCCCTGCTGGCACCTGTGGGCTCGCATTTGCTGGGAGCCAGGAGTCCGTGGGTCTCTGCTGTGCTCCATAGAAGCTGGGCCTTGTGAGCGTCAGCAACGCAGCGGTCAGAGGCTTGACATGTGGGTAGCAGTGGAGCAGCTGAGAGTTAGAGCCAGAGGAGCCAGGATTTGGCTATGGCTTGGTCCTCGTCGTGGAGAATCTACATCCTTTCGACATTTGCAGTGCCTGTGAGGTAGCAGATACAGGGGCATGCCGGGGTCTCCTCAGGAACACGCTCCTCCACAGAGCACAGGGAGCCGGGTGTTAGTCGGGGGTGCTGGGCAGGAAGTGGACAGGGACCAGGCGGTGCTATGAGCAGGATGGATGGCTTCTGCCACAGGCAGTGGCTGACCTTATGTGTTTTTTTTTTTTTGCAGAACCGGGGATTGAACTCAGGCCCTTGCACTTGCCAGGCAAGCGCTTATTCCACTGAGCCATCTCCCTGGCCCATTGGCTGACCTTAGATATTTCCCTGGCTGGCTGTCCTTCCAGGGTCTGTCCAGGACACTTTCTCACCCTCAGCACTAGCGCCCTCCGGTCAGGGTGGCAGCTGTCCTGTGTATTTTAGGGTAATTAACAACCTCTCTGGCCTCTACCCATCAGATGCCAACAGTGTCCTCGACCACTCCAGTGGGGACAGCCAGAAATGCCAGTGTCTGGGGTAGGGACACAAGGATTTCTGGCTGAGAAATGCCCCCCTAGGAGGGAGTGCGGTCTGTGTGTGGCAAGGCTGCTGTGAAGACAGAGCTGCAGGATTTGTAAGAATTTGTGTGAGGTCGCTGCTAGACATTCTGTTAATCATCTGCTCCATGTAAAGCACTGCTGGAGCTCCAGAGAAGGGACGGTCACAGGCCTCGGTCACGGGCCACGTGTTAGCTGCCATCCCTGCCTGAGCGGTGGGACAGTAGGTTGGGTGGTGGAGGCGACATGAGGGAGAATTGGCGAAGTCTGCAACATTCTCAGGATATTGCGAAGGACAGGGCGCCATTTGGCCCTTGGATCAGAGCAATGGGGCTGGGGTGGACTTCCAGGGAGAGCCAGGGCCAACTTCTCGTCTTCTGATAGGTTGCCAGGCAGAACATGCACATGAGTGCAATGATTTCTAAAGGCCCAGGGTAGGTGCACCAGGAAGTGTTGGCGCCAAGGACAGGAAGCTGCCACTCCTCCACAGCACCCAGTGGGGCCAGGTGTGGGTCGGGTGCCAGAGCTTCCAGTTTTCAGAGGATGTTGAACGTGCAGTTTTATGAAATGTGTCATTGTGAATATTGGCCCAGCTTAAGACCTTGGCAGGCCTGAACTGGTTGAGCAGGCTCCTTGGGGCTAGTTCATTTGCTGGTTGCAGCCTGCAGTCCTGGCTGTCATTTCAGGGGCCTCCTTTCTCGTCCCCCGTCTCGCAGACATGGCCATAGGTTGTGCTTGGTCCCTTCTGTGTACTGCCCGGTGCACTTGCCTTTGTCCACTTAAGGGTGAGCCCTCCAGGTGCATGCGGCGGAGCTCTGCACCTGGCTCACGTGGCCTCAGCGATCGTGTCCCTTGCTTGGGGACCCTCTGGAATGGTTGCCAGTGAGTGCCGTTTGCGGCCTTGGAAACACCAAGTGATTTATCTTGGTGGTAATAAGTGGGGACCTCTATATATAAGAAAGGAGTGAAAGCCAGAGAGGCCAAAATAACACATATAACCAGACGGCTTTTTAAGAGGTGTCCATATGGCTGGCTAGCGCAGAAGGTCTCTTGCCACCTCTGCCGTGAGGGTTTTTCTGTAGCTCAACATGAGAGTCTCTGAACTTTCATTTCTGCTCCTGTCACTCCTGGGATTGGAAAAACAGGACTTGGGGTGGGGAGGGCTAGATTTATGGTTGGCCGTATGGCCGTTGGCATTTACCGCAGGAGCGCAGAGTGTGCGGCACCCCCCTGTGGATTCTTTTACTCCTCGGTGACAGTGCAGCTCTCTGCAGTGCAGCCCGGTTCCCATGTGACACTTCCTCCTCCCCCTCAGGCATCAGTACCACGTCGGCTGTCCTTGCCTGGCGAGGTGGTCACTGTGGCCACTGTGAGTGTGTAGTGTGGCCCAGTATCCTAGAGTCTGTATTTGTCCTTAATAGTTACAGTGAAGTAATGTGTCATTGTCCTCAGAAAGGACGTGAGGTCAGCCGTTTCTTAACGTAGTTTCTTCCTTGGTCCAAATGGAGCTCTCTTCTCCGTGCTGAGCGCTCCAGTTTTCTTGGTTTTTATGTTGATATCTGTGTGATCTTCTCATATTGTAGTACTGTGAGTTGGAAAAAAAAATACACATAGAAACAATATGTAATATGTCTGTGTACTTAATAGGTATACTTATGGCATGAAAGTAGTAATTAGGGGTCTAGATTAAGCTCACACCATTGCCCTAGAGTCCCGCCTCCCACGTCCCCACTAATGCAAACCATTTAACATTTTTACCGTTTCCTTTCAGACACTCCTCAAAATTCATTTCTTTGGGCTGCGCTTGAGAAAGCAGGCTTGGAGCTGTGGCACTCACAGACTTTCCGGTTATAATGAAGGCAGATAAGGAATAATCCAGACCCCATCTGAATTTAAATTCCTGCAAAGCCTCGTCATGGTCGGTCTGACATTTGCTCAGGACCTTTGCAGCATGAGCTTGTGCAATTAAAGAGGAGCGCGCCCTTCCAGCCTTGCGGGTTGGAAGCATCTCAAAGCATTTTTCTCCTTCTTAAATCATCTTGACTGTCAGTCTTGGCAGTGCTGCGGCCTGCCCGCCCGAAAAATGCCGACCTGCGTGCCGCAGCTGGAGCTGTGCTGCCCGCGCCGGGGCCACGGGGCTGCTCGTTGGCTCCCCGAGGCGACGGATGGAGGGGAATGTAAAATTAATGGGGGACGAAAGCCTGCTGTGAGCTGGTTTGGGCCTGCAGGTGGTCTGTCGGTGAGCAGAAGTGAACCCAACACGCTAATCGTGGTCGGGGAAGGTGGCTGGGGTCCGTGGCTCTCACTGTTGGTTCTAATTGTAAAAATTGAGCAAGACATTGATTTTATTCCTTCTTTTGCTTAGCTCTATTTCTTGAATTTAAAGCATGTGTAAAACTTGAGATTTGTTTGTTTTTTGCTATTGGGATAGGGTCTCACTATGGAGTGCGGGCTGGCCTTGAACTCGCTTACGTAGCAGGCTTGCCTCAAACTCAGTGGCGACCCTCCTGCCTCCGCCTCCCAAGGGCTGGAATCACAGGTGTATGCCACTGCGTCCAGCAAAATTTGAGGTTTTGAGGTCTTATAATGTGGGGCATTTCCACTGAAGTGGAGAGTTGGGGGTAGAAGAGATTGATCATAGACTCTTACCAGGAAGGCTGCAAATGCCTGAGAATGTGCATTTATTCAAGGAGGATTTTTTTTTTCCTTGAAAAGTAGCGTGCAAACTAGACCATCGCTGAACTTTGTCAAAGTTAATTTTAGGCTCCTGAAAGTGCGGCGTGGGCTCCTCCTTCAGCAGCACAGTCCCAGTGCTCAATCTACTTGCCCTTCTCACATTTTCTCCGTGGAGAATCGGCTACCGCTTGGTATCCATACTCAGGTTAGCCGGTGCAGTTCATTTCAGCTGCGTGGTTCTCCTTCACTCTCCAGCCCAGGTGCCTGACTCACTGTTTGACACGGGGTCCCACTGTGTGTGTAGCCACCAGGCACCTGGCCACGGGCCTGGTGCTTAATAAATGCTTGTTCATTTATCAGATTTGCGCAGTGCAGAGAAGGGGCCCGAGCGGTGCGCTAGGCACGAGGCGTCTTTGCGCGCACGCTCTCCGCTAGGCCTTCAGACAGTCTCATGCAGTCAGCATCGCTGTCCTTGCTTTATGGGATTAGGAACCACACATCACGCTCAGCATCGAGGAGTCCGCATTTGAGGGTGGAGTCCGGCTCGTTCCACTCTTCCACGGGGTTTCTAGAAGGAAACCGTTTTGGAGGAGAATTCTTTCTGCACGCTTTTCCTCTGCTTAAATATATGGGAGCAATTTGTTTGCATATTTAACTCCTCTCCCCTAGTAAACAAGGCCGTATAACCTGCCTTGCAGAGGAACAAGGGGAAGCGGTTGCCAGCTCGTCAGATAGGCTGGAGCCCTCCCGCCTTCTGCTTACCTGCTCTGTGACAGCCCAGAGGACTCAGGCTGCAGGCTAGCTATCATGTAAGCTGGGGATCCTGCTGCCGTCCGGAAACCCAGGTTCCCCCGTACCCGAAGGGTTTTCTGTTTTTGCTTGTTTGTTTATCTTTTTGATACCGGGTCTCGCTACACGCTTCAGCTGCCCCAGCACTGGGATTGCAGGCGTGCCCATCACCATGCCCGGTTTTGGTGGCTGGCACACCATGTGACACCTGGGATCAAACGTGGGTCCTCGAACTCGCCGGGCAGGCGCTCTGACCACTGAGCCATCTCCCTAGCCCAACCCAATGGGTTTGAACCCAATATGGTGTTACAAGTAGAAAGTGTGCCCCCAACCTTACCCGATGGGTCACAAGTGAAATGCAGGCACAATAAAAAATAGTATAAGATCACCTCCAGCTGTGTGTATAAGGTATGTGTGAAGAGTGAGGCATTTTGTGTGAGGAGTTGGGCCCAGCCCCAAGATGCATATGCTCTCTGGATATCTGCGTATGTTTATGTTTGTGTGCGTATCTATTCTATATTCATATGAAGCACCCGTACATACAGATACTCTGAGAGCCGCAGTGAGGAGCCAGGTCTTGGAGACCCTCACCCCATGGTACCTCGCTAAGTCATTAGGATCCCAGGAAGTGACGCAGAGACGCCTGTTCTGTGTCCCAGCCATAGCAGGCGCAGCTGAACTCAGCGAGTATGTTTACCTCGTCACACCTTTCGCTGTCTCCGTTACTCAGCCCCCATCTAAGCGCTCTGTGTTGGGTGCTGGGGCTTGAGCCGAGGCCTGCATCTGCCTTGCCTCTTTCCACGCCCATCTGAGTGTGTACTATGTGCTGCGTACTTTTTGGACCCACTTGTTTACCACTTATCAAAACCACAATCTGTCCTGGGCAGTTTTTATGCTGGCTGCCTTTGCGGGAGCAGAAGACGGTGTGATCAGTGCTGTGTGGTGATGGCGGGGGTGGCGGGTCTCTTGGTGGAATCGAAGTTGGGGGACAGAGTGAGTCAGGTGGAGGTGGCAGAGGGACTGCGTGGTCACAGGAGAGGCACGATGTTGCATGATCGCCCGGGTGAACTCTTGTCTCTGGGCAGAGTCGGGCACTGTGGGTAGTGGAGACGGGGCGGCTCCTGCGTGGAGGAGCTGCTGAGCTTCTGGCCCGGAGGAGGCCTGGCCACTGTGGCCCCTTTCCTGTGGTCACATCCTCTCTTTTTCCTAGGAGAGGGATGCTGGGAGCACAGTCACCACCCCAGGGGGCTGGCCCACTGGAGGGAAGCCGCGGCCATGCTGGTTGTGTTCCTGGGAGCCAGGGGAAGGGATTAGACCTTGAGAGTCGAGGAGGGCAAAGCCTGTGGTCTCCCAGCTTGGCGTCCTCTTTGAACATGATGCGCCTCCTGTGCTCTGAATGTTTGTGTCTCCTTTCTGGGAGGAGGAAGAGTCCAGGTGTGGTGATCTGTCATCCTGACTTGCGCTTGACTCCTTGCCCCTGGATGATAGCATGCTGGGCACTTGAGGGTGGCGACGTCTGTCCGTGAGTACCAGGGACTCCTCCGCTTGACCTCCACCTCCAGGACGGATGTGTCTTCTCATTTACCACAGAGTTAATTTTAAATCTTGTTTTTTAAACAGGCATAGAAGAGTGTGGCGGCCGTGGGTGGGGAGCTGTGTGTGTGTACAGTGTCATGTGGGGTGGGGAGGCCGTGCCCGGCTTCATCAGCAGAGCCTCGTGGTCCGTGTGCTGTGGCCACCCGGTCTGCTCACCTTCTGCATGAGCTCTGCCCTTTATGCCACCTTCTGACCCATAGGATAAGAAAGCAGGTGCCTGGGTGTGAAGAAGTTGCTCAATTTGTGATGCTGGCGAAGAGAGAAGGGACAGGCTGGGGTCGGCTTCCCCTCTTGGGGTGGGGAGGTCTCCAGCTCTGGGATGTCTGGCTTCCTGTTGGCCCTAGAACCTGTGGAGGGATCGGTGCTGGGCTCGGCCTCACCCCAGCCAGACAGGTGGTGAGGACAGGAAGGCAGCTTTTGCAGAAAGGGCCCCCGGGGAAGAGAGGGAAGCACTGGGCCCGACTCCCCACAACAAATTAATTACTATGTAGTGCAAACATGGGTCAACAAAATTAAAATAAAAGATGCACAAAGACCTGGCCTGCAGCTTGTCCCCTGTGCTCCGGCACCACCGGGGTCTGTGGACATCTGTGGCCCTCAGCACAGCGTCTCCCCTCACTCTGGGACTCATTTGAGAATGTTATAAATAGTCGTTTAACTGCGTTTATCTTGCATGCTGGGGGCTTGTGTACTTGCTCATGAGCAGGAACTCTATTAAAGAAAAAAACCCATAGCTCCTTGTTACCCATTAGATAAGAAAGACCGAGAGGAAGAATGTGCTCAGAAATCAGTAGAAGACAACTACAAGCTCGGTGGGCCTGATGGATAAACTTTCTGCCCACAGCAGTGGAATTGTGGGAAAATTCCATTCGCTAAATAAATAACCTGGCTTCAGGCCAGTGGGTCAAGGCCCGGCCAGGGCGGCTGCCAGCGGTCACATCTGACACCGGAGGAGCTGGTGCTCAGAATGAAGCCCGAGGAGCTTTTTGTGACAGTCACCCCCTGCTGCAGGCCCTCTCTCCTTACCTCTTACATGGATCAGCTAACTCAGTAATAGCAAGCTCCTTATTTCATTCTGATATGTTTAAAGAAACACTTATCTGGCAAGCCTGAATTAATGTTTTTCTCTCCAGCAAAAGGAAAAAAAAAAAAAAAAAAAGCTGTCCGTCAAGTGCTCTGAGCCACTCAAGTTAACTAGAATTAGAATATTAAGTTGGTGTAATTTCAGGCCCAAACAAACAAACAAAAATCTCGATGTTAACCTGCGGGGGCATATGCATATGTGTTGATCTTTTCATTTGCTTCTCGAAAACATCATAAACAGCGCTCAGTCCTTGCCGCCTGATGGAAGCCACTCTGGTTTTGGGGGGGCAGATTTTGATAGCAGCCAAGTGGTCAGGGCCACCGAGCCTGGCCCCCCTTGCAGCCTTGTCCCTGCCCACGGCTCAGGCAAGCCAAGACGGGATCCGCGACTGTGTACCGGCAAGCGGCCCGGGGCCCGCCTGCAGTTCCTCCAGTTCTCCCCACCACTGCATGGCGTGGTAGGCTTTGCCGCAGGCATCGCAGATTTCGGGGCCTCTGATGTTGGTGCTCAGCTCTTGGCCCCGGAGCTCCGTGGAGGCTCTGTGCTGGACTCAGGGCAGCCTATCTCGCCTCAGTTCCTTTTACCGGCTTGCATGATGGATGTGACACGTGTGACCTTTGTGCATTGTAAACGTGTACTAATAAAAATGTAGTAAAGTGTGTGCAGCAAGCAGGAGTCTGTGCCCTCGCTCACAGAGGAGCAGCTAAGGTGCTTTGGCGCGTCTTGTATCTTGAGTATGTCTTCAGTTTCAGCTGTGAGGGTCACTTTCTAGCATTTCTTTTTTTCTTTTTAAGACAGGGTCTCACTATACAGTTCAGGCTGGCCTTAAGCTCACCTTTTTTGTAGCCCAGGCTGACCTCAAAATCCTCCTGCCTCAGCCTCCTGAGTGCTGGGATTATAGGCATGTGCCACCATGCCCGGCTGGTATTTTCTAGCAGATGAACCGTTGAACCCCCCAGCGCACACAGACCCACCTTGGACGCCAGCTCCGCTGCTTGGCCAGGGTCCTACCTAGGGATGGACAGTGGAAGGGTTGCAGCACCCCTGTCGCGCAGCGCATCGTGCCTAGAACACGAATGGCCTGGGTAGCCCAGAGTCCTCAGGATCTGGTGCCGACAGCGCACAAGTCGAAGTTTAACCAATTAACTCACATGGGATATCATGCCTGTACAGAATTCCTGCTGAGTTAGCGAGGCACCCTAACATTGCCTTTAGAAATTCAGTTGCTAAAGACACGCTGTAGGAAGACCTTGAAATGACTGGTCAAGCTTCCTTTGCTGAGAAAGTGCTGCTCTGTGGGCGTGGTGGTGCACGCGTGTAACCCCAGCACTCGGGAGGCTGAGGCAGGAGGATGCAAGCTCCAGGCCAGTCTCAGCTGCGTAGTGGGACCCTGTCTCCAAAATAAACCCATAGCACGATTCGCCTTTCCCTATGGAGTGCTCACGGCACCATTCCTTAAAATCAATTGGCCATAGGTATATGGGTCAGCATGAATCTTTAAATTTTATTAAATTCTTATTATTAGGGAAGCCCAGAGGAACTTGCCAAATTAGCCTTGCAACTTTTAAGTCTGAATTTCTTTCTTTTTAAATATTTTAAGACAGTCTCGCTATGTAGTTAGATGGACCTTGAACTCACTTTGTAGTCCAGGCTGGCCTCAGACTTGTGGCAATCCTCCTGCCTCAGCCTCCCGCATGCTGGGATTGCGGGCGTGCGCCACCATGCCTTGCTGAATTCTTTTTGTCAAGGGAAAATATGTTTTAAAATGTTTTTAGAGCACAGGTAAAATTCAGATTTGGGCTCACTTAGTAGCTTCCTCCCGATTATCATGCGTCAGGAAGAAGCTCCTGGTTTTCGTTTCTGCACGAACTCCCAGTGAGGATGCTGTGGCTGAGGAGAGAGCGACCCTAGACTGCTGCGAAGGGGTGGGGCCCCAGCCACCAGCTCGCAGTGGTGTGTTTAAAACCAGGTGTGTTTGGGTTTTAAAACAAAGGCACAGTAGCCCCCGTTGGGGGAGGGGGTCTTCGTGTTCTGCTATCCTGGACTAATCCTGTGCTCATGGGACAGTGGGGCCTTTAGAAGCCTCCCTTAGAGGGTTTTTCCGGAAGTAGCTATGGATAACATTCAGCAGGATCTTTGTTTTCTTCAGAAACAGTGTAGGCTGGGGAGCGGAGGTGCGAGGAAGACGCTGGTGACCGACTGAGATGCTCCTCCGGCCACTGAGCCTTTGCTCCGCGGTCTTCCCTGTGGGCTTCGCATAATAACGTGACAGGGCGCTTGTTTTAGGGTGCCAGCGGCGTGCTGGGAATCACTTCCATTGGCAGTCAGCTTGGCTTCCCCCAGAAGTGAGACTGGTGTGACTCCTGGCCTGTGACTGTGGGACCGCCGCCCTGGGACACCCCGGCTCCTCGGGAGAGGCCTGCGGGTCCCGGTGTGCGCTACTCAGCCTTCACCTTGCTCTGAGTCACAGAGTTTATCTTTCTGAAGCTCCTGAAGAACCCTGATTCTGTACGTCCGTGCACTTTTTAAATGTTGAGTGTGAGCATAAAACACTGACCTGGACGCGCGTGTATCTGACAGCCGGAGCGTGTCAGCGGCCGTCCGGAGCACGCGTCGCCCAGCGGATCCCGCTGGGAAGGAGACTTGGGCCTGCGGCCGCTCAGGCTCAGAATCCCCGTGAGCGTGAGCGCAGGCGTGTCTGCGGAGGAGGGTCCCGTCTAGAGCGGTCACAGCTCTGCCCGGAGCGGCAGCTCCCAGAGAACAGCGGACGGAGAAAGCTGTGCGTGAAGGGCGGGCGCCATCTGGAAGTGATTGAGCACTGTAGGCTTACTTTTGCTCATATAACGAGACCTGAGTGCTCCAGCTTCTCCCGATGGTTAGACTTTGTGGCGTGAGCGGGCCTGGCCCAGCAGGCCCAGCTGGCAGCACCGCAGGCTGCCGACTTCTGTGGCTTGGTTTCTGTGCACTTTCTTGGCGTGATCCAACCTGCGTTAGCCCAAGGAGAGGGGCGGGAAGCAGCGGCTCGGGCCTGGCCACCGTTTAGAAAAAAAGGATGAGTAAGCTTGTGAATGAGTATCGATTCCCCAGGGAGACGGGGCCTTTTCCCAGAAGGTGGCGGGGCAGGCGGGACCCTGGCTGTGCTTCGTGTGGGCCTGCTGCTGGCCTCAGCCCTTGACTGCGGGACATCACCCGAGTGTCCTCGCTTGTGAGGGGGACAGCAGTGTCGCTGGGTGGCCCTGCACGGTGGCCAGACCGTCACGTCCACTCAGTTGGCCTCCTGGCACCGCTGCACCGCGAGGACCGTGCTGGCCGGGGCTCCCGAGGGCCAGGGAGAGTGCCAGGAAAGGTGACGGGAGCCTCTGTGTGCGTGAGGAGGACGGGGACAGTGGAGCGGGGGGTGTTCTCCTTGGCCTTTCCTCCCTCCGACCTCCCTCCTCTCCCTCCTCCTGTGTCCTTTCTCCCCTCCTCTTTTCCTTTCTGTCTCCCTCTCCCTTTCTCCTCTTCCTCCCCCCTTCCCCTTGCTGATGACACACGCTATCACAGTGTTGCACTGTGGACTGCTTCATAAGTTTTCTGAAGCCCCTGTAAATCTGGGCAGAAACCTGGGAGTAGATCTTCCCACCAAGAATGGCATGGAAGAAAATGGTTTCTTTTCTTCTTCTTTTTTTGGGGGGCAGGGGAGGAACTGAGGATTGAACTCAGACCCTTGCACTTGCCAGGCAAGCACTTAGATAGCTCACTAGTATAAGCACTTGCCTGCCAAGCACAAGGGCCTGAGTTCAATTCCTAGTTCCAAAAAAAAAAAAAAAAAAAAAAAGGCATGGAGAAACGAGGGCATGGGGTCAGAGACAGAGGGAATGGCAACTCGGTTCACGGAGGGCCTAGCACAATGGCAATGACAAGGAGTCGCTCACTGATTCATTTGGGCAGAGAATGTCAGCTTGCCATTTCCCCGAGATTTGGAGCTCACCTACCAGACATTCCCTGACTCCCCGGCAGACGCGGGGTCCTGTGAGCTGCGCTGCGTAGTCGGCCCGGTGCATGTTCACTCGTAAATTATCAGATGGCTAGGAACTGCAAAGGATCGGATCCGCAGCCAGTGCTCCCAGGGCCGAATCAGCACCTGCCAGGTGTTGCTTCCTTAGGCTGCTGGGCCACATTTCCAGAGATGGGGATCAGGAGAGAATTGGAGTTTGGACTCAATTCACTTTGCTGTGTTTGAGTTCAGCATGCTTTGAGCAAGCTACGGCGCCAGGAGCCAGGTGGCTGCGTGGTGCGTGGGCCTCGAGTGGAGGTGTCCCCTGCCCACCTGCCAGGTCGTGTGGCCCATCGGGAGAGGCTTCCTGCATGTCCCAGAGCCTGGGCCAGGCCTCGGGAACCTGTGGGATTGGAACTTAGGGACGGCGGGGCATCTCTACCCCTGTTCTTTTCCAGTCATCTTTTGCTGGTGAGAAACTAATGGAATGATGCACATCTCCAAGATCCCAGCCATGGGGCCCAGAGAACTGCACCTTAAAAGGTGAACAAACGAACCCCATCTTGAGAAGATAAAGAAAAGGAGTCCGAGTAACGCTACGCTGTGGCTGCCTGAAGGTGTCCCGCCTGCTGGGACCGCTCTGGAACCGGAAGTCCTGAGCCGGCTGCACGCCCTGCAACAGTCTCTGGTTAACTGAAGTTTGGGGTGAGCAGAGGGCGCTCAGGAAAGAAGCAGTTAAGTTAGGGCTTTGACATCCGAGGAGTGAAGCAATGCCCCCTCTTGCTAAGGGCAAAAGCTCCTGGGGGGCTTCGCTTTTTCCGTGTGGGTCCAGGCTGGCTCTGTCCCTAGGGTTGTCTGGAGCCTGCTCGCCGCAGGGCACCCAGCCGTCCTCCCTCGTCCCTTGTGTCCTCTCCCACACCCGGGAGGGCGAGGACCAGCTCACCAGCAGCTGCCCGGCATTCACTCAGCCATTGCACGGCCCGCATGCACTCGCCCGAGCTGCAGAACCTGCCTGTCTCTGACCGGGTAGAGGAGGAGAATAGCACAGCCTTGTCTTCCTAAGGATGTCCTTGGCAAATCTGTCTCAGAAACAATGGGTTCCTTCTCAAATGCCCTGAGACGGACATCGCAGGCTGCACAGGGCTCCTTGGTGGTGGGGGTCCTCTCTGCAGAGTGGGTACAGATCGCAGACACCGAGACACCGCAAGGTGCGGGTGGGAGCACGTAGCCACGGCTGCGCACTTGGGTTCCTCGTAGACACTTCCAAAGTACACTGTACAATTTTTAGTTTTAGTTTAGTTTTTGAACCCAGGCCTTTGCATTGAACCCTCCCACCACCACCCCCTTGAACGGGGTCTTGCTTAGTTGCAAGGTTAGGTTCAGGCTGGCATTCTCCTGCCTCAGCCTCCTGAGAGTGCCGGGGTTGTAGCACGCTGTACCACACTGGCTGGGATTTACATTTGCTTGCCAGAGCATCAGAGAAACCAATAGGCTCTTCTCGGTTGGAGTCCTTAGTGTCAGCCTGCAGTTCATGTCCTGCTGGGCAACAGCTGGCCTTTCTTTGGAAAGTCTTGTGAGCCCATTCTGTGAGTAGCAGACCCACTGTGAGGTCACTTTGTGCACTGGCATCTGCTGGGCCTGAAGGTGCGAAGAACTTCATGAACCTTGACCTGGGGCAGGCTTCTGCCTTGTGGGTTCTCCAGGTCTTCTTTGGAGATTTGGGTGGCAAGATTCAGCAAGAACTGGGGTGATCCAGCCAAGCGTGGTGGCGCATGCCTGCGAGCCCAGCATTCCGGAGGCTGAGGCAGGAGGATCGCTGTGAGATAGACCAGCCTGGGCTCCATTCGAGGCCAGTCTGAACCACACAGTGAGACCCTGTCTGAAAGCCAATAGAGAGCTGACCTATCCCATACCTGCGGGCCCCGTCACGCAGTAACGCTGGGGTCAGCGTGGGCTTGCTGAGTCCCCTCCTGGCTTAGGGTATGGTGCTGCATGTGGGGCGTCTTGGCCCTGCTTGTGCCGGTGTCTCCCCGCCGGGCGTGCCTCGTGCCGCCCCACCTGCGGGTTCAGTGTGCACAGGGTGAGCTCTGCCGACAGAGAGCGCCTTCTGAAAGAGTCCCGCATCTCACGCAGCAGTGCACTGCAGAATTTCGCAGTGCTTTGTGAGCCTCGTGCTTAAATGAAGTCTGTCCCGGCCCAAGCTGATCACGCAGATCCCCGTCACCGCTGTCCTAGTGTGAGTCCCACTTAAAGACCTTTCTTCCTCGCCCGTCTCGGAAAGGTGGTCCAGCTAATTTACGGCCAAGGGAATAGGACGTATTTTTGGAGGGGCCAGGCTGACATTTAGCATTCTGGTTTGAAAACCGTCTGTTAAATATTTAATGTGCCTGCGAAGCAGCCTTAAAAATTAAATATGGATGAGTTTTAGAAAACCTTGCCGAGGTATAAAAAATTGAGATTTTTTTTTTTTAGCACCATTTCAAGTGTGTCTGCCTAGGGAATCTTAATTATTTTTAATGAAGATGACATTATGGATTTGAACAGTGTGGAGACACCCTAAATAATGAAGTTAATGTAAGGAGGATTTTTCTGAGCAGTGTCACAGCCCAGGTTTACCCTGGATAGATTATTCACTTTGTCTCAGGAGGTTACTCCAACCTCTCTTAATTTATTTAATTATTTGAGTTTAAATTAAAAATGAAACCAAGGGTCCAGAGATCTCTTTTTGTTACAAAGAAATTTTCCTAGGTTTATTGCTTTACTCAAAGTAATGCCTTAGCTTGACAGATGCGTGGGGCGTGGGATTTAGAGCCTTAGACACATGTGGGATCTCAGAAAAGAGAATGGCTTTGGGGCCAGGCGTGGCTCAGCAGCACAGCGTCCTCCTGGCAAGCATGGGGCTGTGAGTTCGAGGCCTGGTACCAAAAGAGAACAGCCTTGATCTCGGTTTCTGTTATCACCTGTCGTTTGCTTTGAAGAATAATTCTGGTAACCAATGGTCATTTTTTTCAGTGGCACTGGAAACTAAAGGCAAAGCTCTTGAATTTGTTGCGTAGTGCTGTTAGGCTTGTGTCTGCGTGTCCCCGGAGGCTCGTGCAGTCCCAGGGGCTTTCAGAGGCAGCTGAGTTGAGAGTGTGTGGTGAGTCTAGTGCAGTGCTGGGGTTAAGGGTGGGCGGCTGCTGATCAGCCTGCGGATTGGATTGGTACTGCCCTAATCCCTGCAGACTGAGGACAGGTTAGGGGCAGGCAGAGGTCCTAGGGGCAGACGGAGGCTCTAGGGCAGATGGAGGCTCTAGGGGCAGGCGGAGGCTCGGTTCCTCCCCTTGCTTTTGCTGTCTTCCACCCCCAGGCCTGTTGGCCCTCTGCATGAGCCACGCTTATTGCTGCATGAGCCACGCTCGTTGCTGCATGAGCCATGCTCGCTGCCTTGGAGCCAGCTGACGGCCGACTGAAACCTCCGCAGTCTGTGAGCTCCATAGACCTTTCTTCCTCTGCTGGGGATGTTGGTTCGCTCATCTCAGCAGTGAGAAAAAGAGCTAAGACAAATGCTGACATCTGACATTTTGAAAAGAATCACATTTTTATTTTTTATATTTTTTGGTGGAACCAGGGATTGAACTCAGGCCCTTGCGCTTGCCAGGCAAGCACTTATTCTACTTAGCCATCTCCCGGCCCCCTTGAATCGCATTTTTAAATTGTATTTTCCTTCCATTTGTTGGCTGATGCTCCATTCTGTGTGCCTGGTGACTTAGGTGTGGGTTATGAACTGGGAAGATAGGGCCTGAGTCCCTGAGGCTGTAGCCTGGTGTTTGCTTTTATAAAAGAGTACCGGGCAGTGTGGTATTTCCAGAGGATGTTTTAAATTAAGTCCCACACATTGAGAAATAGCTCCCTGTCTGCCTGGCCTGCTGGAGGAGGGCGGGGCGGCTTTCTTGGCCGGTGCTTTTAATGCTTTCTGCTTTGGCAGCCATAGGAGAAAATCATGCGCCTCTTCCGTTTCTTACCTTTTGCCCCGGTGCAGCGAACACTTCTGAGCGGAACCTGGCACCGCGCCACCTGTCACTGCCTGGCTTCCCAGCGTCTCTGGCATCCTCGAGGCATTTCCCAGTGCTGCACCGCCAGTGTGCAAGCCACAGCTCAAGAGCAGCCAGAAACACCGCCACGCCGTGTGGGTCGCGCCGTGAGCCTTGCGCCATGTGGGTGTCCGTTCAGCGCCCTTGGTTCGGTGGTGGGGAAGGAGGCTATTACAGTAGCAGCAGTAAGAATCGTCACTTCTTGGGCCTTTCACCTTGGGCTGGCTGCCGTGTACTGTGATTGGTTCATCACCCTTTCAATCCCAAGGGCAGCTTTGGGGGTAGGTAATTGGATGGAGCTCGGAGGTTAGGTCCCAGGGCCTGGGACGGGGTTGGCCCGTGGGAACTGTGGCCCTGGTACCCATATTCAGCCCTCTGCTATCTTTTGTTTTTTTAAATATTTATTTGTTTGTTTGTTTATTTGGTGCAGGGTCTTGCTATGCCGTTAGACCCACAGTGATCCTCTTGTCTCAGCCGTCCCAGCGCTGGGATTGCAGGCAAGCGCCACCATGCCCAGTTTTGGTGGCAGGCACAGCACGTGGTACCGGGGATCAAATCTGGGTCCTTGTGCTTGCCAGGCAGGCACTTAGACCAGAGCTATCTCCTCATCCCCTCCGCTATCTTTTCTACTGCAGATGGGCCTTACCTGTTCATGGTGAAGAGTGAACAGTTTTTTCTTGGATTTTTGTGTCTTTTGTTTTCCCAGCTTTTTTTATTTTTTATTAGTCCATGCTGGACCGACTCATGCGGGGCAAGCACTGCTCCACAGTACATCCTGCTTGTTTTTATTCCCTTCCCGCCTACCCTTTTCACCTATGGATCCCATTTCCATTTGGAAAAGATCTGTCTCCCAGTTTTTTTAGTTGTAATTATTACTTTTTAAAAATAATGTATACTTCAGGTTTCCAAAAGAAGTTATGCAGCATGTAGGCTTGTATGTGTGATTTCTTGCACTTAACATTCTAGAAGGAATCATTAAAAAATACAGTAACAAGTACTGGCAAGGCTGCGGGGCATCTACCTTGTTGGTGGGAATGTGTTAGGGCTGTGTCTCGCGGTGCCCCAAGGCCTCACGAGGTCACAGGTGGGACTCTTTCAGGGGTGGCCAGGTCCAGAGTGTGGGACACCGGATAGATTCGTGGTGCAGTGCCAGGCACAAGGGCCCTAGGGGACGAGGTGTGCGTGCCGCCGCCCTGAGCAGCCTGGCTGAGCGAGGAGGACAGAGAGCTGGCAGGCATTCCCTCAGTACTCCAGAACATTCTGGATGTTCTAGGATGTTACAAAATGTTACTTTATGAAACATGGAAAGCTAGGACACGGTCCTAAAGCTAGGACATGGTCGTAAAGCTAGGACACAGGTCCTAAAGCTAGGACACAGGTCCTAAAGCTAGGACACAACAGAGGTCCTAAAGCTAGGACACAGGTCCTAAAGCTAGGACACAGGTCCTAAAGCTAGGACACGGTCCTAAAGCTAGGACACAGGTCCTAAAGCTAGGACACAGGTCCTAAAGCTAGGACACAAGACACTCATTACCTTCTCCAGCAACGGGAAGGACCAAGGGATCTGGGCCTGATTCCAGTCCTTGGCTTTGAGTTTGGGAAGGCCAGCAATGTGGGAAGAGCAACCTTCTTCTGCCAGGCGTCACATCCAGTGTGGTGGACCGACGACTAGTGGGCAGCTTACAGCACCCCGCTGAACTGAACCAGCGTGGTGCCTGGTGTCGAGCCCACTGAGGGCTGTGAGGAGAAGAGGCTGCTAGGAGCTGGCTGATGCTGTTGGGAAGCTGTTAGGGAGACACTGGTTCTCCTGGGCTATTTTGCTGGAGGACCTTGTCATGCTGGCTTTCCTGGCAAATTGGGCTGTTCTTGTCAGAGGAGGAGTTCGGGACCTCGTCGTTGCTGAGAGTGGCTGGAGTTCACTTTGGGGGAGCTCTGGTCCTCGCTTCGAGCATCGCTTCCTGGCTCCAGAAGGGAGGAAGGCACACTGCTCAGTCTCCAGGAGAAGCTTGTCACGTGGGCTTTCCTGATGGGAACTCGCTTTCCTCCTCGCTGGAGGAGCTCGGGACCTCACTGTTGCTGAGGAGGGCTGTGGTACTTTTCAGGGGAGCTCTGGTGCTTACCTTGAGCGTCGCTTCCTGGCTCCTGTGCAGACCCCTCAGCCTGCTGGCAGATCCTGCATCCTGTGGGCACAGACTGTCTAACTTCTACCTCTGCCTTTGGGCCTTCCCAGAGTAGATCCGTGAAACAGACTCGCAGGGTACGGGCATGGGCTCTAGGTCTTGAGCTGGACTCATGCAGGGCATTTTCATGGATCCAGGCCCTCAGCTGGATTCTGTGGTCTGTAGTGTAGACAGGTTGTCTGCACTCTCTTTCTGTATACAGTTCTTTGGGTGATATTATAAATAATCATATAAAATGTGCCCTGCTTTGTATTGTTCCCCTTCGTCTCAGTTACTCTTCTCTTGCTGCTGGGACAAATACTGCACATTCAAAATGAAGGAAAGAGCAGGGACCGGGGAGATGGCTCAGTGGGATAAGTGCTTCCCTGGCAAGCACAAGGGTCTGAGTTCAATCCCAGGTTCCACCAAAAAAAAAAAAAAAAAAAAAAAAAAAAAAAAGTGGTTTTAAACAATTGGGGCCAGGGAGATGGCTCAGTAGAATAAGCGCTTGCCTGGCAAGCACAAGGGCCTGAGTTCAATCCCCAGTTCCACCAAAAAAACAAAAAACAAAAAAACCCAAGTATTTAGGGGCTGGTGAGATGGCTCAGTGGTCTAAAGCACCTAGTAGAACAAACTTAGCAAAGCACAGGGACCGCGGTTCAATCCCCCAGCACCACATGCCAGCCAGCCCCGCCCCCTGGTGGGCTGAGCTGGCCACACACACACACACACACACACACAAATAAAATTAAAAAAAAAAACAAAATGAAGGAAAGAAAGGTTTGTTTAGCTCACAGTTACTGGAGGTTTCAGTCCATACTCAGCTGACTCCTAGGCAGAGTGGCACATGGCAGAGAGCGACCTTTCATGGCGGTGACAAAGCAAAAGAGAGCAAATAGGAGGAGGAGCAGCAACTATGGCTACAGAGAGCAAGTCTGTCTCTCTGTCTCTCTTATGTTACATTCAGGCTATCTGCTCCCAGGCTGGGTGTAGCACTCACACCCATAATCCCAGCAGCACTCACGCCTGTAATCCGCAGCACCCACACCTGTAATCCCAGTGGATCATGAGTTAATCAGAAACTAGAAGTCCACCCCATGAAGTACGTGAGGGACAACTAGCCACAAACCATAGCACCCTTGGAAACCTCAAACCACGACACCCAGCCCTCCTTCCCTTTTTCATAATGCAGGCTAATGGGAAGGCGGAGAGTGCGGATCAGAGCCCTTTGTTCCTTCCTCCTGACCTCACAGGAAGCCTGAAACTTAGGCCATCTCAACCCTGAGCTTGGCGGGCACAGGTGGAGAGTAGCTGTCAGGGCATGAAGTTTTGGGAAATTTTGCTTGTTTTCCCCAAGTAGCACTTGGTCTTTCTCTTTCCTCCTTCCCTTTTTTTCTGCCATGTATCTCATCTTCCTTGCCTCCTTCCTTTCTCCCTTTCTTTCACCTTTGTCTCTATGTCTGTCTCTGTCTCTGTCTCTGTCTCTGTCTCTCTCTCTCTCTCTCTCTCTCTCTCTCTCTCTCTCTCAAAAGTTTCTTTTAGCTAGAATGTATAATGTACTCCAAAAGTTTGGATTTTTACAGAAGTCCAGTAGCAGGAGACCATTGCTGACATTCCCAGGAGTTCATGTAGAAACGTCAATTTGAAGTTCCCCGGTGCAGGACTTTGGAAACCCTGGCCAGCTGCTCACCTGCCCCAGGCCTCTGGGACGACACCTGTCCATGCTGCCCTCTGGGCCGGGGATTCCTTTGAACTAACCCATCCAGCGATGGGGGCTGAGGAATCCACATCTTCTAACAGGCAAGCCCCGGGTTTGTTTCGTACCTTAGAACTCGACAACCACTACTTTAGTGCTGGGAAACCAATTTATATAGCCTTTTCTCAGCGCCTGCTGTGTGTGCCCTGCTGTATCCCTAACAAGTCATAGCTGAGTCCTCGCAGCAGTGACCATGAGCACACGCTGTTGGAGTGGCGAGCCCTGAAGCACCCACCGGAGTGCATGCTCTGGTGGACTTCAGTGTAGCCCTAGGTCTGTGCAGCAGGTAACGTAGCCCGGGTTTAGAACGCATTTCACCCACCCCAAGAGAAGTGTTCCCATTAATAGTCATTCCCCAGAGGGTGGGTACCACAGTACCCATTTGAGAGATAGGAAGATAGAGGCTCTGCCTCCATCACCACTCTGTGCGGCCCCAGGACTGGGAGTCCAGACTCTGTATCCAGAGCGCAAACCTGCCCCACCCAACCCTTCTTTTGGGAGCTCTGGCCAGATTAAATATTTACTTGGTGGGGAGAATAATTTGATGTTCCGGTTTTGTCCTTGTTCAGTAGTTTCAGAGAATATATTTTCTCTTCCTGTTCCAACTGGCATTGCAGTGTAAATAAATGTGGTTTGGTTTTTAATTGGGTACCCGGTACTGCCAGATTTTGAAAACTGCATGAGAAATTAGCATGGTCAAAAGCTTAATAGTGGGGGACGGAAAGCTCGAAGTATTTGGTCCTCCCCTAGCTGGCGTGACCTCTCACCTAACTTCATGGATGCTGGATTTCCTCTTCTGCACTGGAGCAAGCCACGCTGGGCATGGTGGTGCCCGGATTCTTCCCAGTGAGGATCACCAAAATTTTGAGGTCAGCCTGGGATCCACAGTGAGCTCAAGGCCGGCCTGGGCGGTGCGGTGAGACCCGGTCGCAAGTGAGCTAGAAGAAAAAGCGAGCAAGCCATGCCGAATGTTTTACTTACTCATGAATCGCTCATTGGATAGGGATCGGTGATCACGCCAGCTCTGCCTAATTGGTCAGCAGCGTCCCGGACACCGCTCTGCTGGGCACCATGGCCGTGCTAACAGCACACCTAGCGGGCAGGGTCCCTCCTGCCTAGCCGTGTGGTCCAGGGCGTGCTGCTGAGATTCCCAGAGGAAGCAGGCTCTGGAGCCGAGAGGCTGTGGCCTGGCTGCTCCCCAGCCCCTGGCCACAAGCGCTGGCCCTGCTTCCGCCTTCCAGAGCACCACTGGGATTCATCAGTGCTTCATAAACTGAGAAGCCCCTGGGCAGGCGCTGTGTGGGCGTGGAGGGAGCGTGGAGCAGCCAGGGGCTCTGGCCCGGTGCGGCTGGTGGTGCTGAGCCCTGCCTCACTCCACCTGGGGGCGTCCATGGTGCAGGTATTAGGATGCAGGGGGAGTGTTAGGATTGGCTGGTCAGTACTAGGTGGCCGAGGCTGGCCCCACACGTGTGGGTCCGTGAGGCACCCTGGAGAACCCTTGGGGGCTGCGCTGCCATCCCTGGGGGGCTTCAACATCGAAACTGGTCCCTGAAGGTATGTTTTGGGAGCGTGTGCCCCCTCAGGAGGCTTCAGAAATGCTGGTTCGGATATGGTCCTCGCACAGCAAGGTGCTCAGCGCATCCCAGGTGACGCTTCTGGTGCAGTTGCTGTCTTTACGGGGCCTTTCAAGTCACCGTTGAGGCTTCTGGGGAGAGGGGCGGTGCTAGGAATGGGACTGAAGAGCTCGCGCACGCCGGCAGGTGCTGCCCGCCCGCCGAGCTGCCTCCCCAGGCCCCGAGTCTCAGCTGAGCTCTTGGTGTGTGCGGGAAGTCGGCACGGTGCACATGCTGGGCGTGGGCTGCGGCTGACTCTGGCTCCGGTTTGTGAGTTGGGAAACTGGGTACAGACTTGACCCTCGGAGCCACACTGCTGTACGTGGCAAATGTGTGAAGCGTGTTTTTAAAAACGTCTCTTACTTGGTTTTTTGTTCATCTTAAAACCTTGGAAACAATTCCTACTTAGAATTTACTGATGAAAATCACGTTGGGTGTCTGCAGCCTGAGAGCCGTCCATCAGCCAGGACGCCGGTTACTCATCACTGATGTGTGTTGTGGCGTGTCACATGGTCCTCTTGGGGGCTGTGACCTCTCAGCACTGGTGACAGAGGCCCTACCCGGAAGGCCACTTTGAGGTCATACGCGCGTCACCTGCCTTCCACAGGGGCTGTCTGCCTGGCTCCAGTCTCAAATGCCACGTTAAACTCCCCATTTTCAAAAATGATTCTCTCTGTTTTAAGTTTTCATCTCAAAATATTCATCTGTCAGCCCTTGGCATGCTGTAAGTTTTGGAGAAATGTTTGTAAATATTTTTACCAGTCAGACTGAAGCAGCAGGTATAATTCTCTCGGAACACCCACATGACAGAAAGACACTAAGCGTTAGTGGCTTTTCAAAATGCTGCAGCTGGCCTGTCAGGAAGATTCAGGCGTCTGCAGGTGGAAATGTGGGGCGCGCTGTGTCTTGTAGGATCTAACTTAGCTTCCCATCTTCTGGGCGAATGTTTTGGCTTAGAGAGGGATAAGTGGACATTGTCCCTTGGACGTGGCAATTTCTGCCATTACCAGTTTTTCTGCAGAAGCATCCATTTAAGTAAAAGAACAACCTGAAGCACACTGACACCGTTTCCCTTGGGTGTGGGGTCTGTGGATGGCTCACTGGAGAAGGGTCGCAGTAGCCTCCCCGAGCCTGTGCTGGTGTCAGAAGGCAGTGTCTTCTCTGCCGGGCCCAACAAGGCCATTTCACTTTAAATTCCGACAGTTGTTTTCCATTAAGTTGTTTAAAAATGTTTTAAGCAAGTATTTCTCTGTCATCCAGGTTACTGCCCTGTGCCTGTACTGTCCAGCCCCAGCAGGGTCCACAGCAGTGCCTGGAAGGCGCCACAGTCCCCCACGGGTGGTCTAGTGCCCGGGGCCTCCACACCCCATCCTCCAGTGCTCAGCATCCTGCTCAGCCCCAGAATGCGCCCCAGGGCTTCTGAGGAGAAAGCCCAGGAATTGTTCAGGAAAGCGACTGCCATATAAACTCTTAAGACACCCATCTCACCATATCACTCCCCATTTTAAATATCCTTTAACAGCTCTTTATTTCTGGGCAGTGCGCATTTGCTAATTTACCACGTAAGACATGTTTCCTAAGAGACTGCCGCTGCCTGGAAGCTAGCCCTGCCTGCCAGGAAGCCCTCTGCGGCTTGCCCCTGCCCGCCTGCTCACTTTCGTTTCCGGAAACTCCTCTTTGGAAACATGGCTTCCCGTTGCCACCCAGGACGCAGCACCCTAACCCGTGGCGTCTCAGCCTCTCCAGAGCTCCAGGAGCTCCAATGCCTTGTCTTGGGCATTTGTGTCCAAGGAGGTGCCCCCGCTGGTGAGGCCTCTGCACTCCCGGCCGGGCCTGGAGTCCGCGCAGAGGGCCTGGTGCTGGGCCTCCTCTGCACCCTGGTCTGCAGCAGCCCGCACCCCCGGACGGCTCGCAGGGTTTCTGCATGGTCACAGAGGCTGGAGTCTGGCAGCCAGGGCCCTGCAGTTCACCCCTGGGCTGTCCCTTCCTGCTGAAATCTGCCCCCCTCCCTGCACTGTGAAAGAGTCTGATGCCTTTCCTTCTGCGCACTGTTTGCCGCCCGCTTCGCCCAGTGAGTGCAGCTCCAGGACCCGGTGGACCCAGACCGCACTCAATGTGGGTCACCGAGTCTCGAGGCCAGTCCTTCCCAGGGCTCCTGTGCTCTTTGTCCTTCATGGATAGGTCTCAGAGACCTTGTCTCGGGTGGGGTTTTGAACCCAGAGAACACTGAATTTCGAAGGCATGTACAAATCAAGAGCCAGCCACCGAATCCTCCCGCCTGCCCTTCCTCCTCCTTCTCTCCTCTCTCCTCCCTCCTCCCTCTCTCCTCCCTCCTCCCTCTCTCCTCCCTCCTCCCTCTCTCCTCCCTCTCTCTCTTTTGCTCTTGCTCTTTTCTCCCCCTTCACCCCTTTCCTGGTTAGCTGGAGTTGGGGGTGAGGGAATTTGGAATCCGGTTGGGAGGGTGAGTCGGGTGGAAGCTTGGCAGGGTCTCAGGGTTCTAGGGTGCAGTGCGGGGTTTCTGGGTGTGGCTGTGAGCATCGTCACGAATGTAACTCGCGTCCGCCCGCCCTTTGGCTGCTGGCTGGGTCTTTCCAACATGTGAAACTGATTTGGTCGTCTTTTCCCTCTTATCCCTTTGAAAGCCAAAACAACAACAGGACGAAGCCCAGTAACCCTTTGGAACCTTCTCTGCATGCCCGGCCGGCTCCGCTCTGTGCTCTGGGCTTGAGTTTCCGCACCAGCGCCTGGCTTGGCCTGAATTGGAAATCGAGTGACCGGGACTCGAGCCTTGCTCACCAAGGTGCAGCTGCAGATTCTCCCTGCCGAGTCTGGCTGTTCCTTTTGCTGTAATTCCTTTTGAGAGACAGAATGGCGCCAAACAGGCAGCCCTTTGTAAAAGGGACCCTTGTGACCAGCTTGTGACTTTCACAGGCAACCTTACTGTTCAGAGTTCACGTTGGTTGGATGGGTATGTTAAGGGCAGAGTGTGTGTGTGTGTGTGTGTGTGTGTGTGAGACGCACGCACGCGCCACACACACTGGGAAGAGACTTTGCACCCAGACTGGGAATCCCTTTATCCCAAGTAGGAGCAGTGCCTCATGCTCCTTGCTGTTAGCTGGCAGGACAGCTGAGCCAGACAGAACACAGCATCGGTTTACTTAATGCCTGGCTGTGGCCACAGCTGCTCACAAGCACTGTCTGCGTCCAGGGCCGTGTGGAAGGACGCACAGTGTGGACCCGTTCTCAGAATGTGTGGTAACGGGTCAGGAGCGAGAAGGAAGCAAAGCAACGCGAAGCAGCAGCGTTGGCTTTTCCTGAGCACTCAGCAGCTTGCTTTCTTCTCTATGTGTTACTTTAATTTTGTAGCAAAGACAACCTCAGTCTTCGTTTTTTCTTCTTTTTTCCAACAGTGGGTTCAAACCCAGCGGTGTCTCCCTCTCAGTCCTTTTTCTTTTCTTTTCTTTTATGACAACCCTGTGTGGGATTACAGGTGTGCCCCACAATGCCCACTTGTAGCCAGGCCTTGCCACACGTGTTGATGCGTGGGAGTACTGACCGTCAGCACCGTGTCTGGCGGAGGTGTGGACTTCAATTGTGAAATATCCTTGCAGATGTATTTTCTCTTCCCTACCTTTCCAGCAATCATAAAATAATTAAAAGAGTATTCTTAAAAGGCTGTGGCACAGGAGAGTCTCAGCAGAAGAGCTGCTGTGGCGCGCAGTGTGCTCACGGTGTATCGCATGCTTGCCGAGCAAATTCGCCTGCGCTTTCATGGGGGTCGTGGCTGGACACGGTCGGTGCCCGGGTCCTGGCTGCTGGTGGGCACTCGCTGCTAAGTGTGAGCTATCAGCGGTGCCCGTAGCCACTTTGGCGAAGAATCAGGAAGCCTGAGGGCTGGCCTTGTGTGCCAGGGCGCCTCTTGATTTGTAAAGGTCGTCTATTGTGTCACTGATTAGTTTTAAAATTCCCAGTGAGGGCCCCTTCGGGCCATGGTGTTCAGAAGCAGGCACTGCCCCTCGTTATGAGTCTGGAGTGGCCCAGGCTCTGCTGGGCGCTGTGGTATTCAAGGTCTAGTTTTTATGGTAAAGATCAAGTGTCAGTGCCTGGGTTTCTTTTCCCTGGAGGCCGTGATGTCCGGAAAGGAGCTCTTTGGGGACCTGAATACTATCCCCGTGTGTTGGTCATTCTCTGTTACGAAGGCAGTGCATGCTGAGTTTCAAGCTGGGAGGAGGAAGGACAATGTGGTTTAGACCCACTGGCCACAGGCAAGTTCTGTCACGATTTGGGTCAATTTCTGGATTTTACCAAGTTTTCTCTAGGAAGATGGTCCTTGTCTAGATGACCCTATCCACAGCTTTGAGAGGACATGAGCGCGCGTATTTATTGATGGTCAACTTTGGGGGCAAATTACTGTGTCAGGACTTCAGTGTTCTCGTGTGCATGACATGGGCCTTGGGTTCCCAGGTGCTTGTAACGTACAAGATAGCATTACCACATGTAGCTCACCTGCACGCACACACACACACACACACACACACGTATGTAAAATATTTGCATACCTAAGTGCTGCTGTACACAGTGAGAAATATAAGCATGGCTTTAGGAGCCAGACAAAACGCTTTCAATGGGATGAAGACTTACGTAATGGTCCCTTGTGGTTGGATATTTTGGCTACTTGCAATTTTACCTGGAAAGATAGACTTTGCAATACTCTTGCTATGTAGAACCAGCTGTATCCAGAACGAGCAAGTTCAGAGATTAACTAGATGGCTGTGATTTGTGGTGGTGGATTTGTGACCTCAGAGTGCAGGTGTCCTCTTCAGAAAACGTGCCTTCTCCCAGGCCTTCCGTGTGCTTAAGAGCATGGATGATCTGGTAGAAACCGGACCCTGCCCACTGGGGCGGGATGGAGCCCTGCAGCTGGTAGAAGACTGTTATTCACAGGGTGTGCTTTGTGGAGCCTGAGCCCTGCAGTCCCTAGAACACCGGTGTTGCCCTCAGTTCCCTGTCTGGCACCTAGAAGTTTGCTAAGATGACAGCACTGTCACTTCGAGCCGTCCACTTGTGGCGCAGACACAGGAGCTCTGTGCCCCTCCAATCCTGGCAGAACAGAGAGCCAGGGAACCGCTGGCCCCCGTCTTGTGGCAGAGACACTTCATTGCGAAACTTAGCCCAAATTTTCTTAGCAGTTTGCGGGTGGGGCCCGTGGAATCCCGTTAGACCTGTCTGGGTGGGGTTTCCTTTCCTGGTGTCTGCTGCAGACGCCTTGAACGCTGGCTGCAGCCCTGGTGCAGGGGTGGGTGTCACGGGGGTGGCTGGAATGTAGGCCTCTTGTGGCCTGTGCAGGCTCAGGTAGATAAAGATGGGGAGATGGGGTCAGAAGGGTAAATCGTGGGTGGCAGAGGAAGTGAGGGCTCACGGGTAGCACACGCACATGTGCGCACGTGCGCGCACACACACACAGCGGAGGCCAGTGTCCCCTCCTCCCTTCTCAGCAGGTCGCAGGCAGGAGACACCAGAGCCAACTGCGGGCTGCAGCTCGGCTTGAACTGAGCCTCCCGCTGTGGGGAGGAGGGAGGCCTGCAAAGGGAACGAAAGCCTGGACTCACAAAGGGCAGATGGGGCCGACTGCACTGGCGCATTTAAAGCCTGGGCTGGACGACATCTTTTCTCCTTGCTGAAATGCAGCCTGCGCTGTGCACGGAGCGAGCCCCCAGAGGACCAGGCAGCGGCGTCCGGCTCACCTTGGAGGCAGCAGCTGACGCGGGCGAAGGGAAGGCTCAGAGAGCTCTGCTGAGCTTTCCAGTTGGTCCAGCCCTGGAGATACAACCCCAAGCCCTGAGTTAGAACCGCTTAGGGCTTGGGGTTTATGTTTTCCTTTGCAGTTTATGATAGCCCAGTGAATAGATTCCCACTCTTTGTTTTGGAAAATGCACAGCTTAAAAAACATAAGAAAATATTTGAGTGCAAGAGTACAGTTTATTGTACTTTTTTGAGACAGGGTCTCATCGTGTGGTCAGGCTGACCTTGGACTCACACCAGTCCCGCTTCAGCCTCCTGAGTGCCGCGATGACAGGTGTGCGGCACCACACCTGTCAGGAGCATGTGTAAAGTGTCCCCAAGGTGTATATGAACGTACACGTGTGAAGTACCGTGTACATAGGGAAGCGCATGCGCACAGTGTGGTGTGCTTGCAAGAAACGTGTGTCTGTGGCTCGAGGAATTCTCAGTCTGCCAGCAAACTCCTGGTCACAGAACAAGTTGTTGGCGTCTGGAAGCCCCTCCATGTCCTGTGCAGTCAGTTAAAGGGTGACCACTGTTGGGACTGCTAAAGGAGGGACTCTTGTTTGTCTGGCTTTGAACCTAATGAGCAAGGTGACACACTTGGTACCCAGATGGCGGTGAGATAGGTTCCTGCCTGTGTGGGCTGCTGTTGCCAGTCCACGACACAAGCGTGCTGATTTACCACGATTGGTTTGCTGGTAGCATTGCGGCTTCTGGGGTCGGGGCTCTCACAGTAGGGATGCCCGGAGCTGTCTGTCCTGGTCTTTCTGTGGACCAGGCTCCTGTTGGGTGCACCCCCAGGACAAGGACAGCTGGGCCAGAGCTCTGTGTGTCCCCAGTGGTGCCCCTCACAGCCAGTTTCCCACGTGTGTACATACAGGAGGGAAATCTCCGCTCTGTCTTTAGATCAGAGTACATAGTTTGCAGGAGAGCAGGACACTTTATTGTTTTCTTTTCGTTATGGAAATAAATTCAAGCAGTCTGGAGCATTCCGTGAAGTAGTTCTGCTTGAAGCGCCACACCTATTCTGAGGCTCTCTTTACCATGCAGTGAAGCATATGTTTTATTTTGAGCTTGGGGAGCGTCCTCACAGCGAGAGTCCGGGTGGCGGCGCACACGTGGGCTTCTCTTCTGGGGACTCGGAAGCCCAGGGGTGTTTTCTGCCCCTTGGTGTGTGCCGGGGAAGAGTTCACGTTTCTGGGATTCCTTTGCCTCCCCAAAGCGGGGAGCGGTCACTGGGCAGGGAGCGTGTGGTGCCCCCCAGCCTGTCACCCCGAGGCCCCAGGGAAGGGGACCAGAGGGGCCCACCTCAGGATTGTGCCTGATTTTCACATTTTAGGCAAACTTTTACATTTCCATCTTTCAGGTCTTCTAATATCAAAGAAAAATCTGTACTTCAGGGTCACCGAAGTGTCAGTGAGGTTCTAGAATTTTATTCCTGGCTGTCAGATCTCCTTCTTCCCTGAAAACAAGCCCTGATACCGTGGTTTTTTTGTTTTTGTTTTTTTTTTTTTTTTTTTTTTTGTATAATTTCACATAGCAATAGAAAGTATAAAAATAAAACCTGTGCCTGGGACTCTTGAATTGCTCCTGATGTTGTACCTGCTTAAAATAGAAAAAGCCCAAATCTTCTTTTTTAAATTTTTAAAAACATTTTCTCCATACAGGCATTAGGATCCCTAAGCTCTCCAGAACAAAAGGCAATGTGAGTAAATGTAATAGCTCAGCTAAAAGCAACGCCTCTTTTTAACTTGAGACCTCAGTTGCAGCCTCAGATTTCAGTTTTTGACCTGGGATGTTTTCTGAGTTCTGGGCTCAAGGTTTTTGAAGCTATAAAATGTGGCTTCAGATGCCGGCCCTGCTCACCACAAGTGGTTGTTGGGAGGATCAAGCACGCTGATTCCTCTGAGACTGTGAGCTGTACAAGTCCTGAGTGCCTGGGAGCTGAGCCGTGCAGGCCCCGAGGTAGGGAAGGCGACTCTGGGAATTCAGCTGGCTGTGGAGGTCACCTACACAAACACCAGCCTGACCTTTCGCCTCGCACCAGCGGTGACCAAAGCTCTGACCCCAGCTGCCCCCGGTACTGTCACCTGGGGACAGAGAAGGCTCCGCGAGAGTATCCGTGACAGTGCAAACCGTGACTACCAGGCTGCCCTCCACCTCTGTAGAAGCACCGTCCTCACTTGGAGGACTTCTGGACTGCGCCGAGAGCTTTCTTTTACTCATCCACATTTATTAGGTGTACAGATTATAAAAGTGTTTACAGCCTATAAAATAGTCTGCATAAAATTATTAGCCACCCTTCCTGTTAAGATAATAAGTCGAGGAGGCCCTGAAGCGGCCTCCTGAGCCATCCCTCCCTGGCATGAACTCTGTTACTTCCAAGGAGTTCTCCTCCCCGCAGAAGGGGAAGGGAGTGGCTGGCTGGGCGTGCGGCGTGGGCCTCTTTCGTCACCTCCCTGGGCTGGGCTGGACCGGATCAGTGCTGTGTCCACGCGAGTGTCACTGCTAACACAGAAGAAGCGATTGTCTGCGGCCACCAAGAACCAGAGTCATGGGGTCATGTCAGTGCTCAGGAAGGACATGCTGAGCACCTTTGAAGAACAGACTGTACAGCAATACAGCCTGTGTTCCAGGGTCATGGCTGGTAATGACATCGGCCCGGCCCCTGGGGACCTGGGAGCTTAAAAGCCATAACAGTGCACACCTGGAGGGTCACAGTCCTTTTCCAAGGAGAGCTGTTTCGGGCCGCAGCGCCCCAGTGTCCCTCCATTATGAAGCATCCCCGAGAGCGCTGCAGTGGAGCCCTGTCCTCGGGTGCATCAAGCGATGTGTGGCACGGAATGGTTTCCTGGCTTAATGAGGGCCACAGCGCGCACCAGCCAGCTTAGGATTGACCACCAGAGAAGTTCTGCACATGTCCTGTCAGGCAAACAAAAATGTCATGCAGAATTTTTCAGATGGGTTTGAAAGTTAGGATCCACACAGGGGCTGTTGGTTATATTGTTACGTTCAGATGTTAGGGCTCAGGGGAGAATTACTTATGTGTGAGGCAATCAGGTAGCAGATTCTTAGGAGACATGAAGTTAGGGGCGCCAAGTACAGAAGCCACGTGCTTGGTTCCAGCCTGGCCCCGTCATTTTGAGCAAGCGTCCCCACCTCTCTGGGCCTTCATTTTTTTAATCTCTGGAGTGTTAATAATCTTAGCATGAAGATTAAGATACGCAGCGGAGGCCCGCGTGCGCACGGCACTAGGCCTTCAGTAAGCCCGCCCCAGTCCCTGTCTACAGCGCAGGCTGTGCTGGGGCCTCCTTGCCACTGAGAAAGGTGTTTCACAAGACCCAGACGAGCAAACGTCACAGGCACGTGATAGCGTCAGCCCCGTACTGACAGTCAATAAAACCAGGCAGCCTTGTCCTTATGACTGCTGCTAGAGCTCGTGATGAAACTGGTATCGGCAGCATCGTTTTTAGGAGGGAAAGAGGCTGTCGGCACCTGCAGGGTGGCGGGAAGCGCCAGGAGAAATCAGGAGCGCCGTTTCCTGAGCTGTCCTTCACGTGGGTCCCACCACACCCTCCCCCGGTGTGCACCTCTCTCTCCCTGCTGTGCTGTGCCAACCGCGCAGCTCCGGCTGTCGACTGCATCCTGTGGGGACTGTCAGGGACCGAGGGACTTGGCGCGTGTCTCTCCCCACACCTGCAGGTGTGTCTGGCTCTGGGTCCCTGGTATGAAAGGAACTTGGCAGCCCCTTAGAAAGGAGAAGGGAAACTTGGGCTGAGGATGTCAGGTCTGACTCCTTGCTCATCCGGGGAGTTCAGCGGGGGCGTGAAGGCTTGAAGGTAAATGATGGGGCCTCTCTGTCTCTCTGTCTTTCTCTGTCTCCTGTCTTTGTCTCTATCTCTCTCTGTCTCTCCCCCACTCTGTCTCTGTCTCTATCTCTCTGTCTCTCTGTCTGTCTGTCTCTCCCCCCATCTCTCTCTCTCCCCATCTCTAATAGTTTCATCACTTGGTGTCTCACTTTGTCCTTGGTCCCATGGTCACCTCTTGGGATTGCCCATGAGCGATGGGGTTTGGTTGCGAGCTCATCCTGCCATGAATGATGAGGAAGTATGGGGCGGGCAGGGCCCAGGGGGGAGCAGGCAGGTTGGAAACCAACCCCCAATCGGGCCACCCTCACCTGAGCCCCATGGTGACGGCCCCAAGGGACCCAGCTCCAGGGATGCGGGTGATGGGTGATGTTGGGCAGGTCCTGGCTGCAGAGGAACTGAGAGAGTACGAAGAACCCTTTCAGAGAGCTTCATTGTATGAAATTTTATTGTCTGTAAACAATTACAGCATGCATAGAATGCAGGATTTAAATGTGAAGCACAACTTCATCAGATTATACGTCAATAAAATAGCACGGGCTCCAGAAATCTGTAATTAAGTGTATTTCTGAAAATGAAAAATGTAGCATAACATCTGGTTTCTGTCACCACAGGAGTGGCCGGGTCGTGCTTGTGTAAGTGTGGTTCATTCCGGCTGATGCTCTTTGGGTTTCTTTCCGTAAAATCACTGGACTTTAAGTTTTTTCTACTAGATTCTATTTGTGTTTTATACAACGAAATATTCACTCTTATATACAGAAAGTGACATTCTGGTTTGGAAAATCTAACTTTTGTCCATTTTTTTTTGTTGTTGTAGCGGATATTCAACTCCTTTGTTTATACGGAGAAAGTCTCGAATGGAGAAAGCGAAGTTCAGCAGGTAAGAAGCCCCGAGGCCTTGGCGTGGCGGCTCCGGCCCTCCGTGCGGCTTCCTCGCGGCCGTCCGTGACCTCTGCTGGAGTGCTCGGTGCTGTCTTCTCATGTGCTGGTCTCCACGTTACCCCTCACAGCCACTCCCGGGCTTCCCGTTCTCAGAAGCCTTCAGATAACTGTCACATGATGTTTTCCTGCAGTTCAGACTTATCTTGTGAATGTTTAATTCATTTTTGTTCTGAAATCCTTAAACATCCTAAAGCTAAAAGTGTTGAAAATTATTTCTCCTGATGTAGAAAATAAGCACCCAGGCTTATTTGCTATCTGTTTCAAAGTCGCTTTCCTCTTGGTGACCCTGGTGAACAGCTAACCCTTCGGAGTTGCAGCTGTCCTTTCCGCTGTCTTTTCTGCTCCTGAAGAGGAGCCGGGCCCCATGTGTGCCAGGCAAATGCTCTACCGCTGAGTTATGTCCCCAGCCCTCTTTCTTTTATTTGGAAAACAGAATCCCAGCAAGCTGCGCAGGCTGGCCTTGAGCTTGGGCTCCCCTACTTCAGCTGTCTGAGTAGCTGGGCTGACATGTGCACCCCAGTGAAGGAGTCGGAAAAGCTGCCCCAGGAGGTGTGAGAACCAAGCGTGTTGTGTTAACGGAGGAACAGGAGGTGTCCTACGTGGACGCTGGTGGGGCGGAGGCGCCTTCCTGCCTTCTTTTCTTGTGTTCTCCTTTTGCTCCCTCCCTCCTTGTCTTCTCACAGTGCTCTGTCAAGAAGTTTTGAGGCCAGATCCTATTTACTTTATTTATAGCGGGCTTCACAGAGACGGCCTCCTAAATTAAAACACAGTGTCGGGGAGCTGGGCCATAAATAATTGAGCCAGGCTTGAAAACAAGAGGGGTAAGAAGGAGTCGGCTTTAATTTCAGCTCATCCACCAGCTTCATTACGGAGTGTGACTGTCGACTGGTAATTTGAAACTAAGTTTGAAACTTAAGTGAAAAGCAAAACAGAACCAAGCTAAGAACCAGACTGTAGCAGGCTTGCCCGCCAAACAGAAGGAGTTACAGGGAAGTGTACAACTTGGACTCTGAGAGCCGGCCCTTGTTTTATTCATGGAGAACAGCTTGAGTTTAATCTGAACTTAAGTGGTGCTACACAAGGAGGAAAAGCTTTGCGAGTGGCAGGAGAGTGAAGTTATTTATAGGCTTTTTATTTATAATAAATTATTGTGGCCTATTCTTGAAGTCCAGCAATTCCTGTTTATAGACGTTGACATTTTTATTGGCTTCTACAGGTTAAATTTAACGTAGTCCTCTGCATGCTATTTTGCTTAGCTTCATATTTTTCTTCTAAACTAATGACTTGAAATTGTGGCAAGCAGCACTTGGTTTTGTGCTCCGAGTCTGCGCATCATGATTCTTCTCTTGCTTTTATTCCGGGAAGCTAGAAAGCGCTTGGGGTCAATAAATCAGGAGGCGTGTTGGTGGCAGAAGTGTCTGTACAAGGCACAGCTGAAGAAACCTCTTAGGTGACCAGAAGCCACTTGGTACATTTCCGAGACACCGATCGGGGCTCTCAGCTTCACTTCTTTCCTCGAATTACAGATACAGTGCATGGGCTGCCTCCAGCTGCTTGCAGATGCCAAAGCTGTTCTGTTTTCTCCTCCTGATGGCATGGCCTTACTTGTGGGGTTAGGAAGCCTACAGTTCCAAACTTGTTTAAAAACAAACAATAATTGTTTAAAATGAAAGCAGCCAGTCGAGCTGGTGCGAAGCCGTTTCTGTTCCTATCACGGAGGTGTCTGTCCAGTAGGGAAGGAGACGTCCCCCCAGGATGAAGACACCAAGGCCCACAGGGCATGCACCCCGCGGTCCCAGGACTACTGAGGGCACCGGTTGTCAAAATCAGTTTGACCCAAATGTACGTTGCCTATGGGTTTTTTTTTTGTTTGTTTGTTTGTTTGTTTTTTGTGGAACAGGGATTGAACTCAGACCCTTGCACTTGCCAGGGAAGCACTTATTCTGCAGAGCCATCTCTCCGGCCCCTTGCCTATGTTTTTAATTTGACAGAGTTTACTTTAAAACTCTCGATAGCAAGGCTTTGGTCAAGATCACAAAACAAAGCAAAGAAATACTAGTAAGTGACTATGCAGGCTTTTTGTTTAAATTGTAAAATTTATCAACACAGAAGACATGTGTAAAACGTGCATGTATGGAATAAAGCAGCATATTAAGGTGGGCGTCTCCCGCCGCCACCAGCTGAAGACAGGAACTCACCAGCCGCAGTCCAGGGAAGGAGGGGGGCCCCTTTCTTTCCCAGACTTAACCTTATTCTAATATTTGTAGCCATTCTCTTGCATTTTTAAGGTTTTAATTTGTTTTATATATATTTATTCCTGAAATGAATTCTTAGCTTGAGGGAAGTTCTTGCCAAGTTGCCCAGGTGGGTCTCTAATCTGTAATCCTCCTGCCTCAGCCTCCCTCACTGCTGGGATTACAGGCACACACCACCATGTCTGGCCTTCAGTGTACAACTTCATTGTCGCTGGCCTCATGCTAAGTGCAGGTGGGATGGTGTGTGTGTGTGTGTGTGTGTGTGTGTGTGTGTGTGTGTGTGTCCAAGTGGGGAGATGGTGATGCTGGTGAACAATCTCCTCTCTCTAATAGACTCACTGGCGTCCACTGTTTAGCAGGACCTGCTAGGCACTGGCTGCTCTCCTGAGACCTTCCATGTGATGCTTTGAGTATTCAGTACTCTGATCCTTTCCTTGACTCGGGATCATGCCGTGATGGCCGGGTGAACTTTAGCCCTGCCTTGCCTGTGTAGCTGGCGCTGCCTCTGTGCCTGGGTCTAACTTTCAGCCTGGCTAAGTCAGAGAGTCTGAAGTGGCTCTGAAGGGTTAAGTTTGGCTTGTGTCGATTACTGATGGGATCGAGAGGACCTTGGCTATTTATAGTACATTTTGGTGAAGGTTTTGTTCACTGCTCCGGGAAGTATCTTTTAACACCCCATTGACATCTTTAATCGAATTGTCTATGGTAGCATTACTACCTATGGTCTAGATCGGTAGTACCCACTGAGCTTTTGGTACTCCGGAAGCACCAGGTGTCAGCTGTGTCCCGTAGAGTGGCCTGGCCTTGGTGACTCCTGTTCACCTGAAATGTGTCTAGCGTAATTAAATACTAAATTTTACTTGGTTTTGCGAGGTGTGGTGCACGCTTCCAATCCCAGCACTTGAGGGGAGGCTGAGGCAGGAGGATCATTGAGATTTCGAGACCAGCCTGGGCTACAAAGTGAGTTCAAGGCCAGCCTGAACTGTATAGTGAGAACCTGTCTCAAAAAGACAAACAACAACAAAAAGGTTGAACTTGATTTTAATGAAAAGAGCCACAGTGGCTGAAGTTATCCTGTCAGATGGTCCTGGTGACTCATGTTTTATGAACGTGCTTTCCAGGTTCGGGTCCCTTTCACAGTATGCTATTTTCACAGAATTGAAGTTTTCCTCGTCGGGGGTACCCAAGGCCAGTCTTTCCTTTTGATTTCTGCTCTTAGCAGAAACCTGCTCGAGAAACTCTTTTCTACTCCAAGACACAAAGATCTTCTGCCATGCATCTTCTTATTGTTCTCATTTAAGACCAGGGTGGATTTTGGCATCAGCTGCGCAGCGGTGCTTTGGTTTCACTCTTCCTGTACCGTTCTCAAGTGCTCCGGCGCTGCCCGCCGGACGCGCCAGTCCTTCATTCATGCTGTCTGTCCTTAGCCCAGCTCCACCCTTGCCCAGAGCTGACTCGGCTCCCTTGGTGTGTGTGTCATCTGGTGCCACACGGTGTTCTGATTGCGGGTATGAGACAGGCTTCCACGTCTGTCTGGGGGACGTTGCTGCGCCTCCATGGACAGCTTGGCATGACCAGTGCCGGCCAGGCCCGCGCTTGTGCTGTGGCTAGCACCTGTGCTGTCCCCGCCGTGGAAGCCCAGGATCTCCACCTTCCACCCCCTTCTCAGATGAAAGCAGGGCTCAGCGCCCGCTCCTCCAATTCCCTGCCCTGGCTTTGCTCGGGACGCAGTGGCCCTCACTGTGGCTGTGATCCCCCGCTCGGGCCCCATCCTCTTAATTCTAGGAAGAATCATAACGCGCTCACGGGCTGAGCTCCAGGAGGTAGAGAAGATCACGTGGTCATATGGGTTCTTACCCGGCGTGCTCAGGGTCTTCAGGTTTGGCAGAGCCACTCTAAGCTTGGCTGACGTTTCTCGCCCGCCCTTATTCACCTGGGTCGCGAGAGCTGCAGCCTCGCACGCTCTTGTCCTCCACATTCCTAAGCAGACCTCCCGAGAGCTGGCTCTCGTGGTGCACGCTGCACAGCCTGGAGGGAGGCCAGCGTGCCGCTGACGTCGCTGGTTAGGAGAGCGCAGCAGTTGGCACCAATAAAAGCACCGCGAGCCTCTCCCCTCCTACCACACGACTCCTCGTGGCTTGCTCTCCCTTTCCGTTACATGTTCTTTCCTTTAAATTGCCTAAACAATGATGTAGTTTACGTCTTGGATTCACCGCATGTTGTTCGGATGCCAAAAAAGTGATGGCAACGACCTCAGAAAAATAAAGGTCCCTGCACGCATTCCTGTGCGCAGCCCTGGGAGAGCTGAGGCTGTGCGTGCACGGCGTTAAGTGAAACTGAATCCGAATCAGGAAAAGTAAATCTTCAAGCGAGCCCAGGAAGCAACAAAATCTGTCCCCTAAAACACAAGCAAAAGGAAACAGAGCTGGTTGGGGTGCTGGATTGGCTCACCGGAGGTGGCAAAGCCACCCTGGACTGGGGGGTTCGCTCCTCATGCAAGGAGGGAGGAGGGGAGGGGACACTGACAGACTTCAGGTGGCCGGTGGCCGAGCGCCTGTCCCAGGAGCACCGCACACTAGGCCGGCAGCTGCCTGCGGGCTCCCCAGCCACTCCTGTGCACACCCCGTTTGAAGGAGAGGAGGAACATGACCTAGCTAGCTGCTCTTGGCTTGGGAGGGCGGCTTCTGGCCCTTTCCCTCGTCCCAGGGGAGGCTCCCAGAGCCAAAGAGAAAAGCTGACTGCTGAGGGGCGAGGCCCAGGCCGGGGCTCCCGGATCCCAGGCCGAGGCTCTTAGTGCTATTTCAGGGACACCCACCAGGGCTCCTTATACATGGGCCACACACGCTGTGACACAGTTACACAGAAGGAGAGAGCCGTGGAGGTGCATCAGGCCATCCCCCGGTGGCACGGGCTCTCCACAGGTGGTATGGACTCACCCATCCACCTGCTTGTTCCCGTGTGGGTGCAGGTAGGCTGGCCCTCAGGCAGTCCCCTCCCTCGGCCTGAAGCAGAGCACTGTGTCCGAATTGCCTGCAGCGGCGGTCTTGCTGCCTTTCTGCCTGTTTGTGTCTTGATCCTTCTTATCATAGACTAGTAGGGACAGCAGGAGCAGCTACCGCCTTTCCTTCCTGAGAGTCTCAGCGGGCTGCAGAGCTGCCGCTAGACGTGCAGCTGCAAGCGCCCGGCGGGTGTGTCACTCTGTATTTCTAGTCACCATGCTACAGAGTAGTGTAAGAGTTGGGTGGGACTGACTGGAGAAGCCTAGTGAGCGTGAGACAGCCTGACAGTTGTTGGGGCACCTACTGAATAAGATGGATATCTAAGACGTTCGGTCTACCTTTTCTCCGTTATCTCGTGACTGTGTATGTTAATAATTGAGTCAAATAAGCGCAAGTATATTTCCATAAGTAACATTTCAGAAACTTTGGAGGATTTTAGAAGCAGACACATGCGGTGTGGCGACCATTTCATCCGCACGCTGGCGCTTGCTCAGGGTTTTCCTGGCTGTGCTCCCCTCTGAACCGTCCAGGGACACGCCTGGTGCTTTCTTCCTCCGACATTTGGTCAAGTTCACCAGAGAGACTTCGGGGTCTGGGGCTTTCTGTGGTCAGGGGTGTCCAGTTACTTAATTGATACAGTGAAGCTTTTGATTGTATGGTGGTGATAGGTTTTGGTTTTTGCTTATTTATTTATTTACTTTTTTCATTTTATCACATGTTGATTTTAATGTGTTGTTTTTTCCCCAAGAAATGTGTGCCTTTTGTTTAGGTTGTCAAATTTGTTGGCATCTGGAGCAAATCAATCAGTCAATCAAACGAAGGTGGGCTTGTTATTTTCGACTAGCGGTAGAACGGACCAACTTCATGCTGGCCAGAGGATGCAGAGGACAAAGGTGCAGATTGTTAGCAGTCACTCAGCCTGCAGAGAGTGAAATGGGCTCCCTTAGCTTTCTCTTTTGAGGAACTTGTGTTCTTCATTATTTTAGATCAGCTTTTCTCTCCTTAGGTTGGAGCTTTAGGTCGCTAGGTCTTCCGTGTCTCACAGGAGGAACATCAAAAGCAGTCACTGGTTCCTTCAAGTAAGGCCTGGTTCCTTATATCCTGCACTGTTGATAAATTTCATTCTCTTTTTTTAAACAAGTTCTCCCAATGTAGTCCAGGCCAGCCTCAAGATCCTCCTGAGTGCTGGGATCTCATTCATTTTTTAAAAATGTATTTGGTACAGGGTCTCTCTGTGTGGCTCAGACTTGTAGTGATCCTCCTGTTTTTAGCCTCCCCAGCGCTGGGATTACAGGCATGCACCACCACTCTAGGTCTCAGTGGCTGGCTCAGTGAGCCCAGGGTCAGGACTGGTATAGCATGCAGTACCGGGGATCGAACTCCAGATCCCTGTGCTTGCCTAAGCAAGTGCTTAGTCTGCTGAGCTATCTCGTCAGCCCTCATTCACTTTTAAATATTTTCTAATTTTCCTTGTAATCTCTTCTTTGACTCACAGATTATTGTAAAGTGTGTTAATTCCAAAACACACGTGTAATCTGTTGAACTATTGACTTCTGTCTTAATTCTCTTATACGCTCAGAGAGTATAATCCGCTTGACTTTAGTCATTTCTTCCATTTATTGAGGCTTGGGTTTGGTAGCTCAGTACACGATTAACTTGCTGCTGGTAGTAGTCAAATAATTTTTGTTTGTGCCAGAGTTTTGTTTTGTTTCTGAATCTGCTATTTTTACTGAGGATGCTGAAGTCTTCATCTATAATTAAGATTTGTATGGTTTTTGCTTTTAACTCTCTTCATCATTTTGGACAGAATTAAATTATAATTTTGCCCGGTGTGACTGAAGGCTTCTGTGCTGCGCACACACAGCGAAGACTGTCGTGTCTTCCTGGTGGCTTGTAGACTGTGGTCTCACAAGACGGGATTATGCTGCAGTCGTGCTGGGTCCTGGAGGTGCTTACCTGGTGACACCGTGGCAACTGCAGCCTGCCCGCACTTACTGAGTGGCGCCTTCTCACAAGCATTCACTATTTCTTAGTGGGGCGTGGTGGTGCGCGCCTGTCAGCCAGCACCCCAGAGGCTGAGGCAGGCGTACTGTCCTGAGTTGAGGCCAGCCAGAGCTACAGACCCTGCCTCAGAACAACCCCACATTTCTTACAGGCAGCATTGGCATGGTGAATAACTCTAGTCTGTTTAAAAAATTGAGTTTGTGGGGCGTTCTTAGCATTTGGCTTGTAGTTGATATTGTTGGATTGGGGTTAGTTCCTCTATCCCTACACTGTGCTTTTTATTTTATTTTATTTTATTTTTTCATCATACTGGGACTTGAACCCAGGGCCCTGCATCTGCTAGGTACACACTACCACTGACTGCACCCCCAGCCCTCAGTCTTTTGAGTTGAAAAAAATTTTTATTACTACAGTTTTGCCTTTAAGCTCAATGTGTGCAGATTCTGAAGTATATTTTTGAAAAGCTTTGATGCATGTGCGTAACTCGTTCGAGTGTAGTTCAAGTCTTCTGTCACTCGCTCACTAAATCCTTGTCTGGTGCAGGCCCGGTGCCACACAAAGCCCTTGACACTGGACCGCACCGGTGGTGGCAGACCTGTGGCACGCACACCACAGCGAGCTGGTAGCTGTGCTGGCGTCCTGTTAGATCTGGGCGTGTCACGAAGTGCACATGGTGGTGTCAGAGCCTGTGCCGTAGGTGGCCATGAAGAGGCAAGCGAAGAACATTGTGCGTTCTTGCGCACCCGTCCTGCGCGGCATCCTCCCTTTCTTTCTAAAGATTGCGCTTGAGAATGAGTCCAGAATCCTTCCTTCCTGGCTTCTGTGTCGCATGGTATCCAGGTGAGGACTTACCTTATAGTTCAGTGTTTTGTGTGCTCAGAAACTATTACTACTTTATGTTTTCTCTTTTAAAAAAGACTAAAAACCCACAAACTTCCCTCTTAACCTAGGACTCTGACCAGAAAAAAGAGCTGTTTATCCTGCTTGTTGTTTTATGACCTTTGCATTATGTTTTACATCAGATGTAGGGCTTACTCTCAGGAACTCTCTGCATCCCTCTGCTCTTTCGTGGCTGCTAACTGCGCTCATGACAGGGACTTGGACATTCGCAAGAAGTCCCCAGGACAGTGCCGTTTCTTTTTTCTTTTCTTTTTCTTTCTTTCTTTCTTTTTTCCGATTCTCAGGTTAATTTTTACTGACAATCTTTAAGTCTCTTCCTCATAATCTCTGTTCAGCTGTTAATGTCTTGAAATCTGTACTTTCAGCTGTAAGATTTCCGCTTGTTTATTTAGCGTGTTGCTCCGTCCTTTTTTTCTTTCTGTGCATGGCAAGCACAGTTTCCTTTCTGTCCTTGAGCATAGTTATAATAGCTGCGGTAGAATCCCGCCTGCTGACTCCAGGGTCTGAAAATATTCTGACATTTATCTCTGTTGATTTCTTTTGCCAGAGAACTGGCCACACTTGGCCTTGACGTGCTGGGAAGTTTGGGCTGCATCTTGCTATTTTGAAAGACTTTAGCTTCTGTTGTGTTCATTTAAGGAATTTTTTTGCTTTAACATTTTAAAATCTCTTTAGGTTGTTTTGAAACAGTCTCACTATCTAGTTCAGGGTGGCTTTGAACTCCTTGTGTAGCCCAAGCTGGCCCTGAACTCATGGTGATCCTCCTGCCTCGGCTTCTGACAGGCACGCAACACCCTGCCCCACTATTTCTTTGTTAACTTGGGTGAGGTCCATATTGTTAGCCAGTGGTGCACGGCATGAGAGAAGCTCAGTTTTTCTAAGAAAGTGATATTCAGCAAATGTTGCCACTCTAGATTGTTCTTTTGCCCAAGTATAAGCTCGAGGCCTGTCCTAAAGCCAGTGGAGAAGGTATAGTGCAGCAGGTGCCCCCCCCCCACGCAGCGTGCGGCTACAGGCTTTGCTCAGAGTTAGGGGAAGGTGCTGCAGGGGGCGCGGCTCAGTGTAGCCCAGTGCCAGGCGGCCCTTGTCTCACAGATTACGTACGACTCAAGGGTCAGCCTTGGAGACGGCACCGCGGGCTCCGAGGAGTAAACGGTCCTTCCCGGCTAGTGATGCAGAGAGTCTGAGAGACTTGAAACTTTCCTGTCCTGTTTGTCAGGCAGCTTATGTTGGGGTGGCTCTGGGATGGAGACCTGAGACCCGTGGCATTTGAGGTGGGACCCGTGAGGCCCGGGGAAGACTCAGGTGTTTACCTCTGCTTGGCTTTTGACGCTGCGTCCATCCTGTGGACACCCGTCATCATGTCTATAAGACGGGAAATGACCTGTCTTGTAGAGTTCTTTGGAAGTCAGGCAGGTCTCCGAGAACAGGCATTTAGTATTTCCTGTCTGTTCTCAGAATGCAGAAGGGCAAAGAGAAGGTCCTCTGTTCCGGTTCTGTGGTGTGAACTCTTGTGGGGAAGGCCCGGCCCAGAAGGAAAGCTTGGTAAATGGGCAAAGGAGAGTTTCCAAATGTGAAAGATGAGGGCTGGGGAGATAGCTCAGTGGCAGAAGCACCTGCCCGGCAAGTGTAAGGTCCCGAGTTCTATCCCCGGTACTGAAAAGAAAGAAGGAAAGAAAAGAAAGAAGGAGAAAGATGAGGAAGCCCCAGCAAGGTGGTGATGGGAGCTTCCCCAGATGCAGAATGGGGAGCTGCATGCAGGTTTGCGTTCACTCTGCGTCTATGTCTCCCCCAGAATGTCTGCCCCATGGGGCGGGCCACGTTGCACCCCACAGGAAGAGGAGGGGCAGACGGAGAGGGAGAGGTGCGGAACCTGGGCTCCGGGCACGCTCACCTGGCCCTGGTGCCTGGCACTGGGCAGTGTTTGCTAAATGCTTGTTAGAAATACTCGTGCACCTTGACATTCCTATTTATGGCTTCTGGACTTGCAGTGAGGCCGGGAGTGTGCTGCCTGGCACGTGGCCGGCCGAGGGCTCTAGGCCGTTCATAGATGCGCAGATTTGCTGAGACCCAGTGATCCCCAAACCAATCACATGGCCAGGGTGGCGAGATTCCGTTCTGCCCCCTGCCCCAGCCCGTGCTGCTGCGACCCTGGGGCTGTTTTCAGGCTGGCTTGGAGTTTATTTATTTATTATTATTATTATTATTATTATTATTGTTATTGTTATTATTTTGGCTTCGGGTTTAGTCCACTCCCTTTCCCCAGATCCCATCGGCCTTTGTTTGTTGTGAGCAGTTACTGGATGTTTGCTGAATGGGTGAGTGAAAGGCACCCAATCTACCGAAGGCAGAAGGAAGCTTGAGGCCCCGAAGTTGCCCAGGTGGGGCCTTGGTAAGGAGCCAGCCAGGACGAGTGAGCCGGTGGCGTCCTGCAGAGCTGAGCCCTGCACATTCGCCTGCCTCAGCCATCAGCCTGTGTGCTGTCGTTCTTGCTTTCTGGGGCTGCGCTGTGTGCAGAAGGTGGGTGGCGGGGTAAGTTGGAAAGATGGTTTTGTAGGAAATGGGATAGTTTTTTATATGTTGGCATTTATTATTATTACTAGTCTTTTTTTGATACAGGTTCTCATTTTGCATTTCAGGCTGTCCTTGAGCTCACTTTGTAGCTCAGGCTGGTCCTGAACTCTCAAGACCCTCCTGCCTCAGCCTCCTGAGTGCTAGGATGACAGGCGCGTACCACCGTGCCCAGCCGCATGTTTTATTGATTCTCTTTGTGCTTGCACAGTCATATTTTTTATTTCACCCTCATCACGGTGTGGTAGGACGAGCAGGCGTTATTAGTCTGTGTCTCGTTTTCCACATGTAGCAGCCCTGCCTTGGAGAAGTTGTGGCTATAAATGGCTCGCAGCCCTGCAGAAATGGAAAGTGGCAAAGACAGGACTTGTGACCCTGGTTGTGTGTTTCCTTTGTTCATATCACCCTGGTAGGGCTCTAACACGCATCATTTTTGAACATAGATTATTAATTAAGTACCGCATTACGGCTTTTCTTGTTCACATGCAGGGCTGTTCGTCGGCCCAAGTTACGCAAGTTACGTCTGCAGGGAGGCCCCCCTCAGCCACACATTTGTGCGTGCCGTCGGTTCCTTGTCTCCCTCTTTCCTCTTTCACCTTTTCTGTTCTGTCTCCTGTTAGCTCCTCGTACTTGCAGACATGTCTGTGTCTTACCTTGCTTGTCTTTCCAGAGGAACAGAAGCTCTACCACACCAGGCTTCCATCTGCTTTGCTCTGATGAGCCCCCAGCAGCTCATGCCCTCTCCCTGTAGTGCGTACTAGGTGCTCGGCAAATACTTGCTGTGTGAATTAATCCTCAAAAACAGGGCTGAAATTTGTAAGGAAATCCACCCCCCAAGTGATGAGAGAACCTGAGTTAAAATTGATTTTTTTTTTTTTTTTTAGGGAAGGAAGGGTTTATTTTGCTCACAGTTACTAGAGGTTTCAAGACACTGGAGGAGAGGCTGGGGTGTTGCCATGTCTAGGATGACCCTCTCCACATCTCTTTTTTTTTAAAAATTAATTTTATTGAGAAACAAATAGCAATGAGACAGTTTCTAAAACAATAGGACAGTTTCAATAATTAATACATTGCATATTGTTGTCTTCATACTGGTTATTCATAGTATAAGATGCAGACATGATATCTAGTCCAAATACTATTAGTACAAATCTTTCTTCTCACTGAATTAAGAGAAAGTAGCTGTATATCTATCCTAACTATTTTGTATACACAGATACAACATGGTTCTTCATTTGTATTAAGTCGCTGTGCATTGGGATTGCATGTCCCGCTGTGGTTTCAGCTGTTGTTCCCAAGGCCTGGGTTGGGTCTGCAGTCAGTACGAGGACCTTAGGAGCTGGGCTGTGTCCTCTCCTCCTTCCAGCCGTGTACTTAAGTCCCTGCATATACTGGAGTTCTGTATGGAGCTTTTAAAATGATCTGTTACTTAAGACAGAAGGAAGTATTTGTGAGCAGTTACACCAGTTTCCTCCCTGAAATCCTGCAAGGTAGAATTTGAATTTGCCTCTTCAGTAATGCAAAAACTCTGTGATGTCTGGGTGTCTGTCCCTTCAAGTTTGAAAGACATAAGAAAATATCAGATGTTTTTTTTGCAGAGTAAATAAATGTATGGTGTTCCCTGCCACAGAGACAAAGTTGTCTTTAGGGAGGTTCCTTCCTCTAGAGGTTAGCTCCTGAAGGAGATTGAACTAATTCACTTTGTGGAGCTCACAGTTGCCGGGGAGAGGATGAGGTGGGCGGGGCTTCCTGTGAGAGGCAGGCGCTGAGGGGGCCTCTGTAGATACCAGGCAGGTGTGAGCTCTGAACATTCATCGAGGACTCAGCGACAGGAGACATTTGTTCATGGCGACAGGTACTTCTGGGTCGGTCCCATGGACAGCAATGCCCCATGGGACCTCTTTTCTTAATGAACTTCATGGACGGCAGGATGGTGGCTGTGTGGACTGGGTCCATCTCGTGTGGCTGTGCTTCCGGTCGGGCTCAACATATACATGTTTTTCCAGAATCTTAGTAAGTGGCAGATGGAAGGATGCCACGCATGACCGCCTCGGTAGCACTCCTTTACTAAATGCCCGCGCTCTTGGAGGTTGGAGGTGCTCGGAAGCCACGTCCTGGCTGCTTTGCCTACTGCTTCATTGCAGATTCCTCTCTGTTTTCAATTTTCTGAAGAAGGGTGATTTATTCTCTCCTGAGACTCTTGCACATCAAGGGTTGTAAGATAAATAATGTGTCCAAACATTGTAAGTACTGTGATGAAAACGTAGCCGCTGAAGGAGGATGAGATCGGACAGGAGAGAGGCCGCGGGCGGAACTTCCCTCCCATCGGCCTCAGTGTGCGTACTGCCATAAATCACCAGGGCAGACGGGGCCCTCGGAAGAAGCTGCTGTGTCACTAAGGGGTGGCCCCGCGGGAGCCCACGCAGGATGTGAAAGTGTGCAGAGTCCTGGGGGGACTTTTGCCCTTCTCGCCATTCATCATGGTTCCGTGACTAAAACAGCCCTGAGACAGTTGGTTATCATTTCTGTCACTGCGGAATTTCTGTTGCACTGCCTGGGTTTTGCGTTTAAGGACCCCGAAGGAAGAGCTCTTGGCCTAACTGGGTGAACGAAATCTGCAGCTGTCGGGCTGGGAGTGGAATTCAAGGGTAAGAAGGGAGCATCCTCTCCGTCGTACTCCTCAGGTCGGGAAAGGTTTGGCCTTCTGAGCACAGCACTGTAGTTGCCAAAGCTTTCGTGAGCACAGTTCCCTTGGAGGCCCCAGGCTTTCCCCACGAGAAGTTTCAGTGGTCATCCGGAATCCTCAGCCCCCAGCGTCCTAGGAACAAAGTTCTGACAGCTGCGAGCTCATTGCACAGGAAACGACAATGTCGAATTTGAACTGTTTAGCGGTCTTGTTTGTGTTCTAAAAGAAGTACACAAGAAGACTGCATCCTACCGAATATTTGGAAGTCAGAATATGCGCACGTGAAGGCTTGAATGCCTGTACTAAACACGGGGAGGGGGGCGTGCATTTTTAACCAGCGTGTGTGTCTGGTGAGATACGCTGAGGCAGTCCTGGCCACACACCCCACATAGCACACTCGATCATTTTGCACCAGTGTACCCCTTGGGTCCAAGAAGGAATCGCGTGGTTACTGGTCACTTACACCAGCTGTACCCTGTGCCTGTGTTTGTGCGCCTGACTTAGTTTTACAGTGCTCTAGACTTTTTGAGGAGGGCTTTGGGGATTAGACCCAGGGCCTCCTGCAGGCCAAGCAGCCCACCTCACCGAGGGTGTATGGCCTCTGTCCCACGTACATACACACACCACCTGTGGAAAGTGAGCTCTTTATAAACACCACAGTTTCTACCACACACTAAAAGATAAGGTTTGGAGGTTGTGGTTATAGGGTGTGTGTGTGTGTGTGTGTGTGTGTGTGTGTGTGTGTGTGTGTTGATGCTGCTGCTGCTGTAGTTTTGGCAGAAACCTTAACTGGTCCACGCCCTCCCCTCCTAGATTCCTGTAGTGGGAGTGCCCACTGTTTGAAGAAAGCACAAAGACTTCGCCTTGAGACAGGAACATCCCACCAAAAATGGAAACAAGCCCACCTTACACCAATTCCCACGACTCGTCCATGCAGAATGTTAGGAAATGCTCCTGATTGCAGAAACCTTCCCCAGCCACCACCCATTCCATCCTCCACCCAGAACTGCTCCTTCTAGAGAAACAAAATAATGTCACATCACCCTGTGTGGTGGGAGGCAAAGACAGGACTGGGCTCAGAAGGACCCTAAAGCCGGTGACCAGCCAAAGCATGAGACCCCTCGGTGCCTCAGCGTTGTGTGGGAAATGCTTTGGTGATGATCTGAAAGAAATTGCTGCTGCCATGAAGAGCTCCTGAGTTGGAGAAACGCTTTGAAACTCGGAACCCGTGGAGAACATATAGCATGATAAGACTGGAAGGTTACCAAGAGCTACACCTTTATTTTAATTTCGGAAGGCTGGGCAGGTAGGGAGCTTGCTGAAATAGCTGTCCCAGGCATTTGGCTGGGTGTTCACAAGCAGCCCTTAGTCTGTCTGTCTCTGTCTCTGTCTCTGTCTCTGTCTCTGTCTCTGTCTGTCTGTCTCTCTCTGTCTCTCTCTCTGTCTCTGTCTCTCTCTGTCTCTCTCTCACTCTCCTCTGAGCTGCGGAAAACGGAAAACATGTTGATTCTTCTGCAGAGCCATTGGAAGGGTCCCTGTCACACACTCTGCCAAGCGAGGCATGAGCAGGGGGTCCTCGGACATGGAGGGGCCAGCCCAGGGACGCCCGTGTGCTGGGTTAGCAATCCGCCTTGCATCGGCTCATAGAGGAGACCTTCCCAGATCCAGCTGTGAGCAAGAGCGCTATGAGATGCGCTTGGCAAACGGACACACGGAGTGCAGAGAAGGATATAATCACATTGTTGTGGTCCGGGCAGGCGTCCTCATCCTTCTTGGTGCTGTTTCTCACCCCCACTGCATTTGCACCTCATCTAAGGGCTGTGTGGGAGTGGTGTTATTGTTGGCCTAAGCAGCTTTTCCCTGAAGCTGGGCCTGGCCATACATGCCTGCAGTCCCAGCTCACTGTGCAGCGAAGGCAGGACTGCAGACTCTAGCCCAGCCTGGGCTACTTGGTGACTGGGGGAGAGCTTATCCCAAAATAAAATAATAATAAAAGGGCTAGGAGTGTGACCCTGAGAAAGTCCTGGGATCCATCATCAGTACCCCCAAACCACACACACACACACACACACACACACATCTACTGTGCCAGTTTTTACCTTGGAAGCAGCTGTGCAGCAGTGTTGTAAAGCCCCACCACCACCGCCGTCGCTTCTTCTTGGGAGCTGTTCACAACTTCTCAGGAAATCGAGGCTTGGAAGGCTTTCTCTGTAGTCCATTACTCAGCCCAGGACCTGGAAGGAGAATGCTCTTGCCTCGGTGTCGCTGCTGTCCCCAGACTCCGGGAACTTGCAGAGTCACGGCCCGTCCTTGGCAGCTGACGAGGTTTCCTTTAGCAGCCTTTCTCTTCCCTCAGTCAGTGTTAAAGGGCATCTGCATTACGAGGCTGTTGCCCTGGCACTGAGATGTCCCGTGCCCGGCCCGTCCTCCTCTCTTCTGGTGGCCGTGCTGGGAAGACCCCTTGCTATAAGTGAGCTTATAGCTAGCCAAGCTGGGCACCTGCATTCGCAAGATGACAGAGCCACAGCACCTCTAAAGGCAGGTCAGGTTACCCCGTCAGGAAGTGGGAGCTGGCTATGCGGATGCTTTGAAACTCTTTAGAGCCAGTCATGGTTATCTTCTGAGCCATGGTATTGGACAGATTTGGGCCAGGGTTAGAATGAGGGCGCGGTGAGCAGTAGCAGCTGCTGTGTCGTCTGCTGAACCCGCTGCCAGGCGCCGGCACTGCTGGCAGGTGTGTGTACAGGCTCTGGGGTCGGGAAGGACCTCACACGCTCTGGCAGGTCGCACCCTTCAGCTCTGCAGCCCTTGGTCCCATTTCATGTGCCTGTGCCCCCTTCTCCCTTTCCAGTTCTCAGCCCCTTCTGGGCTCATAAGGGAAGCTTCGCTCTCTGCTCCCTGATGTACCAGCTCTGGTTCGCCTCCTGGTTTGCCACACCTCAGTGCCCCCTCACAGCCTGGTGTGGACATGCCTGTCCCACTCCTAGGCCCTGTGCCTTTCTCCAGGAGCAGAGCATGTCCTTTGATTTGCTACCAAGAGTATGGGGGGCAGTTCTCTGAGCACTGTAGTAACATCTAGTACAGTCACAGCGAATGATGGCCGCTTGGGGAAGACAGTAGCCACTCCTCCTATTTGACACTGCGTGGGGGTTTTAAATTATTTTTTTTTGAGACTGCGCCTCTCTCTTGTGTAAGGTGGCTTCACAAAGGGTCCTCCTGCCTCAGCCTCCAGTGTATATTTATTTATATGCATTTAGTACAGCATCTGTAGGGTCTCACTACACAAATTGGACTTGTAGTGATCCTCCTATTTCTGCCTCCCAAGCACTGGGATTACAGGCATGTGCCACGACACCCCGTCTCAATCGCCATCTCAGTGCACCCCTGGGGGCCAACATGGCGCACGGATTGAACCCCAGCCCCTGTGTCTGCCGAAGCAGGCGCTTCAATCCGCTGAGCTGTCTGGCCGGCCCTCCCATGTATACTTATATTTGGCATTTGGTACCTCTTCAGCCCCTTGTTAAACACTTTACAAAGCAAGTCCTACACAGGTCTCAGCATCAGGGAGCAGAAAACATCACCCTTAGTGGCGAGGCAGTTAATCAAGCATCTCGGAGTTGGATGAATTCATTTGTCCCCAAACCCTAAACTCCTGTGCCATTCTGCTGTTAATCTAAGAACAATCACTTTCCTGGTCCTTGTACTAGGTTTCCCATGCAGAATTAACCAGGAGACATGTTGCTGAATGAAACGGTTCCAGTTTGGCTGGTTCCTCTCCTCTCTGTAGTGCTACTGCGGAGGGGCGCGGAGCCCCTGGAGTTTCCAGGTCCCACCAGGGCGTTCTGGTCCACAGACAGGCCGTAAGAGCAAGAACCACGCGCTGGCTTAGTGTATTCATGTGCCGTTTGAACCCGGGTGAGTTATTCCAGTTTTATCCACCAGGAAGCCAATGCTAAGGGAGATGAGCACTTTTCCCAGATTCCAGGTTAATAGATCGTTATGCCTACCTGATTACTACGCTGGCAGGAGTAGCAGGGGGCTGACTGAGAACCTTTCTTAGGTCCAACAGGAGACACTGAGAATGTTCTGGAATCAATGATGCGATGCTGTGCAGAGACGCCAGACATTCGAGTCATTTCTGTGTCACATGCGTGTCAGTAACGAGACCCTGAACTGCACCAGAAAACAAACGGAAGGGTGGCTCCTGGGCATGGAGGAAGGGTTGAAGGCCGAAGGGACAGCTATGAAATTCTTCTCGCGCCTGGCTCAAAGGTTTCTGAATGTCAAATGTTAAACTCTTCTACCTTCAATAAGGATTTTTCTGGGGCTCTGGGTCCCCAGGGGTGCAGCTGCCGTCCGTGCCTGACCCCGCGTCACTGGTCTGTATTTTAAGTCATGCTCTCCGCCACCAGCCGCCCTCCAGCCTTCTCTTAGGAAGCAGACATAAATCAAGCGCGTCCCGCGCCATTTCGTTTGCTCTCTCGTTTGTTCCGACCACAGCCGGCCCCACCACGTCAGTGCTCAGAAGTGCAAAGCGAAGGTAAAAGGCGCTTTTAAAGGCGGCGCTCCGGGGACCGCCGCGATGCCCGAAGCGTGTCCCGGAGACGACGGGCAGCAGAGGGTCCTGCCGCCGTGATGAAGCGTGTCCCGGCGACGATGGCGAACTGGAACGCGTTCCCCGCGATGCGCGCCGCCGGCCGCCGGCTGGCTCAGCAGCGCCCTGAAGGTGGCCCTGAAGGTGACGGACGCCGCGCGAGTCTGCGCCTTGTGAGCATCCAGGAGGCCCCCGGGGCTGGCGGGGGACGCAGGGGCAAGACCTGAGCGGGGCCGGGAGAGAAGACGCCGCTAAGGAACGGTGCTGCGCAGGGCCGCGCGGCCACCGGTGGCCCTCCCCAGAAGCCCTTGTCCCCGTCTGGCGGAGTCCGAGGTCGCCGCGATCTGCGAGGTGGACCCCAGTCATCTCCTCGGGCGCCAGGCTCCGGGTGTGTGGCCCCGCGGAGAGAGGCGTCCGCGGCGAGATGTGCAGAGACCCCAGCCCTGCTGGGGACCCCTACCCTCCCTGCGCCTCGGCCTCTTCCGCGGGCGCGGGGCGTCCCGTGGCTCCAGGACCCCGAGATGGCAGCTGTGCTTAGGAGGCGGAGAATCCTAGGAAACCATTGATTTCTCATATTTACGTCTGGGGGGCGGATGCTTTCACTTCGCTCTCTTTCTAGGCTTCCAACATTTAGAGACCTTTCTGTATGGAGCTGAGGCCACAGTTAGGTGTCAGGTAATAGCTAGGCTTGCGGTGTGGGCCTTCTGTTGCTGTTTGGGGATCTATTTTTTTTGCATTTGACTCTATCGCTTATTTGGAGGTCAGATTCAGCTGGTCTAAGCTTCCTCAAATACTTGATTTTCATAGGCATTATAAAGAATTCTAAATGAAATTATATTAATTTTTAAAAATACAATTCATGAGACTGGGTGTGGTTTAGCACACCTGTAGTCCCAGCACTTGGGAGGCTGAAAACAGGAGGATCACTGTGAGTCCAATCTGTGTAGCAAGGCCCTGTAGACCCTGTACTAAATACATAAAAAATAAAATAACAATAAAACATACAATTCTTATTATCAATTAATGGTACCTTGTGTGTTACAGTATTTTGCAAGAGTTTCATAGCAGTTGCTGAAATTAACACCAGGTGTGGTGACACCCATCTGTTGTCCCATAACTCTGGGAAACTGAAGCAGGAGGATCACAAGTTGGTTTTTTTGTTTGTTTTGCGGAACTGGGGATTGAACTCAGGCCCTTGCGCTTGCCAGGGAAGCACTTATTCCACTGAGCCATATCCGCAGCCCCAGGATCACAAGTTTAAACCCAGTCTGGGAGATTTAGCAACTTAATGAGACCTTGTCTCAAAATGTAAAGATCAGGGGGCTTGCCCATTACCTCAGCTGTTTAAGTGTCTGCTTAAGGGAAGGCAGTCAGCCTCAGGATACTGTGGTTTGATCCCCAGATCCTCATGCCTTACCAGACCTGCCCTTAAGGCATCCTGAGCCAGCCCCCCCCCCACCCCTGCAAAAAAGAATAATAAAATAAATCCTTCAAAATGTAAAGATCAGAAAAGTGCTGGGAGTGGAGCTCTCACTGCCAAGGCCCCAGGTTCAATTCCCACTCTAATAAAAAGTCTCAGAAAAGGAAAGAGCAAGAGGACCGGGAGATGGGGCAGGTGCAGACAAGAGTTGGGCCCTGTCACGTCCCTGCTCCAGCTCCCCTTCAGAAGTATGGCTATGCACCCAGCCTCCCAGCAGCTGTGCCAGGAGCCGGGCTGCCCCAGGTGTGGACTCTGTGGGCCGGGTTTGAGGCAGCCTGGCCAGACCAGTTCTGTCTGCAGTGTCGGGGCCTCGGGGTTGACACAGCAAGGGGTGGAGTCATCCAGAGCCTCAGTGCTCAGACGCAGGGCCCCACAGTGCAGCAGCACAGGGTGGTTAGCACCCAGCCCCAGGAGGACACAGGACAGCTGTGTTCTGCACACTGCCCTGCACCACTGCCAGCCAAGTCCACTTGGATTCGGGCAGTGGAGGGAGGAAAAATGCAGGAGGCCCATTAATGCAGCTGCCACAGATTCTGTATTCCTGCCACCGCGAATGAAGTCCCCATCATGGGACAGGGTGAAGGCCCTGATGACAGCTTCTGTGGGGAGCAGAGCAGGCTGGTCGCCTCTGCTGAGCTGCTTGCCTCTGCCCTGGGAGAGTAGAGCAGCCTCCTTGGCTGTGGCCACAGGACTGCATTCTGGTCTCCACTTGTGAAAACTGAAATTTGAACTTTTCATACTTACTGAGTATTTTAAAGTGTTCTTCTTTAAAAATAAACATTTGCAGGTGTAAGAATAGCCTATACACAAACAGGAGCTGGAGCCAGCTGGAGCGGTGCTCACAGTAATGCCAGCACTCGGGAGACAGAGGCTGCAGCCTGGGCTACCCAGTGAGCCAGAGGCCAGCCTGAGCTGCGCAGAGACAGCCTGCCTCAAAAAAGGAAGGAAGGAGGGAAGGAAGGAAGGAAGGGAGACAGCAAAAGTGAGTGAGCGAGAGCGGGAAGAGGGAGTGGCGAGGGTTGGTTTACACCATCTGACCTTTTAATGTTTGAAACTCTGGAATATCTCAAGTGGAGTTAAACGTTAAGACTGTGTGAGCCGGTGAAACACAGAAATGATGTCAAGTTTCTCGTTTGTTTTAACATGAATTGGTGAAGATATAATCTAGAAATCCCAGTCTTATCTTTGTTCTGGTCCACAGCATTTATTCTTTATTAATTGGGTCAACCTATTTACACTTCTAGGTGGAAACGTGCGTGATTTATTTTTATTGGAACTCAGAAATAAAAAGGACAGATAAAATGTGCTTCCTCCCTAAGTTCCTAGAAGAATGCATTGTTTCATATTTTTAAAATAAATACTCCGGGCTGAGGGTGCAGCTCCGTGGCGGAGCACCCCACCCGGTGCCAGGGCCTGGGTTTGATCCCCAGCATTGTAAGTAAATAAGTAAATAAACAGCGTGTACTTTCAAGAAGCTGTTGATTAGAAGACCAAAAGATAAGGTCCATGATGCTTAGGAGCAAGTTCTTCTTCCTGTTTATTCATTATTAAATATTCCCTAGATCCCGAAAATGCGCGGCAGTGCAGTAGAAGCCGCAGACGAGGCGGCGGACAGAGGCTTCCCCAGATGCCAACCAGAGTGTCCTAGCCACTTTCTCAGCTCTGGACACAATGCCCTGCAGCACAATTTAAAGGAGGGAAGGTTTATTTTGGCTCAGTGTTTATAGAGGGTTGACATGGTTGCCTGGCTCTGAGGCAGAGTGGGCTGAGAGGGGCTGGCGGAGGACAGCTGCTCATGGCGGTGGTCAGACGGAAGCACAGAGAGAAAGGAGCCAGGAGATGGAGGGGCCTTCCCGGGCACGCTGTGGCCACCTTTACCCGCCTCCTAACAGGAAGCAGGCTTCCAGCCCCACCATCCAATCATCTTGCAGAAGCCCTGCCTGAGAGGGCGCCAGGCCTCTGGGGACATTTAGATCCAAACAGGAACAGAAGGGCTGGCGAGATCGCTCAGCACACTAAGCACCAGCATAGGCAAGCACCCGGGTTCCCCATGCCACGCCTACCCCACCCCCGGGCGTGCTGAGCTGGCCAGAGACCAGGCTGGTAGAGCAGGCCTGTAATCCCAGCACTGGGGAGGCTGAGACAGGAGGAGCACTACATGTCCAAGCTGTAGTGAGATACATACATGCATACATACTTATACACATATATACAAGCCAGATCATAGACGGCAACATTGGAGCCTGTTAAGTGGGGGACGAGGATACTGCAGGAGTGTGACGCTTCAGGCTTTCCAGCTGCACCTGCTTCCTTCCCAGCCTCGCTGCCATTGCAGGGGAGAATCTTGGAAGAGGCCCTCGAGCAAGCCGCCGCTGCGCACACCCAGCACACGTTTAGGGTGAGGGGGCGGCGCTGGCTCGGTATTTGGACTGCGTTTTATTTCATCTTGGTTTTTGTATTGCGGTACTGGGGATTGAACCCAAGGGCCTTTCAACTAAGCTACGTTCCCAGCCTTCGTGTCATTTTTTAATTTTGAGACAAGGTCTTGCTAGTGTCTTCCAGGCTGGGCTCAAGCTGTAATTTTCCTTCCTCAGCTTCCCAGAGTGCTGGGATTAGAAGCGTGAGCCTGAATTATGTTATTATGAACTATGGGCATCTGCATAGCTTTCATATTACTTTGGAGAAGGAACAACAAAGAGCAAGAAAGAAGTGTGTAAATTTGGAATCTGTTAGGTTTCTTTCCCATGCTGAAGCACCATTCTGAATGAGTGGAGAGCGAAGGTAGAATGACTCAGGACCTACTGGCGGAGGCACACACTGAGATGATTGTCTTTGATTCTTCTCTCAGCTGTGGCATGATGGACCTGTCTTGGGGGCCAAATGCTTCTTGGCGCCCAAGGGCTGTCTTATGTGGTGTCAGATTTTCGGGACATCCTGGTCCCTACTGCATACTTGGTACCAGTTTTACCAAGTTGTTAATAAAGTTACCTCCCACCATAGACTGATGTCTGTTGTCAGGTTGATTTTCCAGTGGTCTAAAATAAGATGTGGCATTCAGCTACTTGTGCGGCCACTACCCGTGGCGTGTGTACACCTCCTCCGGGTCTCTAGCTGTAGGACTAGAATGTGAGGGGACTCGTTAACCTTCTGGACACACGACTCTGCCTTGGGAATGGTGCGCGCACCCCCAGCAACCCACGGCCAGATTAAACTTTACATGGTATTCTTCTGTGACATCTGGAATTTTTTCTAAACTTCATAATTTGTGCAAGTTTTAGGAAGTCCAAACAACTTCGGTTCTTTAGGACTCTAAAAGCCCCTAGAATTTCCCTGGAAGGTAAGATTTAAAAATTGGCTTGAAAACAACAAGCGAAGGCATCCCGAGCGCTGCCTGCTGCCTGTTCTCAGCCCGCGCGGCTGCCTCCCCTCAGGCGCAGCCCCGCACACCCAGTGAGCAGTGTTTCCATTGGCCATTCCATCGGGGCAGCGTCTCGCTGAGGGGGAGGGCAATGGCACTGTCGCCCCTGGAGACCTGGAGGTAGAAGAAGGCTGTGTGTCCCCAAGGGCGCCCGTGACGCCGGCGGAAGGTTCCCGGAGGGCCAGGGGCCGCGTGCTTCTCCCTACGTACGCTGTCCGCGCTCTCCGCCCGGTGTGGCTCTCCCTGCAGGGCTGTCCGGGGTCCCCCCACACCGTGTCCCCCATCCCCACGCCACCCGAAAATCCGTTTGAGCCCAGGGCCACGGTGAGGGAGCGTCGCTCCTCCTCCGTTTCCTGCCGGCGGCTCTGCTCCCCTCTGGACCCCGCGCCGGCCGCCGGCTGGTGGTAGCTGCGGAAGTGTTGGCTTTCTTTGTCCACCCAGCGCCGTCACCGAAAGGTGTCGTTCGGATTGAATCTGGGGTGCTCGAGGAAGGCCTAACGTGTCATTCCCTGCTGGAAACCAGAAGGCACTTTCTTGGGATCTAGCTCCTGGGCTTTGGGCCCTTTAGGAATTGGGGTGGATCCCAGGGCCTTTGCCCAAGGTACACCCTCAACTTCTTCTTTCAGCAAGGCCTCTTTGGTAAACAGAGTCTTGCCAGTTCTTCTGAGATGCGCAGGCTGGCCCAAACTTGGACTCCTCCTGCCTTGGCCTATCAGAACGCTGGGGTCACAGGTGTGCACACCACGCCCCGCTGTGTTACACATTCTGTTCTCATCGTGGAAGAAGGCGGCTTGGGTGAGCTTTGGCTCCACTCGAGGTTCAATCTGTGCAGCTTGAGGCGCACATTCATTAGTTGATAGGAAAAGTGTTATGGGTTGTTGTGTCGGGCTGGGCACTGACGCTGCTCCTGTCACCCACAGCTGGCCAAAAAGATCCGTGAGAAGTTCAACCGCTACCTGGACGTGGTCAGTCGCAACAAGCAAGTCGTGGAGGCGTCCTACACGGCTCACCTGACGTCCCCGCTCACTGCGACCCAGGACTGCTGCACGATCCCAGCCAGCATGATGGAGTAAGGCCCCACCCTCTCGCCGTCGCCACCTGAGCCGAGCGCAGGCTTGTGACTGCGAGCCTCTGGTGTTGTGGGAGTGTGTCCCTTCCACTCACAGGTCACCTGCAGCTCCGATTCTTGGCCCCTTCCCTCCCACTCTGTCACTGAGGACCCGGGTCCAGGAGAGTTCGGCTACGGAGTCTCCTAAGCCCGAGAGTTGCAGAGGTTTTGTTATGTCAGTTATTTTCTCAAGGCTGGGATTTTTAGCACTGGGCAACAATGAGCCAGGGTCCTGTGCAGTCACTGAGGTGCCCAGGCTGGGCTGACACTTCTCGGTCCTCTTGCCTCAGCCTCCCAGGCCTGTGCCACCATCCTGCCTGGGCTGGACCCTGAAGCCAAGAACCGTGTGCTCTTGGATGCAGAAGCTGCTTTCTTTAGGGGAGCGCTGTTTGTCTTGGAAAGAGTTACACCGATTCGCACCTCTGATCTAGACAACATTGTCACTAAATTTTCTGAAGAAATGCATTCAGGTAACATTATAACGGTAAAGTATACGCACAACTTCTTTTTTTTTATACCAGAAATTGAACTCAGGGCCTCGTGCTTGCCAGGCGGGCGCTGTGCCACTGAGCTCTCACTGCAGCCCGACATTTCTTTTATTGGCCGAGCAGTCCGTGTAGCTGCACGGGGCGAGGGCCGGTGGTGCTGAGACCGCAGCGGGTGGCGCCGTCACCTGGGGAGACGGAGATTTAGTTTCCAGTGTGCCGTGGCTTCTGTGCAGCCGTGTGTCCTTCTAGTCGTTCCCTGCGGTTTCATGCCGTTTACTATTGGTGAAGACAGTCATCTGTTTGACTGATCTTCTGGACCTACTTAGAAGAAGTAGATCTCAGCACGCTTTTTCAAGACGCTCTGAACACAAATGGGGGCACATCTGCTCTGTTCCCCAAAGATGCATGAGACTGTGTGAAGCGTGGACAGATGAGTGTGTTTCCGTGGTTTGTGTGGCCTGGGTGGTGTCATAGGTGGCAGGCACCCTTGGCCTGCTATCTCATGTGGCCCTATGAGGCTAAGTGGTGAGCCCCCGCGGGGCGGGAGCCACGCAGCTCCCCAGTCCCGACCTCTGGGAGTGGGATGTGGCCAGGCCCCCCCGCCCCACACAGGGCTCCTTGTGGCCGAGGGCACCCAGGTCCCTGAGCACAGCCTTCCCTTGAGGGTGGGACAGTAGCCAAGATGGCCTCTATACCATGAGCATTCAGTGAAGGCTAAATAACCGTAAGACTAAATAAATAGCAGCTTGGGCTGGGGAGGTGGCTCAGTGGAATAAGCGGCTCCCTGGCAAGCACAAGTGCCTGAGTTCAATCCCAGTTCTGAGAAAAAAAAAAAAAGCAGCTCGACATTTCTGTACTGATCCCAGGAAATTGAGCATTTCGTGTTTACAAAGCAAGCGCCTTCACAAGAGCCAGTGGTTTTTATGATGGGGGACTGGTGACTCCGTGTGTTCGGCAAACTTGTCTTTTCTGGGTTATGAAACCAAAAACAAAAATCATGCTTAGGGCGAGGAACAAAGATGGTACAGCGATGAGATCTCTCTGGTGGTAGAACTAGGCTCCGCCCTTTGAGGCCAGGGTCAATGTCTGGACACACTTTTGGTTGTCACGGCCAGAGCAGGGTGCCCGTCCTACCACAAGAGAAAACCTGGCCCAGCCTGTCCATGCCAGGGACCAAAACCCTGGTCAGGACAGCGGGAGTCCACCTGGCGTGTTGCTGCCCGCCCCAACTCGGCCCACACTTCTCCCACCTTCCCACTCAGCTGCTTTCCCCACTTCACTCCTGTGCCCGGAGGAGCTCGGCTCCATGGGTGAGCACCCCAGGTCCCCACGGATCTCACGCCCCAGCATGTGGAGTGTCAGGTGCGGCCTTCCCAGTGGCCAGGCACTGCCTGCCCTGCGGCCTGGACGGCATCAGCTCCTGCCCATCTTAGCCCTGTCTCCGGCAGGCAGGTTCATCACTTCCTTTGGATCTGACCTAATTTAAATACAGATGAGGGCTGGGGAGATAGCTCAGTAGAATAAGCGCTAAGGTCCTGAGTTCAAGCCCTGGTTCCGCATAAATAAATAAATAAATAAATAAATAAAGGTGAGAGTCATGGGTGGCTGCCACCAAGAACCAGGTATGCTGTGGGGAAGGGGGCACACCTGGATGTGATGAAAACCAGAGAGCACATGCGGCGTGTGCCTCCCTGTGCACACCAGCGCGGCCCAGCTCGGCACCCAGCCCCACCAGAGGAGAGATCAGAGTTCTCTGAGCCTCAGAACACACACCTGCCTCGAGCTGGCCACTAGGAGGAGTGCACAAGTGAGCGCCTGCGCATTTACAAAGCTTTGCGGATCACCAGGTACACCAAGAAGAAAGTGTGGCTGCTCTGGGTTTCAAACAGCAGGGACTCAGCTGGGAAAACCGCCACCCTCCACATATGTGAGATGGTGCCAGGCAGCCTGGGCACCAGCCAGGCACCACTTCGCAAGCCTGGGACCACGTTACTGTGGAGACGGAGACTTCTGCTTGGGACACCAGAGAAGGTCTGGATATGGCTGAGATGTCCCCTGGAAGAGCGGTGTCCCCTGTGGGGCTGGTGAGGTGGCAGCACTGGGCCACTTCTGCCGTGGCTCCCCCCATGTCCGGCTCCCATCCCAGAGTCCTCCCTGGGCCTGGTCCAGTGTTGCAGGGGCAGCACCACCCTTGCCCCGAGTGGGGAGGAGCCGAGGAGTGGCCCAGAGAATCCTGGACATGGGGACACCGGACACCGGGGACACCATTGAGACGCTTTTGCTCCCTCACAGCGCGCTGTTGCCGGGAGGCCACTAGCAGGGATCCCGGGTGCGTCCTGCCTGGCTGTTTTCCAGCCATCAGCTGAGCACAGCGCTTTCTAAACTCCCAGGAGCCTCAGGACAGAAAAGGCGCAGCTGCTGGGACAGCCAGCCAGGTTCAGCCACTCCTGCAATGTCTCTCTCCGCCACTCCTCCTACGGGGCTCCTGCTCCCTGTGGCCCAAGTCCCGGCCCTTCCAACCCAACCCACAGTGTGGATCTCCGCACTCAGCTTGGAGTCTGTGCAGGCATGTGGACGTGTCAAGTCATGATCAAAAAGTGTTTCTGACAGGCAGGCAGGCTTGGCTGCTGAGTCAGACCGCTTTGGTTCCCAGGTGGGCCCTGGAAGGACCGTGAGGCCCTGGACCTCAGTTTCCCTGTCTGAGAGGACAAAGATGACAGAACCCACCTCAACAGGTTGTTGATATGTATTTAGTCTTTATTTTGTTTGGTTTGTTTTTTTAAGATGCTATTAATGTGCCAGTTCTCTGCCCTAGCCTCCAAGGACCTGGGATCACAGGCTGCAGGTGCCACCATGCCCCGCCAGGGGGAGGGCTCCTTAGATAAGACCTTGACAGATTCTCTGTGCGTTTACGCACACATCTTCTCTCCGGACGCTGTTTGGTTTTTTCTTTCTTTCTTTCCTCTTAGGGCATAACACAATGTTTCTTTTTAAAATAAATCTAAATCTTAAAAATGGAATTATTGGGGCTAGTGAGATGGCTCAGTGGTCTAAAGCACCTACTTAGAACAAACTAAGCTAAACAAAGCACAGGAACCCTGCTCAATCCCCCAGCACCACATGCCAGCCAGCCCCGCCCCCTGGTGGGCTGAGCTGCCCCCCCCACACTAAATAAATAAATAAATATTTTTTTAAAAAATGGAATTATTGGGCTGGGGATATAGCTCAGCAGTTCAGGCAAATTCAAGTCCTGAGTTCGATCCCCAGTACAAAAAAAAAAAAAAGAATTATTTTAAGGGAAAATATTAAGTGCTCTCCAAAATTGTGAAAGTAACGTAGTAAGAAGTGAAGCTCATGGTAGGTGGATGCATGGTTATTACCGAGATCCTTCTAAGCTGTGAGATATTATAGTTTTTGTTTGGGATTTTTTTGTTTATTTTTGAAACAGGGTCTCATTTTGTAGCCCTGGCTGACCTTGAACTCACTGTAGTGCTCCTGCCTCAGCCTCCTGAATGCTGGGGTGACAGGTGGGTGGGTGTGACAGGGGGGCACCACCACGCCCAGCCCAAGATGTCACAGCTGAAGGCCAACTTTCCCACCTCTTCCTGGCCATGTGCAGGTGTTACCAGTATAGCTTCTCTGTCAGCAACTTTGTTTAGTGAAATTCTGTATTGTTTCTAATGTTCTTTTTTAAAATTTTTTTAAAAATGTTTTATTCTCTTTAAAAATACATGCATGCATGCAGCCACACATCATACATACTATAAACAATCAGACATCAGGGGAAGGGTCTCCACTCATAGATCTGAGGTGTGGTTGTTCTCCGGGGCGCGCCCACAGAGGCTGGCTGGATGCCACGGTTGCTGTCACCAACAGCTCATCGTGTCCTCTTCAAGTCTGTGGAAGATGGCTCAGCGTTATGACAACACTTTTATGAACACCTTTAACCAGCAGCTCCCTTTAAATTTTTGCTTTAGGTTAAGCATTTCATTCCTGCTGATTAGTAATTCCTATTTTTTTTTATATTTATTTATTTTTATTTATTACATTTATTTATTGTGTGTGTGTGTGGCCAGCTCAGCCCACCAGGGGGCGGGTCTGGCTGGCATGTGGTGCTGGGGATCGAACCGCGGTCCCTGTGCTTTGCCAAGCTTGTTTCAAGTAGGTGCTTTAGACCACTGAGCCATCTCTCCAGCCCCATTGTAATTCCTATTTTATTTTCTTTACTGGCGCTTATGGTGCATGTATTTTAAAACTACCACAGGCTGGGCATGGTGATGCACGCCTGTAATCCCAGCGCTTAGGAGGCTGAGGTAGGAGGATCCTTGCAAGGTCGAGACCAGCCAGCACTACAAAGTGAGCTCAAGACCGGCCTCACCTGCATAGCAAGATCCTGTCAAAAAAGAAAGAAGAAAGCACCCCTTTCGGAAGAGAGGCGCTTCCGGAGCTCTAGCATGGAGAGTCTGTGTCACGTGTGCTGAGATCGCACTGTGGTCCCCAGAATTTGCCGCAAGGCTTCTGAGGCAGAGCACTGAGGTGGAAAAGCAGACAGCTGAGGCTCAACCAGTGAGCGCAGCTTAAGGCCACCGCGCCTGGAGAGGGCCCGTCTCCTCGTGCCCCTTCCTCAGCAGCGACCCTTATACTGGGTCAGGCTAGGGGCAGAGGACACAAGCGCTCCGGCTGTCACACAGGGGTTCACAGAGGCACTGGGGGCAACAGATGCTTCCAGTTTATCCATTTTCAAGGCCGTTTTTGAAATTCGAAGTCCTGGGTTCAAGTGCCCATGTCACTGTCTGCCTCTGTGGGAACAGCGCCCTGGGCAGTGTTGGCCCGGCCTCCTCCGTCCGCCACACGTCCTGCATGTCCCTGGCCACCCGTGTCCACACAGCCCATTTCCGTGACTTCTGCCCCGCTTGATGGTCATGGCATACATTTTGCAGCTCTTGATTTTAAAGGATTTGCATGTGAACAGATTTAACTTAAGAAATCGAAGAGAGACTTGCAGGCGCCTCCTCTGTCACCCAGAGCACCCAGCCCCTGGAGTGCACCGGCCTGTCCCCAGGCAAACTCCTGTGTGCGTGGCACACCGTGGGCCAGCAATCCCACCAACACCAAGATTCCTCCCAGACTGCTTGGCAGTGTCACCGCCACATTCTTAAGCCCTGCTCCCTCCTTCCCAGCTTTCCTCAGTCGATGTCACTGCCTGTGGGCATTGTTGGTTTTGAGGCCTCTGTTTCATAAGGAGAGGATAAACAAGGAGGGTTCTGGGGAGGTAGAATTAGAGCTCTGTTCTTCTTGGGGTCTTCTGGTGGCCCTGAACATGACTGTCCCATTCCCTTAAGACTTGAGTAGGGAGCCACGGTGGGAGTCAGCACTCTGCTCCGAGGCCTGACCGGGGCTCCTGAGGCTTTCCAGAGCCAGGAGATTGCCCCCACCCGAGAGCAAATTCTGTCCCAAGTACCCAGGAGACCCGAAAGCTTCCATGACCCCAGACATCAGAAGCTCTGGTCAGGCTTAGCCTGGCTGATCTGCAGCGAGCTCTTAACTGCACGGCACTCAGGGGCCAGGGCTCTTCACACTCCCTGGAGGGGCTATAGTAAGGCGGCGGGTGCAGGTCTGGGCTGCTAATTGTAATTCTCCTGGACAGCCACAGTTCCCATCCTCCCATGGGCGGTGGGGTGGAGGTGGGGGCTTGTCCATCCGGATGGTGTCCATCCAGGTCCAAACTCTGCAGGGCATCAGGCCGGCCAGACACGTGAGAAGAGGTGGAGTCAGCCAGAAGCATCCCCTTTGCCCAGAAGGCTCAATGGTCCATGAAGGCCTTCAACAGATTAGATAAGGCCCATGATCCAGGGATAATGTCATCCCCAAATTGCCATCACAGAAATTTCTGGCATGCTGTTTGACTACATGGCTGGGTGCCACGTCCCAGCCAAGCTGATGCAGCAGATTAGCCATCCTGCCTGCCTTTACAGAGCGGGTAGAGAAGTGCACCGTGAGGTCCACCAGAGATGTTACATCTGTGTTAGTGTTCGGACTAGAGCAGGATAGTGTGAGTTCTCACTCTAGAACTTTCTACTGTGTTCTGTGGTTCTGCTCCCTAGAAAGTGCATGGGTGCTGGGCGGGAGCCTCAGAACCTGAGAGCGTGTGTCCTGCGGCTGTGTATCCTGGGGTGTGATTCGGGAGCTGAGTAAATGGCCGTGTTAGCATTTCTGGTTCTGTAAGTGCTGCAGACAGAGTCTGGGCTGGGAGTAAGTTACTAGAGCATTGTTTTTAAGTATAGTGGTTTTAACATTTAGATTCCTACATGAGGTTTTTTAGGAATTTATAGTAGATTTAAGGATGCAGTTACCTGGGCATGGTGTACATCTGAAATCCCAACGCTTGGACTGGTAAATCCTAGAATCCAGGAAAGATTGTTTTCCCTTTTTTAAAAAGAGTTGCAGAAGCTGTGGAGGGGGCATTATGACCTTCGGAGTTACGTCACTCCCTCCTTGCTTCCTGTGGAGACCTGGAGGAGGTAGTTCATCTGGGTATGAAAGAAGAAAGAGCGCTGGAACACAGGAAGCGGGGGACCCCCTGCTGGAGCAAGGGCGCAGCAGCCAGTGGCAGGAGCACCAGGAGACCAGCAGGAGGCGGAGAACAGCCCTGGGAGCTGGCAGGCTGGGCCAAGAGACTCAGCTGTTCCCTGTGGGGTTGGGCCCTTGGGCGAAGTGACTGGTCACACTTCCTCCTGCTTTCTAGAGCCTGGCAAAGCTCCGCCTGTGGACACGGTAGTGGCTGCTCAAGTGAAGGAGTTAGTTTACATTTTGCTCTGTTCTTATATCAGTCAGCGTTTTACTAGAGGAACAGATTATATTTTATAACACAAGATGTGCAAATGTATAAGAAATTACAAGATTGGCTTACAATGGTCGGCCGCAGAGTTGGAAAAGGAGGCGTGCAGCGGGCGTCTGCACACTGGAGACTGGAGGATTCCGTCCAAGGTCTGGATCTCACTGCAGTGTTCTGTGGAAGTGTGTATCAGCTGGTGGGTGGGTTTGTGAAGGAAGGCATGGAAGGCTGAAGAATCTGCAACAGAAGGCTGAAGGCTCCAAGCCGGAGGCCAAAGAGTCCACACTGAAAGCTGTGCGCAAGCTATCTGCGAAGACTACAGTTCCTCAGAGGAAGTGGACCTCGGATCCTTCCTCAACCCCTTTATATACCCTTTCCGTGCAGAGTCACTCTGGGGAGGGCTCTGCCTGCCCTAGGGTGGGCCCCTCCGTTCCTCGGGGGTGGCACAGCCCAGGGCTGGAACCCTGAGGGATCTAGCCAAGTTGACACAGTGTATCAACCACTACAGTTCTGGGGTCCCAGACTGAACCCAGAGCCTTTCACTAAGCTCTGTTCCCAGGCCTTTAAAATTTTTTATGTTAAATTTTAAGACCAAAAAAAAAAAAAAAACCCTTGAGACAGTCTCTAAGTCATTGAGTTGTCCAGGCTGGACTCAAAACTTGGATCCTCCTGCTTCAGCCTCCCAGAGTACTGAGAGTGTGTACCACCCCGCATGGCTAGCTTAAGATTTCTAAGAAGTAGAATGAAAAGATGGCATACAACTAGGGATATTTTACTTCTCACCCGTGTGACATTGGGACGACCTAGTCTGGCGTTACTCATGCAAGTGTGGAGTGATCAGGAACCAGAACTGAGCTGTTGGCTCAGCTTTCTCGGGCTTTGCCCGGGGCCGCATCGGGCAACTGAAGCTGCCTGAGAGAGCTACGGGCTCCGTGTGCCGGCCAAGGCACCTCCAGCATGTGCCCTTCTCCTGTGGCTGCCTGAGCTTGGGCTCCTGCCTCCTTCAGCTTCTGTTCCTTACATCACGCCACTCTGGGTCCTTGGGGTATTTGCCTGAGAGTGGAGTCAGCACTGGGCCACACCCTGGCTTTGCATTCGGGCCTGAGTCCCAGTGTGGGGATGAGGTCGGGTGCCAAGCTCCTCCCTGTGGGAGGAAGTTGCCCCGGCTGTTAACATTCCCTGTCCATTCCCAGCAGTCCTTGCTTTCCTCTGGGCTTAGTCCCCGTGGGGAGCTCAGGAGGAGACCACAGTCGATGCTGACTTGGTGGCCTGGGTTTCCAGTTACAGTGGACAAATCCATTATAGCAGAGTGAACTTTATCATACCGGGATCCCTTGGCGCGCGGCTCCAAGCTCAAACTTCACACTGCATGGAAAGCAAAGTTCAAAAAAATCCGCTTGATGTTTCTGACTATGCTGATAATTGAGCCCAAAACTGGACTTGGAAAGACCTGTTGCAGCCGAGAGTGGGCCACGTGTTGAGGCTCGCTGGGACACAAAGGGACACGCTTCAGCCTTAGCACGTTCTTTGTGTAAAATCTCATGACCTTGGCTCCGAGAAGGTCACTGACACCTGCAGTAGAGCTGAGAGGAAGCAGCCATGACAGAGCCAACGAAAGAAATCTCTGCAGAACGCATTAAGTTCCTGGAGAAATGAGTTTCTACAGCGTCCTTGTGGGGCCTCAGAACCGATCGCCTGGCGTTCCATTATCTCCTGTGGGAAAAATACGTTGTTCAGTTCCGTAACCTTGCGTTGTTGGAGCGGGAATTTGACAACATTGCCAAACCTCTGTGTGGGACATTTCCACGCACTCGCCTGCTTCAAGTTCAAGGTTGTGAGTGTGAAGGGCATCTTGCTAGATGAAGACTGTGTCTTCCAGAGCCCCAGGCACAGATCGGGTAAACTGAGGCAGAGTGGGCCTGTGCAGGGCAATGCAGAGCCTGTCCTTTAGAAGAGGGGGCGCTCACGACGAGGCCCTAGATGCAGGAGTTGGTAGGAAAGCAGCTGTAGGGAGGCTCGAGGGAGCTCCACAGACGGACCTGAGAAAGAAAATAAGCTGGGCGCGGTGGCTCAGCCTGTCATCCCAGCACTCAGAAGGCTGAGGCAGGAAGAGCTCGGGTGGGCACCCAGTATGGGTAACTTAGCAGCTTAGTGAGGGCCTGTCTGAAAATTAAAAAATAGAGCTGGGTTGTAGTGTAGTACAGGACTCTGTACCAATCCCAGTACCGCTAAATAAGCAAATAAAAAAATGAAACCAGAGGGGTCCGTTCAGCCTTGTGACTCCTGATCCTTTGCTCTGCCCGGGTCCACCAGCCCCGCGACCTGACATGCTTGTCCTTGACAACTCGGCCTAGTTTTCTCTCAAGCCCCTTCAGAGAAAGGGCCTTAGAAAGCAGTTCCGTGTGTCCATAAAGCGTCACAGGGCAGATTCCGCGCTTCCTGTTCATTCTTCTGTCCGCCCTCACATGTCCATCTTGGTTCCTTGAAAAGCCTTGCCGCCTGCAGGCAAGTCACATGCCCCAGATCCATCCAGGCAGGTACTGGCCCAGAGGACTGGAGTGGGTTTCAAAACCCAGGGAGGACTGCGGGACACTATCTGCTGAAAACCTACTCAGTTACTTTATTGACTTCATGCAAAAAATCTCAAGTGTTTGTGTCTCAGCGAAATACCTAGCCATAGGCTGTGATGTGCAGCCAGTAACTCACAGGCAGAACATCCTCCCACAGCTTCTGAAGCAGCCGGGCAGGAGGCGCTGCGCCCGCTGCTTACCCATCCCTGCCCCCACTCATCCTGGATGGGAAGGAGCCGTAGTCAGGGTTTACGGGGAGTGGATTTCACACAGGCATGTCATTTTTAGGATTATTTTACAATATTCACCCTAAGAGTCAAAAGCCAGAAGAGTGCAGATCTGTCCACACACTAGAGACCCAAAGAACCCAGCTGAGGGCCAGGAACCAAGCCCACTACAGGGCCTCATGCAGGCCCATTTCTCGGATCTGTGCTGGGAAGCCCAAGGTCAGTGGTGGAAGCTACAAAGTCCGTGTGAGCGGGATGAAGGATCTGCGCCAGCAGGCAAAGGGATCTGCCCAGAAGCCAGGAAGCAATGCTCAAAGTAAGGACCAAAGCTCCCCTGAAAGGCACCATAGCCGTCCTCAGTGACAGTGAAGTCCCAAGTTACTCCGATGATGAAAACATCAACTTTATATCACTTCTCAAGGAGGTTCAACAGCACCACCTTCCCCTCTGGTTCTGCATTTACATTGTTCCACAGCGATCCTCAGCTGGGCCTCCCACACCCAGCACCACGGTGACTCAGTTCAGCTGGATGTCACAAGCTGACCATTAGTGAATCCACCACAAAAGGGCAGCCAGGCCCTGGCAGGGCTTTCGGGGGCATGCAGGGAGTCCAGCCCCGTGGCCTGATCCTGGGTGAGTTTTTCTTTCATAATCTTAAAAGTAAAATCGGAGTGGCCCATGCACCCTGGACATGTCCCCTGTGTGCTGTTTCTCAGCCCTGCACAGCTCTGTGGACTGTGAGCAAGTTCCCTGCTCTGCTCAGTTTCTTTCTTGATGCAGTCCGGCTCTAGTAGCACTTGTGCCATTTCCTCGTGTGTGTGCGTGCACAGGGGTGTGTGCATGCGTGTGTGCACACAGAGCCCTGCGACTATTGCTGAGCATCCTGACCTGCCTTGCTGTTTGCTTCTTTTATGCATTTTAGGCAGAGTTGTGCTCATGGTTTTCTTTCTTTTTAAAACCCACTTTCTCAAAGAAACCAACCAGTGGCCTGTACCAGCTTTAAGGAGACCTAGGGGCCAGGGAGATAGCTCAGTAGAATAAGCGCTTGTGAGGGTTTGAGTTCAATCCCTGGTTCTGCAAAAAAAAAAAAAGAAGGAAAGAGACCTTGCTCTCACTGGACACCGAAAGCCTTGCGGGAGGCTTTCTCTGTGTTTGCTTGTGTGAAAACAGTGCAGTGTTTCTAAAGAAGACAGGGACTGGGCTCGGCTCCTCCCCACTGCCACCTGCTCTGCCTGGCTCTTGGTGGCTTCTCTGCATGCTGTGGGCAGGGTCCTGCGAGGTTGCTTCTTCCTTCATTCTTCCTTTTGTCCAGCAGAAAGCACTGAGCTCTTCCCAGGTCCGGCTTCAGCTAGGACCTGTGGATAAAGGGCGAAGGATCTCTCCCTTTGTGTCCTCCTTGCAAGAAGGGCCTCTCGCTCCAGGGCTGCGCAGTGTACAGCCACAAGAGGCGCTGCAGAAGCAGCACCGCTCCCTGCCTCAGTTTCCACCTGCCTGTCCCAGATGCCCTTCTTCCTTCTTGTGCCCTCTCTTCCAGCCTGTGGAAGAGGGGGGCCAGCCTGCTGTGGTTCTGTCCACTTCCGGTCCCCCCTGCAAGCCTCCAGTGTAGTTTTCTGAGCTCTTGTAGGAAAGCCTTCCAAGGGCATCCGATTCCACCCTCCACCACTGAACCCTGAAGGTTTAATCCTTTTTACTGATAGGAACAAAAGAATGTGACTTACCTCGCCCCTTCCCTGCCCTGCAGAGGCCAGTCCTGCAGAGCTGCATGGAAGAAACGTTTCTCAGCCTGGATTGCCCATTATTTGACAGCTTTTCAGCCTGGCAGTTCAGTTAGGTGTAGGACTGGGTAAACTCCACCACTCAGGGAGAGGTCCAGGCACGGCTGACTTTATAAAAGTGATCCACTCTTTGCCCCTTTCCTCCACCTTCAAACAATGTAAATATTTGCTAGGGCAGATGTTTGATTTTTATCTTAGCTCTTCCTTTGTGTAACTTTATTCTCATGGGTGGGTAAGCGGAAGATAAGGTATTCTTGTTTAATGCTTTTCAACTGGTATTGCTCAAATATTTGGAGAGCAGAGCCTCCAGCCTCTGGCCAGAGGAGCAGGCAGGAACTGGTTGGAGGGCGGTGGTTAAAGGGGTCCTGGCGTGTCTTATCACGGGGCCAGGGCTGTGCCAGGGCCGGGCGCTCCTCTCAGCGTGGTAGGGAGCAGCACCCTGCCAGTGGAGCTCGCCTTTATCCACCCTAATCCCAGGTGTTGCTTTCAGAGAAATGATCTATTTTTCTAACCTTTTGCACTTGTCTGTTTGTGATTAAAAACAAGCAAAGAAGACCCAAAACACTCCCTACGCCAAGAGCTGCCGCCAGCCGCGTGGGCTTCGAACGTGCACCCAGCAATCGCTTTAAGCTGTGCACTTCCACAAAATCCACAGGGATTTGCTGTTTAAATCTTTGCCTTAAAAACACATCCGTGAACAATACCACGCTTCACCGCAGCCCTGGGAGCCCACGCCAGGGTGGAGCTTTTGTGTTATAAATTGGGCGGGCTTCCTTGGAAATGTTTGGGAAAACCCAGGACTCTGAGTGATTTGCCTGGAAATTTAAACAAAGACCAAGACTGAGATTCAAGAAGAGTGAAAACCAACCAGTCTGTGTGCGTCTCTCTCCTGTCTGTCTTTCTTCTTTCTAAACTGGGACTCTGCTGAACAGTTGATTTATGAATTGAGGCTGAGTGAAATCCAATTGGAACTCACTTGAACGCCGTTTTGATGTAAGATTCAAAGCTCCTGCAAATTTACTTTATCTTCTGCATTTGCTGATCTCCTGCCGTAAATCCTGTTGAAGGAGAATAAAAATGACTGCGGTCTGACGGGAATTAAATGTCTGAAGTTCAAAGCTGTTCGCACATCACAGCGCGTGTCAATCAAGCGCCCAGCTCGGAAGGCAGGCGGGGAGGGGGCTTCACCACGGGGCAGAGATCAAAGTGGGCGTCGCAGCTCTGTTTTCTCCCTTGGGGTGCTGTTTCGATCAGTTGTTCATGAAAGTAAATCCAGAAGGAAGGGTTTTTTTCTCCCTTAAGGAGGTAGGAGAGATGGAGTTATTTCTCTTCAGACGCTAGTTTTATCTTATGAAAATAAGGATAGAAGGCAGTTTTAATCCAGTATCTCCATTTTTTAAGAGTCAAGATCTAAAAGGGATTTAGGGTTTGTTCTGTCATTTTGATTAACTGTTTTGAACGCACAAGTGTGAAGCAAGCTGCTCTCAGTGAACTGAGTCGCCCTCTCGTGTGTGCGCAGCTGCGTGGGCGCAGCGGCTCTACCTGCTGGCGAACCTGCAGTTGCCGCGATGGGGCCAGCACGGGATTCATTTCTCACTGCAGAACGCTTCTGCTAGCCCCGGGCGTGACCAGCCTGTTTTCGTAGGGGTTGTAAACATGGCCTTCTGTTTCCACACCACTTTTCATAATGGCTCTTCTCCAAGGCATGGAATGCCACCGTGCCTTTGGAAGGCAGGAGGACGCTGACCTTGGCCGCTGACCTTGGCGAAGCGTGCTGCAGCGTCCTAGTCTGTTAGAGCCCGGGGCCTGGCCTCCACCTCCACGTCTTGCCTTTGCTTCTCACAGCCCTGTGGCCTCTCCTCCTGTTCACGGATGTGTCCCAGGCCCTGGGCCGGTCGTGGCCAGTGCAGAGTGCAGACTCCGTGCTAGCTTCACGAGGCAGAAAGGCTCAGAGCTGCAGCCACTACCATCAGGCACCTGGAAGGCATGGTGCGCCCCACCCCCAGGCAAGGCACCAGCCTGGGCCACCTTGCGTCTCACAGACGCCCAGGCCCTCACAGAGGACTGCAGGCCACTCCAGGGTGGCTGACAGTGAGGTCCTGGTGCAGGCAGCTCCCCAGCACTCCTGGCCACCTGTTCCTCAGCACCGTCTTGAGCTGCTCTTTGGCAGCTTCTTCCTTATGGTCACTCCAGGAAGCAGAGGGACACATGTGCCTCATCCCTGAACACAGTGGCAGGTTCGAATCTCTCAGGGAGTGCTGTGTGATTCTTGCTGTCACTTTGCTGTGAAATGGGTACAGGTGGGCCCCTGAGATGCACAGCACGGCCAGCTATGGGCTGCAGAGAACCTGAGGCGCTGTGTTCTCAGGATTCAGGTCTGAGCGCCCCAGGCCCTGAGCTCCGTGCAGAGCTGTCCTGCGTTTCAGCACCAAGGGAGCTTGCGTAGTGGAATGGGCCGCTTCTCATTCCTCCAAACCTAGCAAGGCCAGGTTCCTGGTCCTTACCCCAAACTCATATTTTAAATCAAGCTCTCGGAGTGGGTCCCAGGAGTCCCCCTTCCAGCTCACCATGTGAGTGACTCTGGGTAATTGTTCAGTGAGCTACGTCCCCACCTCGGTCCAGGACACTGCTGGCCAGTGTGGGTGTCTGCGGAAGACTGGCCAGTGTGGCACCTACAGTGGACAAGAACAACGCTAAGCGTTCAGTGGTGGGAAAACTAGCAGGACACCAACAGCCCTCCGGCACCTGACCCAGGCCCCTGCCTGTGAAGTCCAGCTGCCTGGCTGAGCAGTTATCAGGCACTTGCGGTGACCGGGACACCTTCGGCGGGTTGTGTCTTCCCGAGGCAGGCAGATAGCCAGGGGTGAAAAGATGCACCCTGCAGGCCTGCCCTGCCTGGCTGTTGCACGAGGCTTCACACGCACAGGGCTTCAATGAGCAGGAAGTGTGTTATGGTTTGTGTCTAGTTATCCCCACGAAGCCTCATGGAAGTTATGGGGCAGATGTGGCTGGAAGAGCAAGGAGGGGCGGGGCTCCAGCAGTGTCCTGGCTCGAGGGGCGGGGTGAGAGGACCAGGGCGGGGCCAGAGGGGCGGGGCCAGGTAACCAGGGTGGGGCCAGAGGACCAGGGCGGGGCCGAGGGCGGGGTGAGGGCCAGGGCGGGGCCAGAGGGGCGGGGACAGAGGATCGGGGCGGGGCCCGAAAGGCGGGGACAGAGGGACATTAAAGTTAAACTGGCAGCCTGTGCTTTCTCAGAGAGGTGGAGAGGGTCATCCTGGTCACTTCAGCGCCCCAGCTGCTCCTCCAGTGTCTTGAAATCTCCAGTAGCTGTGCGCTAAATAAACCTTTCCTTTCCTCGTTTTGAGCGTCGGGTATTTGTGGCAGTCACATGGCCACTTTTCAAGTGCCCAGAAGCCACAAAGGGCTGCTACTCAGACACTGTAGCAGTCACCATCTTCATCATCTGGGTGGTCCCGGGCCCAGCCAGGCCTGCCTGGGCAGAGAGTGTTGGAAGATGTTGCACTGTGTCTTCTGTTTTCTTTTTGACCACTTCCCCACTCCCCAGGCAGGAGTGGCAGCAGACCTTGTCACCACAAAGCCTAAAATAGGTGTCACCAGGCATGTTTTAGACCAAGCTCCCGAGGAAGTAGACATGGCACGAGAGTGGCCCCCTGCCGCCTGGCCCTGCCAGGCAGCTGCCGCAGCAATGAGCAGCCCTCCCAGGCCCGCTTGGCGCTCTGAGCAGGAGTCTCACCTGGACGCCTTGGAGCGTGTCGGCAGTGACGTCGCTGAAGCCGTTGTCCTGGGAGACCCAATTGGCTTTGTCGCTGTGACTCCATGCTGGCAAAGAGGCAGAAGGGCTCCTGAGGTCACAGGGCATTGAGGGGAGGGGAGATCCTTGAACTTGCCCTGTGGAAACTGCTGCCCTGTGTGGAAACCTTGCCCGGTGCTTACACGGTGGTCTCGGTTTCCTGCCTCCTGCTCCTCTGAGACGCCACAAGGGAGACTCGGGAGGCCACCCAGTGCCCCGGATGACCAGGTGCGTGCGAGCTCGGGTCCTGTCCGCGGCCACGTGGCCGTGGAAGTCCATGAAGGTCACGCCTGAGCATTGCATTTTATCACAACTTCTGAGTTTATTTGTCTCTTAGGAACTTCGGGAGTCTGCCCAGCATCTGGAACCCTAACAGTTACGTGGCAGGCTCTGGGCTGGGCTGAGAATAAATATAGTCTCTTTTTTTTTAAATTGCAGAGTGCTGGACTTCACCTCACCCCCCAGAGGATTAAAAACAGCAAAACATATTAAGCAGGGCAGTCAGTGTCTATACACAGAAATAAAGAATATTGGACATCTTTTTTTATTTTAAAAATACAAAAATGGGAAAAATGATAACAAAACTTGATTAAACAGAGTAATAATTCAACAGTGGTTGTTATATTACATAAAATCTTCAAATTAGTTGTTTAGGTTACCAAATGTAAACCTGCAAAATTGGTTTTTAAGGAGTTATAAGGGAGCTGGGGAGATAGCTCAGTAGAATAAGCCCTTGCCTGGCAAGTGCAGGGGCCTGAGTTCAATCCCCAGTTCCACCAAATAAATAAATAAATAGCTATAAGAAGTTAAAAAGGGGGCTGAGGAGATAGCTCAGTGGCATAAGTGTCTGCCTAGCAAGCAAGCACAAGGTCCTGAGTTCAATCCCTGGTATTGCCTGCCCTGCTGCCCCGGAACTGGGCGTGTGGCGCACGTCTGTAATCCTAGCACTGGGAAGGCTGAGACGGGAATCACCATGAGTCACAGCTGTGTAGAGAGACCCTGTACATAAATAACTTTTAAGAAATTAAAAAGAAAAAAAAAATAAGAGATTTAAGCATTAACTGCTCCTTTCAATAGACCAGTAGAGGCAATGTAATTATCTAAACTCTCCTGTGTATAGACGTACGTCTTTCCCTTTTTTTGTCTTTTTCCTCATCCCAGTTGTTCCTTCCCATTAAGCAGATTCCTCCCCTTTCACAGTGTCTCTAGCACCTTTCAGATTTTATGTTCTCTCCCAGGTTCTTGCACTAGCAAGACAATATGATGTTTGCACATGTGGGTCTGATTTATTTCACTTACCAATACAGTCTCTGGTTGTATCCATTTACCTATAAAAGCCCAAATTTGTCTTTTTTATAGCAGTGTAACACTCTGTTCTATACAAATACCACATCCTTTGTATCCCTTCCTCAGGTGTTAGGCATGTGGGTTGTTCCCAGGATTTAGCTGTGACAAATTGCGCTGCTGTAAACATGGCTGCTCATGTGTCACTGTGGTACGATGCTTTTAGTTCTTTTGGAAAAACACCTAGGAGGAGACTAACTGGCTTGAAGGGAACCTCCAATCCCAGCTCTTTTTTTTTTTTCAGTATGAGAATAGAGGTTCAGAAAAGGGGCGTACATTTTCCAAGGTCACGTGTGGTTGCAGCAGGGCACGGGTTCAAGCCCTGAGCCCGCCTGCGCTGCTCCACGGCTACTCCTGCATTGCTGTTGCCCAGTGCGGTTTTCAGATAAGACAGGTTAGAGAATTCCTCTTCACATCTGACATCAGAGCTAAATGTTTAAAAATTCCGTTCTGCGTTTTCTCATCCCTTTTGCCTATGATTTTATCAGCAGTACTGACAAGTCCAAGGGATAATTGGCTTGAAGCTCACTTTTTCGTTTCACCTCGGGATTTTTTTGTTGTTGTTGTTTATTTTGAGACATAGGTCTCCCTGCTGGCTTCCAGCTCACTGCATAACCCAGGCTGGCCTCCAGCTCACAGTAATCCTCCTGCCTCAGCCTCCCGAGTGCTAGGATTACAGGTGTGGGCCACAGTGCCCTGCTGTTCTGTCCTGTTTTGCTTTGCAGTACTGGGGTTGGATGCAGGGACACTACCACTCAGCTACAACCTCGTATTTTTTCATTTTTATTTTTAATAACAATCCCAGGCACTTGCTGTGACCCCAGACACCTTCAGCGGGATGCGTTCCCGAGGCAGCTGGGCAGCCAGGCGTGAACGGAGACGTACCCTCCAGGCCTGCCCTGCCGGCTGCTGCACGAGGCTTCCCACGGGGTTTCAATGAGCAGGAAGTCAGTGTTTTTGTTCCTCTTGTCCCAGGCTCTTGAGTAGCTGGAGTTACAAAGTGCCATCTCCCCTGTGGTCAGTTGTTTCTAAATTTTCTACCTTGAGTTTGATTTCTAAATATTCTAGATGCAAATTTGCTTTGCGCTGAGCCCTTCTCCTGTAGCACGTTCTCAGCGTGAAGTCCATCTTCTGCCGTGTGTGGACCGACCCGTTTTGTGCCCGAGATGAGTCATTACTTCTGTTGGCTGGTGTTCTAGGCTAGACAGCCAACAAATAACCAGTGCTAATCCTCTTGTTGTTTCAGATTCGACGGGAACTTTAACACCAATGTATCTAGAACAATTAGTTGTGATCGACTCTCTACTACCGTCAATAGCCGAGCCTTCAACCCGGGACGAGACTTAAATTCAGGTCAGTCATTGGTTAGTGTTGAAACAGTGGACTGCCCTCGCCTTCTTCAAGCTGAACATGTGTGTGTCACCTTAAGCCTTTTTCTCTGTGCATCCGGCATAAGCAGCAGCGATGACTGCCCGAGTCTGAGTGTGTAGATGCTTCTGGCCACGGAACCATGTGTCTCTTCTCTGCAGAAGGGGACTCCAGTGTTGTTGCTCCCCATTTTGGCTCATGCGCATCTGTTGGCGAAGCCTCTCAGAACCTACAGGTCACGTCTTCAAAGTGGCAGGGGTTTTACACCTCATACCAGGCTCCAGGCCAGATTTCACAAGAAGGAATCTTGGGTTTCACGAGGTCCCGAGCCTGCCCTTTGGGAAGCAGAAGGATCTGAGTCCTCAGCAGCGCTGTGCTCCCAAGCCCAGGGCTCCCCACACTGAAGCCGAGAGCGAAGCCAGGGAGTAGGATATGTACTCCTAGGGCCGCCCGAAGCTCGTCTAGGGGAGAAGTCTTGCCTTTCAGAGATGTGTGCGCGAACAGGAGGGCCGCCTATTGGGTCTGGAGAGAGAGCTGCACGCTTTGCGTTTGTAGGGATAATAAACCAGTTTCAGATTAATGATCCAACTGATACCTGCCTGTCGCACACTCTCTGGTCCAGTAAATAATGGACTCAATTATTTTTAATTGGCTGGAGGATCTGGCAGCCTTTGTGGAACAGGTAAAATTCACTTCTAGAAAAGAAGCAAAATCAGAATGTTTCTCATTAAAAAAAATAATAATAATAATAAAAGTGTTGTAGATGAGGGCACAGAAGGGCCATGTCAGATGAGCTGTGGAAAATTCCACAGCTGGCGCAGCACGGAGCTGGCCCTGGTTCTCCACTTTCTCAGATTCACCATCTTCTCTCAGGAAAGCTCAGTCACATGAACTGTGATGTTGGGCCTGAAAATCTGAGGGGGAAACTGCAAGCCCAGGGGCGCAAGGGTAAGTCCCAGAATATGCCAGGCAGCTCACCACCTGAAACTTGCTGCCGTTCAGGCTCACCTGTGGGACTCTGAATTATTACAGAAGAGGAAACATGTTACCCATCCGTACAAGCACCAGAAGGCCCGCTCGACGAGCTGTCTTTTAGTGACAGAATAGAAGGGCATTTTCACTCTTATTTGCATTCTTAATTTTAAACTAAACATTGCTTCTATAACCAGAGAAAAATAAAATAAAAGGGAATTACAGATACAGGGCTCCTCAGTATCTGTGGGGTTAGATCCAGGATGTCTCTGGTGGATACCAAAATCTGTGGGTGCTCAAGTGCCTCGCATAAAATGGGGCGATATTTGCATAAAACCCACACATCCTCTTGTGTACTGTAAACCATGCCTGGATTATTAGAATGCCTAACACTATGTAAATGATATGCAAATGATTGTAAAGTATTGTTTAAGGAATCAAGATGAGAAAAGGTGTGCGCCCTGCAGCGCAGACTCAGGTGTTTCCCCCAGCCTTCCCAGTCTGAGGCGGTGTTTCCCCCAGCCTTCCCAGTCTGAGGCGGTGTTTCCCCCAGCCTTCCAAGTCTGAGGCGGGGTGGGCACAGCGGTTGCCAGTGCACTTCCACCCTGCTGGTGGCCGCACCTTGCTCAGTGGCTCTGGTAAGCTGGTCCTCTGCCGTGGGGCTCCTGAAGGAGGCTGCATATCCCCAGCCATGTGACTGGGGCAGAGAGGGAGCAGGGCGGACAGGCTGCAGGTGCAGCTGGTTGGCTCCCGAATGCTGCCGGAACCCTCCCTCCCTGGGCCAGCTGAGAGCCAGGCCCTCATCCTTATTCTAGGATGTTCACTGTTTCTGACTGAGCAATGGCTGGGCTCCACTGTTAGTAATCATCCTGCTTGCCTGCTGTGCTGCTGGGGACGGAGCCGTGGGCCCTGCCCTGAGCTACTGTACCCGCCACCCTCTTTTATGTTTTACTCTGAGGCAGGGGCTTGCTAAGTCCCTGAGCGCCCAGGCTGGGCTCACACGGAGGATCCTCCTGCCTCAGCCTCCCAGAGTGCAGACAGCGCAGCTGGGCCCACACGCCCCGCAGGAGTAGTGCTATCATATTTTTCTTAGTGAATGTAGAAGCAGTTGTTCGAGGTTCCAAGCTGTGGTGTGACTCAGATGCTGACGATTGATCCGCAGCTATTGAGCTATATTGTGCTTGGTAAGCATCAGGCCAGCCACAGGTGTGAACAACAGGAAGAATGTATGGGCGGCGAGGTTACAGATTCTGGACAGATAAGCGCCCCACTTCAAAGGATGCTGAGCGCTGCTGTGGTCTGAACGGCTCCACGATGTGCCAGTCGGGGTCGTTCAGTCACAAGGCCGTGCGTCCTGAGTGGGATGGTGACAGTCACCAAAGGGCTGAGGCTGCAATGCAGCCTCTGGCTCTGTCTCAGACGCCGCCATGCCTCAGCCCTTTTCTGCTGGTAGCATTAAGGACTGAGCCGAGGCCTTTGCACTGAGCTACGTCCCCAGCCCATTTACTTTCTTTTTAATTTTTTTATTCTGTGTATTTGGTACAGGGTCTCACTACACAGCACAGACTCATGGTGATCCTTCTATCTTAGCCTCCCCAGCACTGGGATTACAAGTGTGCGCCACCACACCTGTTCTCAGTGGCCAGCTCAGCGCACCCAGGGGGCAGGGCCAGCACGGCATGTGGTGCTGGGGATCAAACCCTGGTCCCTGTGCTTGCCTGAGCAGGCTCTTAGTCAGTTGAACTATCTCACTGCCCCCCGCAGCCCATTTAATTTTTGTTTCTTTGGTACCAGGAATCGAACTCAGGACCTGTGATTGTCAGGTAGGTGCTGTGCCACTGGCTGTATCCCCAGCCCCTTAGGCCATTTATTTTGAGAGGGTCTCACTGATTTTCCCAGGCTGGGCTTAAACTTGCAGTCGCTCTGCCTCAGCCTCCCAGAGTGCTGCGGCTGCAAGTGCGCACGACAGCGCTCAGCCGCACCCTGCACCTCGAGGCCGCTCGAGGGCCCTCAGTGTCCTGCCTCCGTCCTAGCCTCCTGGCCTCCAGAACTGAGAGCAGATACACTTCTGTGCTGCCTGCCTGTGACACCACGCACTCTGGGCCAGGACCATGGCTCGCCAGGAGTCATTTGGAGCTGTGAACAGTGTGCTGCTGGCTGAGGTTTTAGGGTACAGGGAGAAAGAGGAGACTAAATGTTCTACACGGGGTTCACATGTGAGATCCCAGTTAGTGGGGATGCTATAACCCAGAGGATGGAGGAGATGTTTCCTGGGGAAGACCTGGTGCTGGTCGGACGTGCTCAGAGCGGCGGGAGGCCGGGTGGCTCAGGTGGGTGAGCAAGTAAGTGGGCAGCAGGTTGGGCCCGAGAGGTCCTTAGGGGCCGGGGCCCGCAGCCAGGCCTTCCTCGGCATCAGGACGTGGGCTCTGACTGTGCTCGAGGCCATGGTGTAGGGTGTGTGGGGTTACATCAGGACTCGGCATGGAGTGTACAAGGCACAGCCGTTCCCTTCATGGTGTACAGGGGATGCCCCAGACACAGAAGTGGGCTGAACCAGCCAGGGGCAGCCTTGGACACGCGCTGGGCACACACGAGGTCGTGGGTCTGGGAAGAGCCCGAGTGTGGGCTCACCGAGCTCCTGTAGCCAGGGGCCGGGTGGAGCAGAGCGGGCTCCCAGGAGTGGATCTGGAGGCACCCGGTCTCCTGGAGAACACTGAGCGAAGGGGGACAGGGAAGGGACAGCCACTCTGGGGGGCGGGGCTGAGAGGCCAGCCCCCGAAGTCAAGAGATCAGCATGGATAGAGGGGCTCCTGTGTCACATCATCCAGGTAAGAAAGCAGCCAGCCTAGGAGGGGACACAGTCAGTGACCTGAGCTGGGGCTGGCGCGTGGAGATGGGGGACAGGAGTGGCGGAGCACCTGAGGACACAGGGAGACCCCGAGGGTTTGTGTGCAGAAGGGAAAGACCTGGCAGCCGGCAGCTAATGGCGCAGGATGGGAGCGGCAGGAAGAGCTGTGTGTCTGTCAGCTTGGCCCCACGAGGGCCTCGGAGCTGGCTCCCGCGGACATTCCCTGCCAAGGGCCTGTGTTTTCTCAGGAAATTAGAAAGGCAGGATCAGGGACTGAGAGTACAGGCCCGGAGGAAGAGCAAAAGCGCCCTCCCTCGCTGGACTGTGAGAGCCCGGCTGCACAGAGGGCCCGGGATCCTGCCACAGCCTGGCCCGGGGCTGTCACCCACTCCATTGGAAATCCCTGCGAAGGCCCTGGCTGCGAGCTATCCTTGACCCTCGTCCGCCTTCTTCACTGAGCTTAATGGAACTCAACCCTGTCCTAATTGACTAAAAGAATGTGATCGAGTCCAGCAGAGGCGCCGGCCCCACTGATGGCAAAGCGGCAACGCTCGGGCGAGAGAGGCCTCCATGGCTGGAGCAGGCGCCTGCGAGAGTCCGGGGCTGAGATATGGGCAGTCTCCCTGCTGAGGCCGCAGGACCCAGCACTGTGCCCTGCCGCAGAGAAGGGCCGGCCTTGCATGCAAAGCCATCCGTACGTTGCCCTTGGAGGCCTCTGCCTGGTACAGCTACTGAGCTTCTTTTCCCCTCCCTCACTCTGCCCCCACCTCCTCCCTGATGGATGCCAGCAAAAGCCGTGAGCGTTGGAACGTGGGCCCCTGGCTGAAGAGCGGACACTGGGTCACCCGGGGCTGCTCAGCTGCACAGTAGTCTCCCTTGGGCTCTGTTTCGCATCCGGGTGCCCCAGTGCCGGTGGGTGAGGCTCATGCCTTCATCAGGGGCTTTGGAAGGGAGACACAGTTAAAAGTACCTGAAAGCACAAAGAATGTGGCAGACAGGCAGAGCGAAGGCCAGGTCCTGAATTGGATGCTTCTAACAGACGCCTCCAGCGTGGCCTGTGCCCTACCCAGCTGGCACATTCTGGGCAGACTGGCAGCAGGCTCTGGCGATTTGCGGGCCTTAGGTGCTGAGGTGCTTGCCCTGAAGAAAGGTTTGCGCCTTCCACAGCTGGAGGCCACATCTCAAAGCCCACCCCCAGAGCCACTGTCATAGTCTGAGAGGAGGGGTGGGTGCTGGAGGGACTCAGGGCTCCCCTTGTCCTCCGCCACACACGCCCCTCTCAGAGCTGGGCAGGCTACCACACGTCTGATGTTTACATCCGAGAGCCATCGGTCGCCAGCTCTCCCCGCTCTCCCCCACTGTGGCTTCCCTCGGTGGCTACTTCAGGTTGCCTCGACACAAGCTGGGAACAGATTCCATAAATCACCAACCGTTCTCAGATTGCCACATCCCGGCCAGGGCCTGTGTTCCTCCACACATAGGCGTTCTTTTTCTTAAAAGCACCCCTGCCAGATCTCTCCTTTCCGACTGGACTCCCCATCCCTGACTCCCTTGCAGTGGCTCAGGTTTGACTGCGCATGTGTGGTGTGACAGCACCGGTGATGTTTTGCTTGTGCTCTTTCCTGCTTTTATTCCTAATTTCTTTTTTTCCCCCTTTCAAAGTCCTGCTGAGCTATTTTCTGGTGCATGGCCTCTTGCTCTCAGGAGTTACGCCATGGAGGAGAGAGTAGAGGCAGGAGTTCATTTTTTACACAGAAAGAGAAAGTGTCTGGATTTTCTTTATTGTGTTTGATTTAAAAAGCATTTGAAGTTGCAAGCTTCGATCTTGGGAACGTTGCAGTGTTCATTGAGATGCTGGGTTCTCGGGGCACAAGGGCATTTAGAAGTCAAGATACAGAGGTGAATGCTGCGGAGGGCAGGCTCAGGCTAATTTCAGTGGCTTCTGCGCTTTGCCCCACGGTGGATGCCACAAAGAACGGTGTGCACTTCCTCTTTTCTTAAATGCAGAGGTTCCCAGCTTACCATGGTCCCCGATTAACTTACTTCACCATGCTGCAGAGGCGAAGCTGACTCGGTAGCCAGCAAGCTCCTGTCTTGTCACGTGCTTCTGGAGCAGCCATGTGTGGTTCTTGTGGGCTCAGGGAGGCTGTGGGCTCCTGCTACCAGCCACAGGGCCATGAAAGACACCCCAACTCAAGGTAACTGTCCTGAGCTGGGGTGTCGCTAGGGTGGGTGCATTCAGTACATTTTGGTCCACAGTGTTTCTACCTTATGGTGGGTTCATCAGGGCATGATTGCATTGTAAGTCGCAGAGTGCAGCACTTTGAAAATTAAGTATTAGCAGAACTCTCCTTGTCACATGCAGTGACAAAGCCACGTTGTACCTAGAATGAAAGAACAAACAAGAAACAGCCTAGGAATTTCAGGTACCTTCTTAGGCCCACTACTCCAGCTTCATGATTGAGTTAATGCCATAAAACATGTGGTGACATCTAAAAACTATTCACAGGGCCGGCCAAATAGCTCAGCAGATTAAAGCACCTGCAAGCAGTGCAGGGGCTGGGGGTTCGATCCCTGAGCCTGCAGTGCCGGCCCTGCCCCCGGGGTGCGCTGAGATAGTGATTGAGACTGGGCATGGTGGCGCGCGCCTGTAATCCCAGCACTTGGGAGGCTGTAAGCAGGCAGATCACTGAGTCCGATCTAGTAGTGAGACCCTGAACACCCTGTAGGCCCTTCCCTAAAAATACAATAAATAAATAAAAACTATTCACTTCGAAACCTCAATTTCTGTGATTCAGTTCATACCCATCAATTTGTGCGTATGCATATGCGCACACACAAAATCATGCGAAACTCAGACAGTGCATGGCTTAATTTCCCCTTGAAGCAGCCACTTTTAACTCAGGTTGGTGTTTCACAATCCTGCTATTGATCACATATATGTGGTTGCCTTCTCATTGCTGGACCAAGAGGCTTGACACCTACAAGTTTAAAGAAGAAAGATGTATTTTGTTTCACAGTTTGTGGACCTTTTAGTCCACAGTCCACTGGCTCCAAGGTGGGCGGTGTGGCAGGAGAGAAAGCATTCATCCCTTTGCAGGCAGAAAGCATGGAGCCCTCCTTTCCCTTTTTATTCCACCCAGGCTGCAAGCCTGTTGGCTGGTGCCACTCACATACAGGATTATGATAAACTGGTCACAGGGCTAATCAAATATCACACATTCATGATCAAGTTTGTTGCTTGAATAGCCAACTTCAGTTCATCTCTCTGTGGTTATCCTATAGTGACTTAAAACATCAAACAAAGCCCAGACTCTCCTCTGAACTGCTCCCAGTCTGGGTCACTGGCATCGTCGCAGGGGGTCCCTCCTCACCTGTCCACCCAGTAACCCGCCATCAGTGTGGATCTCACTTGAATCAGTGGCCCGATGAGTGTGAGCCAGACGGAGAATCTGTCAGAAACGCAGTGGCATTGTGCAGACCTGCGCCGGCGGTGATGGCATGTGGCACCGGGCTTGGCCATGGTTCATTCTCTCAGCAGGAGGTGCACTCTGGGGGAGATGGGCAGGCAGGGAGAGGAAGAAGGGAAGGCAAGCAAGGCTGAGGCTGACAGAGGTGACTTGTTTACAGTCTCACCACTGGCCTCTGCCAGCCCTGGAGAGCCAGGAAGGGCGGCCGATCAGAGCTGTCCTGGCTCAGTTTCGACTATTCCTTTGCCCTCTGGTACGTTCTTACGTGGAGTGCTGCATGTTCCATGAACCACGCTGCGCTCGCCCCTTCTCATCTGTCCTTGGCCTCCTGAGGGCCCAGCCTCAGGCCCAGGCACAGGGAGCGGCTTCTGAGGGGGCGGGAGGCCAAGGACTTCCTGCCTATGGTCTGGCTTCCCCATCTTTATTTTTTTTTTTATTTTATTGAGAATTAAATATGAATGAGACAGTTTCAAAGCTGATTAATAGGACAGTTTCAATAATCAATACATTGTACATTGTTATCTTCTTAGTGGTTATCCATAGTACAAGGAGCAGACAGCATATCCTGTCCAAACACTATTAGTACAAATCTTTCTTCTCATTGAATTAAGCGAAAGTAGCTGTATATCTATCCTAACTATTTTGTATATATAAATACAAAATGATCTTTCCTTTGTATCCCCTTTTTTTTGTTCAGTCCTGTCAGAGGTGAATATTCTTTTGGCATCTAAATACTATAGGTATTTGAATTCAGTTAAACAATCCAACACTGTCTAGCAGTCTAATATTAGTGGGTTTTCCTCAGAAGTTATTGACTGAGCCTTTTACAGCTCATCGTATTAATATGGCTTTACTATATATACCTCGTTTTTATACTTTTCTGCTGGATGGTTAACACCAAGATAAAGCAAGACCTATATAGCAAGAAATGTAACTTTTGTATCTGATAAGGTCAGTCAAGTACCCTCAGGATTTATCCTGCAGCCCTGTACCACACTTTGTAGATCCTTTGTCAGTGTCAGCCGTGAGGATGAGTCACGGCCAGTGTTTGACCAGTTTGCTCTCTATGAAAGCTGGAGAGAATGTTTTTTTCTCTCCATGTGACACTCCCTATACATCATCGATCACATTCCTTTGTGGCTCCATAATCTTCTTGATCAGAAAATTTGGAGCACAACTGTGCACATGATGTTACAGTACAGGTCTGTGCACATGTTGTTACAGTACAGGGTCTCCTGTGTCCCGAGTCTTCACTGACCTTGAAAGGCTAGGGCCAAAATGTTGGCTGACCTTGCAGCCCTTCCTTTTCTCCAATTTTGATCTGCTAACTTAGGCTGTTAACCCTCCAGAAGAGAAGCTTATTATTAACCTGCAATATATGCAGTTCGGTTTACCCTATCTGTCTAAATATCAAACCTCTTTGGCATATCATGGAACAGGTATTTTCCATCAAATATTGGCATGTTGAACTTTAAGTCCTTACAGAATATGAAGGAAAAATAATTTTATAAAGGTAGAAATAAGCATTTACATAATTTTACAAAGAAATTTAGAAATCTAACCATATACAGAATTGTAACAGGACAGACCTGTGACATTTTTTTTTTCTTATTCTTATGACTTTTTTTGTCTTTCATGTATCACCCTTTGGAAAAAAAAACCTTTACTTGAGAGACATTATGGCAATAGATGGTATGTCATGACAAGAATTACATATTTAGAAGCCCAGGATGGCAGGCACTCCAAGCGTGACCCCTCTACTACACATCGCCATCCTCAGTGCAGCCGCCTGGCTCACAGGCACCAGCATATACAGTTAGTCAGGGTGAGAGTCTCACCAGCCAACCGCTACTCTCAAAATCCTGCTGACGTCCCCAGGATCACTGCCCCACCCATCTCGTGCCTACAAATGCACAGCTTTGCCCCTGTCATGATTCCCAGCTTTTCTCCTTGCCCACTCCTCATTGTCCAATCCTCAAGTTCTCGCTTTCCTTTTATTTGTGTTGTAACTTTCTGTATGTAGTTCCTCCTTCAAGTTCTTATACTAGGGAGACAATACGATATTTACACATATCTGGGGTCTGATTTATAAAAAAAAATGTCACAGGTCTGTCCTGTTTATTTCACTTATATCTTCAAGTGGCATCCATATGAAGGCTTCGAGTTTATCATTCTTTATAGCTGAGTAATACTCCATTACATAAAAGTACTACATCTTTTTCAACCATTCCATATGTGACAGGCATCTTGGTTGTTTCCAAGATCTCACTATCACAAATTGTGCTGCTGTAAACATAGGTACGCATATATCACTATGATATGACACTTTCAGTTCCTCCAGGAAAATTCCCAGTAGGGGGATAGCTGGCTTGAATGGGATTTCCAGTCCTAGTTTTTTAAGAAGTCTCCACACTGATTTCCATAGTGGTTGCACCAGTCTACATTCCCACTAGCAGTGAAGAAGGGTTGGTTCCCTTTTCCCCACAGCCTCTCCAACATTTGTTGTTGGTTGATTTGTTTATGATAGCCTTTCTTTCTAGGGTGAGATTGTATCTCAGTGTTGTTTAGTTTGCATTTCACAGATGGCTAGTGATGTGGAGCATTTTTTCATATATTTATTCACTTCTTTAATTTTGTCCTCTGAGAAGTGTGTGTTCATCTCGGATGCCCATTTCTGGATTGGGTCTTTAAATTTAGGGGCCTTAATGTTCTTTAGTTCTTTATAAATTCTAGAGAGCAGACCTTTGTCTGAGTGCTTATTAGTTAAGATTTTTTCAAAGTTTGTGGGTTGTCTTTTCACTTTGTTGGTAATTTGTTTTGACATGCAAAAACTTCTCAATAAGAGGTGGTCCCAGTTGTTAATTCTTTCAAGTATTTCCTGTGCGATTTGATTTTTAATCATGAACTCTTTGCCTATCCCTATGTCTTCAAGAGATCTTGCTACTTTCTTTTCTAGGAGATTTAGTGTTTCTGTTTTAATGTTAGTTCTTTAATCCATTTTGACTTTAGCTTAGTGCATGGTGATAGACCTGGGTCAAGTTTTAGTTCGGCATGTAGCGAGCCAAATTTTCCAGCACCATTTGTTAGAGAGACTGTCTTTCTTCCAGTAAGTTTCCTCATCTTTATAGCGGAATAACCAAGACCTCCAAAGAACCTGGGAGAAACAGAGACCGGCCGCGGCTCCGTGGGACGGCGCCAGCTCACTTGACTGAGCAGCAGACCTGCTCCATACAGGAAGGAGCTGTGTCCACAGCGCGACATGACAGGGAGCACCAGACTCGGGTAGTGGCCTTCTCCATCTTTGGGAACCTGGGCTGCTTGTGCAACGGGAATAGCCGGGTGGCTCTGAGTGTCTGCATCCGAGAGCCTTGCTGAGTGAAGAGCTGCCTCTGTCCCCTGAGCCTCTCCAGGTGGCCCACACAACTCCTGGTATTCATGGAACGAAGCAATGAAAATGAGCAGAGGCCTCTCAAGCCGGCGTGATTGCCACCTCAGTTTCTGAAATCTCCAGATTCCCAACCTTAGGACTCGCCAGGTCGGGTCTGGGGAGCAGGAACAGTGTTTGCTCGTTCTAGTCCAAGCACCAGCAATGACGGTGACCAGCACGGGTTCCCATCGGTTGATCTCTGTCTTTAGCAAATGCACTTTCAGATTTTCCTAACTTTAAAAAAATACATTCCTAGAAGCAAGAAGAAGCGGAGAAGGAGGAAGCTTGACGACTCTGCTCCGATCCTCAGCCAAGAAATCTGGAAGAAGCAACTGTGCCTGCAGGTGGCACAGGCCCAGTGACCCCACGCGGCCTGCGCGCCCTCCCCACGCCCTCCTCTCCTGGCCAGTGACCCTCCCTCCCTTCCTGTCAACTGTGCCCGCAGATGGCACAGGCCCAGTGACCCCACGCGGCCTGCGCGCCCTCCCCACGCCCTCCCCTCCCGGCCAGTGACCCTCCCTCCCTTCCGGTCAGAGCTCTCAGCTCCCTGCACATCCCTCAGTTGTTTACTTCAGTGAACAAAACAGAACAGAAACCACATCGAGGCCCAGCCCTCTAGCCCTGACACAGGTCCCCGAGTCGCAGCTTGGGGCCTGAGGACATGCTTTCCTTGGCCTCAGACTAGACACACGAGAGGAGGAAACGCCAGTCCAGCTGCCGCCAGCGCAAGCTCGGCTGGTGTCCGCTGCCTGAAATGTTGGCTTACCTGGGATGAGCGCTGGGTGGCAGTTGGTGCGCCTTTTCCCTGTTTTTGTTTTTTGTCTGCATAAACTTTGCAAAAGCCCTGTGGATGTTCGCTGTTCCCTTCCATAATTCCGTGGCGCCAGTGTACACTGTGACAGCCCTACGGTGGCACTGATGACGCAGTCAGTAGGAGCCGCACCCTGAGTTGTGATCTGCACTACTGGGTAGCTGCGCGGCCAGCGGGCCCCGGCCTGGCCTGAAGTCCTGGGGCGCAGACCCCGGCTCGGTCCTTACTGTGCCCCCACTGCTGGCTGGGGACATCGTGTTTCTCCCAGCCACAGACCACCCAGCGGGGTGCGCACAAGCCCTCGGCTCTGTGTGATGTCGGAGCCTCTAGGTACACGGGGCTTCCCAAGTCTCACTGCAGAGGAAGCTGCCGCGTAACCCGTGAGGCCACGGAGCCCAGGTGCCTGGGTGGGGGGTGCCAAGGAGGTGAAATTCTAAGACTAAACTTGAGAGAGCTCGCAGAGAACTAACTGAGCAAGAGCCGTGGCCAACCCTTGCAGTGCCAGCTGCCTGGGAGGCTGAGGCAGGCGGATCAAGAGTTCAGCTTAGTGAGATGCCAGCTCAAAGAGTGCAAGTAAAAAGCTGCAAAGTGGATGGAAGAAATTAAGGCAGGCGGAAGGATCACCTGCCGGGGCTGCCACCTCGTGGCCTGAGGTTGCTGTCAGGGTACAGTGCAGCAAGCTGGGACCCGAGGAAGCCAGGGTGCAGCCGGGCCGCAGGGTGCAGGCTTCGCACATGCGCAGCACAGTGGGAGCAGCCGTCACCTGTGACTCACGACTCAGAGAGCCGCCTTCCAATGCCGCAGAGTGTGTTAAAGGCCAGGGCGCCTGCCAGCCTTGCAAGACGAAACCTTTTTTTGTAATTCTTACTTTGCCAGGAGTAGGAACGCGTATCTGTCATCCCAATGCTGAGAGGCTGACGCAGGAAGATTGCTGCAAGGTCAGGGACAGCCTGGGCGGTATAATGTGTTCAGGGCAGGCTGAACTTTACCTTGAAACTGTCTCTAAATAAATAAATATTTTACTGTTATGTGTGTGGGTTTGTAGCACAGTGATCACATTGGTCATGGGGTGCTGGTGCCTGGGCGTAGCGCATCTTCATTCCTGTCTCCTCCCGTTCCCTCGGTCCCCATCCTGTTTGTAAAAGATCTGTCTCCCTGTCTTCTATTATCTTTTTTTTTTTTTTTTTTTTTTTTTTTTTTTTTTTTTTTTCAGAACCGGGGATTGAACTCAGGCCCTTGCACTTGCCAGACAAGTGCTTGTTCTACTGAGCCATCTCCCCAGCCCTTTCTATTGTCTTTCATTTTGCATTGTGCCTGTTTGTGCCTTAGGGTTCTCCTGTAGAAGATGCTGTGTAATATTAAGCTTGTGTGGCTGGTTTATTCCACTTTCTCATCTCTGCGCATCCGCTTCCCTGCCAAGAGCCCCAGTCCAGCCCTCCTTATGGCAGAGTAGTACTCCGAGAAGTGTGAGCGCTGTGTCCCAAGACTTGGCTCCTGTGAGCTGCTCCCACTGCTTGAGTGGCTTCTCATCCTGGTTAGGCGGTGTGCAAAGGGTTGGGCTCGTTTCCGCCCGCTGCCTGAGACTGAGATGGAGTCCTGCTGTTCCAGCCACCTTGGAGGATGTCTCCGTGTCCTGCTCTCCCTCACAGGACCCACCTCTGCAGATGCTGAGGGTGACCATCTGCCCCATGGGCCATGGTCGAACCCTGTGCCTGAGACCTCCCCCTTCAGCGTGCGTGGTTCGACTTCTCATAAGAGCAAGCATTCCCCTCCACCTTTGCGGTATTTCAGTCGCGAAGGTGTTTTGGGAGAGCCGTGTCTCCCGTAGTTGGATTTGCTCCTGTTTCCTGATGCAGTCCCTCGTTCCTGCCTGCGCTGCCCAAGCAGTGCCTGCACGCATGGCCGTGTGCCCTGCCTCATTCACCCACGCGTGTCACTGCCACACAAGCACCACGTATGCCACAAGAGCAGTTCTCTGGAGCAGACGCACCCAAGCCAAGTCGTGGCTCTGCCCAGGCCAGAGCGAGTGCACACTGCCCTGGTGGGGTGAGGAAATGGGGTGATGCGGAGAGTGCGGCGCCCAGGGGGCCTCTGTGGTGGGCCCCACGAGCGTCCCCTTTCATTGGCAAAATAGCTTTACTGAGAGCCAGTCCAGTCTACATGGGGAACCTGCACCACTGACGCCTTCTGCATGGAGGACCCATGGAGTAATCCCGAGAGGCTCTGCCTGGGTCTTCGCCTGGGAAGGACCTCAGTGCTGGTCGTACGGCAGGGGGTAGGATCGAGGCCTTGGGGTTCGGGGTAGGGAGTGGGTGGTAGCACTGTGGGAGCCGGGCATAGTGGCGTGCACCTGTGATCCTAGCACTCGGGAGGCTGAGGCAGGAGGAGCACTGTGAGTTTGAGACCAGCCTGGACTACAAAGTGAGCTCAAGGCCAGCCTGAGCTAGATAGTGAGACCCGATCTCAAAAAGACAAAAATATAAATAAATAAAATTATCATGGTTTCCGTATGACATAACGGGAGACTATTTTTCACTGAATATGGTGTTAGAGGAAAATAGCATTTTAGAGTTGACCCAATGAACGTGCAGATCCTTCGCATCCTACCCCCTCCTCCCCACCCCCAGAAGCTGTGAATGGGAACAGAGGCAGAATCTCCACTTGAGGGACCTGGGCGGGTCAGGCACAGAGCAGCCTGGGAGCCCAGGGCTGGGCAGGACCTCACACTGATGCAGGCAGTGTGCATTCTGGGCAGATGGAAAAGAGGCGACCCAGAAAGGACCTGAGGGGGAGCTCCGGGCTTGGGGTGAATGTCAGCGGGGGAGGCTGTGATGTACTTTGTCTGTCTGTGTGTGTTGTGACTGCATTGTGTCTGTGTGCATTGCATGTCTGTAAGTTGCATGTCTGTGACATGTGTCTGCATTGTGTGTGGGGGGGGGGGTCTGCATTACAGTAGTCCCTTGCTATTTTGTGGTTCAACTTTCAAGGACTTGCTGTTTCATAGGGTTTCTAAACATACTAATCCTGATCATCATGGTAGGGCCGGCCAAATAGCTCAGCAGATTAAAGCGCCTGCAAGCAGGCGCAAGGACTGGGGGGTTCTAGCCTCAGGTTTGCCGTGCCAGCTGCACCCTCGGGGCACACTGAGAAGGCAATTGAGACTGGGTGGGGTGGCACGCACCTGTAATCCCAGCCTTTAGGAGGATGTAAACAGGCAGATCACTACGAGTCTGATCTACAGATCCACAGAGCTCTCTGGAGCCATTTCTTCCTCCCTAATGTGACGATTTCACCTCTAGGATCTGCCTGAGGTACATGTGCGCCTTGGTGACGTGTTAGGTGATACTGGAATATAAGGGTACGCCACGTGTCCTGCGCGGTGTGTTCTGGTAGCTTTGTTGGATGGGGACTCCTTGCCACTGATTTTCCTAGACTTTTGTTGGCACACGGCCACACTCATTCATGAACACGGGCCTGCAGCCACTGCCTGGGAAGGCCAAGTTGCGTCGCCTTCATTTTGTGTTGTTTGAGACAGGATCTCAGAGAACTCATTCTAGCCCAGGCTGGCCTCAAACTCATGGAGATCCTCCTTTGTGCTGGGCTTGTAAGTGTGTGTGGCAACACCCAGCTTAAAAATATTGCCAAGTGGTTTTTTGGGTGGTTTCTCTCTGTGCTGGGACTCTCCAGGGCCTCATGTGCTAGACCAGCACAGCAAGTCCAACGTGAGTGGCTTTGCTCAAGGAAGCATGACCTGCAGACACAGAGGGACTGACTTTGGTCCTCCAGGGAAGCTTGCGGCCATTGTGCCAGAGAGGCGTCTGTGCCGAGCGCTGGCTGGAGGACGAGGGCCCCGCCCACTCCCATGCCCATCCTGTTAGATGCTCCACGTGTGGTGAGCAGAGTCCAGCAGCACCACTGGGAATGCTGGCTTAGGCTCGTCACATTGGGCACCTGGTGGCCGCCTACATGCTGGAAGCGACTGATCCTGACCCTGGGAGGCCTCAGCAGTCATTCCTGGAGCTGGCCCAGCTGGCAGGGAGTGGGCACCATCTGGCTCTTCCACAGCACGTTTTCTTCTTTGAAGGTTTGGGGTCAGCAGGGAATAGTGCAGTGACCACAGGGCATCAGCCCAGCCCCCTGCCTGGAACGGCTCCCGGGACAGTGCCGCTCGGGGCAGTGCCGCTGCAGGGGCCCCAGAGCTGCATCCACACGTGCGGGAGTGGGGCTGGACTGTCACCTGCGCACCCGTCCCACACTTCTGCTGCTGATGCGCATGGCAGCTTTTGGAAAGCAGTCAAGCTATTTGCCTGGCTCTAAGGGAAAACATATTGCTGACAGCCAGAAGACGCCTGCACCATAAATGAGACCTATAGTGTGGGCAGCCTCATGCTGATGGACGGGGGAGGGGACAGTGGATGCTCCCTCCAGTCCTGCTGCCCACAGGTCCAGAGGGGAACTGCTGTGTGTGCCGTCCTTAGCGAGCTGGATGCCAGACTGGGCCCTGCTGACGGCCTGTCCCGCTGCCTCACTGGCTCCTGCAGCAGCCCCGCTTACGCTTGCACTTGCCGAGCTGGAGTAGCAGGCACATGTTGTCACACTCTATGCCCACGTGGCAGGAGCCCACCATGTGTGTTAGAGCCAGGCACACACTCGGCACTTGTCCCAGCCTCATCTCAGCACAGCAGGTAGATCTAGCTTTCCTCAGTGCTCCTGTTCTTCAACACACCGAGAATCAAAGCCTCTGACAATCAGTAAAGGTGTAGGATGTCCTGCCGCGCTCCTAATCCTGGCTGTCTCCCGTGGCATGAATTTGGTCTTTTTGATCTCTTTCCATCCACCCCTCTGGGGTTTGGAGGTGGAGCCAGCACACAGTGTCCTGGCACACCACCGCCCCCCGGGTGTGTCCTGCACACTTCAGCACTGCTACACACACACACACACACACACACACACACACACGCAGTCCCATATGAAACACCACTGAGTTTGGTGTAGACTCTTCTACTTGAGGTACAAGGGCTGGCTGAGTCAGAAGAGCCGAGGCTGGGACATGGCTGCGCCCCTCTGCCTGCAGTGTGCATTTGTTGAAAAAAGATTGTCAGACACTGAGGTAGAGTTGTGGATTGGGCCTGGGGAGTGGGGATAAGATCCAGCTGCTGCTGGTGTGCCCCTGAAATCCACTGGGAGGAGCGGGGTGGGCCCATGCGATGCCAGTGGGGGAGCTTCCAGTGGTGGCACAGAAGAGAAGGGGTATGGTGACATCAGCGGTCTCAGCTGCAGCTTCCTCATTTGCCACTTGGAGATTAGACCACAGGAGGCGTCTGTGCTTATAAAACTGAAATGACGCGTGCATGTGGAAGCTCGGGTCTGTGGCAGCGGCAAATCCCCCCTCAGTGGCAGCACAGTGGCTTCTCAGGCCTCAGAGCTGCAGGCGCAGATCCTCCAGGTTCCCGTGGGTGCGGAAAGCTCGGTCTGTCCAGCCCCCGGCAGCCTTCCTTCCAGGGTTTGTGCGGACTCCGCCCTCCTCTGATTCCGGCTCCGGCTTCCTTGTGCTGCTGCTGTACCACAGCTGCTCCACGGCTGGCCGGGTGGCACAGAGCGTGAGCTGTAGGGAGGGTGAGTGGAGTCCTCATGCAGGCTGGGGGCGGGGCTGGGGGTGGAGCTGAGGCGCAGGCTGGGGTGCGACGGGGAGGTGCCAGCACAGCCAGGCCTGAACCCCCAGCCCTGTGCTGATGACTGGCAGATCCGGGAGGCATTCATCTCTCTGCGTCCTGGGGCTGCTGCATGGGCGGCAGTGCTCCCAGCCGGGCTGCACCAGCCACAGAGAGCCACCCTCCCCCAGCAGCTCCCCAAGACCAGCGTGCTATTCCCTTGCTGGGAAGGGTGCTGAGGGCTCTCAGGGAAAGGTCACGTCTTGGCCCTCTGTGGACTGGGCCTGTGAGTGTCACTGTGTCCCTGCTTGTCGAATGTGCCCTAGCCAGGGAGGAACAGAGTGGGCACAAGGAGCGGGCATGCGGGAGAAACGGGCATCCGAGCAGCCTGCAAGGGAGAGAATCACTGCATAAACCTGACACGTTGCCTTTTCTATGCATGGGGCTTTTTCACAGGCAGAAAGAAAAGGGTTTGCAGAAGATGCAGCTTCGTTATTTGCGGGATTCCTTCCTATGACGAGCGGCTTGTGCCAGCAGCTGCCCGGCGCACCTGCGGGCCTGACGGCTGTCCATTTCCCCCTCTTGCAGTCCTCGCAGACAACCTGAAGTCCAACCCTGGGATCAAGTGGCAGTACTTCAGCTCAGAAGAAGGAATTTTCACCGTTTTCCCAGCGCATAAGTTCCGGTGTAAGGGCAGCTACGAGCACCGCAGTAGGTACGCCGACTGGCTGGCTGGCGGACGGCTTTACGGTTGTTTAACGTGATCTGCGTGAGGGTTTGGAGTGGAGCGCGAGCCTCACATGCGGGAGGGGGAGCTGGGTTCAGTACCTAGCGCGCACGCGCACATGCAGCCCACCCCCAGGGCTCTACGCAGTCCGCCTTTCTGCACACACACACACACACACACACACACACACACACCCTGTCTCAAAGGGTTCCTAGATTTGGACTTGTTCTGAAATGGGTCACTGCTTCATACCCCGGATGCCCAGGGGAGGCAGGTGGTCAGGCTTCGCGCTTTACAAGGCCTGTTAAGCCAATGGAACTGACCTGCGCTAATGAAATTCCTCTTGTTTGAAGTTCCGGGAGTGTCTTCAAAATGTCTTTGTTGAAATCCAGCAGGGAACATGACACCCTGACGTCGTGACGATTGCAGCAGGGACTGATGAGTCCCAGCCTCCCACTTTTTTTTTTCCCCGAGACACACTCTCACTATGCAGCTCAGGCTGGCCTTGAGCTCCCTTTGTGGCCCAGGGTGGCCTCCAAGCAATGATCCTCCTGCCTTGGCCTCACTAGTGCTGGGATTAGAAGCGTGCCGCACCAGACCTGGCTTCAGCTTCCTTTTCTGTGCTAATGAATCTGTGTGCCTATTTCAGCCTTATTTATTCATGTATCAGGTGCAGGGTCTTGCTGGTAGTGCAGCTCCTGCCCCTGTCTCAGCTCCCCAGCATGGGAGGGATTACAGGGGGGAGCCACCATGCCCAGTTTTGATGGCTGGCTTGGCGCCTAGCGCTGGCAATGCCTAGTGCCAGGCATTGAACCCAGGTCCTTGCGCCTGCCAGGTAGCTGCTGAGACTGCTGAGTTATCGGGCCAACTTCAACCCTGGAAGTTCTAAGATCCAGAAAGCCCTGGGTAAAGATTTCTTCTGTCCTGCTCCTCCACGGAAACAACCCAGGGCTATCCATTGCCAGAGGTGGAGCGGAGGGGATGATCTGTGTGACCAAGGTGCCCCCGGTGTAGCTTGAGGGTCACACTTTCCCATGTGTGGCGTCGGGTGCTGAGGGCCAGAACGTCAGTCACCTGCCAGATGCTACCTCCCATACCACTCCCTGGAGTCGAAGTGAGCCGACGCGCAGCTCCCTCTGCTGCCGCTTGGCATTGGCTGTAGGATGTCTTCACAACATGTCCATCGTCAGCACAAAACCCCTGACACCCAGCTTCCAGGGGAGGTTTGTTTCGGGTCAAAGTTTCAGTCCCTGGTCAGCTGGTCTGAGGCAGAAACGCTCAGTAGAGGGGCTTGTGAGGGGAACTGCGCACTCACGGCAGGCAGGGAGCAGCAGAGGAAGAGGCCAGTGGGCACAGGCGTGGGCCCTCCAGCCAGGGCTGCCTCCTGCAGCACCGTCACTGTGCTTCACCCCTGACCGCAGCCACTGAAGAGCAAGAGGCTGTGACCCAGTCACCTTCCACACCCAGAGACTTTGGGGAGATATTTAGCTGAGGTTTAGATAAGATTTAGATAAGAAGATATCTTATCTACAAGATTAGAGTTTTTCCAAAGAAAACTAGGTCTGGTTTTCTTAGAAAGCCATTGAATGATTTCTTTCCTCCCCTGCATAGACACTAGCCGAACTTTGGTGTCCAGGAGCCTGGTCCCGATGTCCCACTTGGGCTGCTAGCTGGCTTTCCCTGGCTCTCGGTAGCTCTAAGGAGGTTGGCTGACCAAACGGGTATGAGGCCAGCCCACGAGGGAAAGAAGGGCTCGTCCCAGTCACCTGCACCAACGTGGAGGTTCCCCTAAGTCTGGCTCCTCCCCTGGAGCTGCCTCCCCCTGGCTGAAAGATCCTCCACCCTCCCGGATCCGCTCTCCTCTCGGGCTCTGCTGCCCTGGGCATGTGGGTTTCCCGGCACCACAAGGCCTGGCCGAGAGTGGACGGCTGTGGAGCTAGTCCCAGCTTTACTCTACAAAGCCCTTTTTAACAACTTGGGGTAACTGCCACCTCTATCCCACTTTTCATCTGTGAGAGCCCTCTGGAAGGAGAAGGATGTCACTTTGAAGAAATCCTAGCTGGGCATGGTGGCCCACGCCTGTAATCCCAGCACTCATGAGGCTGCGGCAGGAGGATCACCGTAAGACTGAGGCCAGCCTGCACTACACAGTGGGTTCAAAGCCAGCCTGGACTGCATAGAGACCCTGTCTCAAAAACAAAAAAAAAGGAGAGGAGAAAAGAAAATCCTTCCCCCTGGCATGGAGAACCCAAGTGGCTCCCCCTTGAGCCGCTGTGTGTATCAGCAGGCTCCCCCTCTTTACCTTCCTCCTCTTCTTCTTCCTCCTCCCCCCTCTTCCTCCTCTCTTCTTCCCCCTCCTCCCCTTCTTTACCAGCCTCCTCTTCCTCCTCCTCTTCCCCCTCCCCCTTCCTCCTCCTCCCCCTCTTTACCCTCTTCCTCCTCCTCCCTCCTCCCCCTCCTCCTCCCACATCTATGCCACCTCCCTGGCCTCATTCTGTCCGTCCCTGCTGGCCCAGTGCACTGACGAGCGAGCAAGGAGGAGCTGGAGATGACAAAGGCCTTTGGTCCGAGCACAGCTAGCGTGAATGCAGCCTGATTCTGACACTCTGGTGCTTTGCCTAAGTTTCTTAATTTCTGCCCAGACTTTTGTGACCTAGCTCCCATCTCATGTGTCATGGAGAAATTCACTGACTTGGGGCGTCGGCAGAGAAGTCTCTCCAGGCTGATTTGTTTCTTAAGCCAACACCCTCAGCGGATTCCAGCTCTGAAACGAAACAGAGCCGTCATTAATGCTGTCCTCCCAAGCGCCGGCCCCACGCAGGAGCGGGAGGCCCCCTGGACGGAGGCCTTTCTGCTGGCTGGGCCCCCAGCCCCTTTTCCTTACTGTTGGCACAGAGTGCTGTCACAGGTGTGGGCTCATTCTCCAGCCTGGCATTCGGCGCTGTTGTGAGGGAAAGGATCCACTTCTGTAGGGGCAGAGGCCGGGCCTGTGTTGGGAGCCGCTCCTCGCTCTGGGTGTAGAGAACCCAGGCCCAGAAAAAGCTCCCGCCCTCCCGCCCAGGGCGGCCAGCTCGTTTCCTGCCACGGAGTGGTGCAGGGAAACCAACACTGCCGCGCAGAGGTGCAGGGTGCTGTCACCCTCCCCAGAAGCTTGGTTCTTAAAAGTTGTCCCGGTGCGTGCATCTTTAGGGTGCGAGGCCAGCACGCCCAGCAGCCTCGCGTCGCTGTGTGAAGGCCATGTTGCCCTGCACCGGCTTCTCCTCCGCGCCAGCCGCCCCAGCCCTGCACACGTGGATGCCGGCACACGCGCACATACACCACCACATCCCCAGCTACGTGTGCCGAGCCCTTCACCACAAGGCAGGACTGACAGGAGCCCCTTTCCCTCCAGACCCATCTATGTGTCCACCGTCCGGCCGCAGTCCAAACACATTGTCGTGGTCCTGGACCACGGGGCTTCACTTACTGACACCCAGCTGCAGATTGCCAAGGACGCCGCGCAGGTCATCCTCAGCGCCATTGACGAGCACGACAAGGTAACTGTCACCCAGCGCCCCCTCCAAGGCGGCTATCCTCAGGTGGCTTCATTGTTTCGTGCCATCGAGTGGTATGCTACGGGGCAGCACTTGCATGGGCCCCAAGGTTGTCCCTCCTGGTCACCCAGCAGGCAACACTGGGGACTTGCAGGTAGGGCGTCCTGGTTAGGAGGCGCAGGGAGGGTGCCCAGGTTCCTCCAGGCAGGGTTGCCTGCCGTCCTGTCTCAGGACACATCCACCTCCTCACGTGGCCCAGGCTTGTGCCTTTTCTTCAGTTCCTCTGTGACATGGTTTTGGGGAGGGGCCATGGCTTAGTGTTTCTTCTCACGTGGGACAGCACCGTCGTGATGTGCACCACGGGCAGTCGCCTGTGAGTCCTGGGTTCAGGTTTCTGTTAGCATAGACTCCCCCGGAAGCTGAGCCATGCAGAGGCGGGAGCAGCTGGGCGGGTCTCTGTCCCAGATTGGCCCAAAGTGGGGCAAAGGCACAGCTTAAAGGCACGGACCCCAGGGTACACTCCAAGGGCACATGTGGTGCTGAGGGTCACATGCAGCGTGCCATATGTTCTGCTTTTTCATTTTGGCTTTCCCAACTCACTAATCCAATTGCTTAAAACACACACACACACACACACACACACACACACACACACCCTACATTCACAACCAATTCCAGTTCAAAAGACAAGATAATTTTTATTTATTTATTTTTGGGTGCTACCAGGGATCAAACTCAGGACCTTGCGCTTGCCAGGCAAGCACTTATTCCACTGAGCTATCTCCCCAGTCCATGATGAGTAATTCTTGCTAAGGTTTTTCTCTACATGAATTTGTTGCTGTTCTTTTTAAAATATCTGCTGGGGTTTCTTTTATTTATTTTTTATGTATTGAGTAGAGTCTACAGGGTCTCACTACACAGATCGGACTCATAGTGATCCTCCTGCTTTCAGCCTCCCAAGAGCTGGGGTTATAGGTGCGCGCCACCACGCCCCGTCTCAGTGCGCATGGAAGGTGGGAGCACGCCGGAGATCAAATCCCAGTCCCTGCATCTGCCTAAGCAGGCACCTTAATCTGATGAGCTATCTGGCCGGCGCCTGCTGGGATTCCTTAACATGAGTGCTATGTCACTACCTCATTCTGGAACAAAAACCAAACTTTTGGGTGCCCTCCCCTTACTGACAGACCCTGCTAACTTGATGGATTGATGCCTCCTGGTGATCAATTTTAAGTTCAGGGAGCATCCTAGAGTCTTCCCTGGTGGTCTCTTCCATGCCATGAAAACCCTGGCTGGGTATGCGGGCTCACACCCGTATATCCAGCTGCTGGGGAGGAGGATTGCTTGCGCCCCGGAGCCCAGGGACCAGCCCCAGCAATGTAGTGAGACTCCATCTCTAATAAAAAATCCTTGACTGATGGGATAACAAGCTTTTGCTGTGGTCTTGCGCTGCCCTGCAGATTTCTGTACTAACTGTGGCAGACACCGTCAGGACCTGCTCTCTGGACCAGTGCTACGAAACCTTCCTGTCCCCGGCCACCAGTGAGACGAAAAGGAAGATGTCCACCTTCGTCAGTGGTGTCAAGGCCTCAGACAGCCCCACACAGCACGCGGCCGGCTTTCAGAAGGCATTCCAGTTGATTCGCAGCACAAACAACAACACCAAGTTCCAAGCGAGTAGGTGCCTTCCCTCCTCAGACACCTGGGAGAGGGGCGGGCGCTGCACACTGCCGTGCCGACAGCCCACCAGCCTCGGCGCTGCACACTGCCATGCCGACAGCCCACCAGCCTCTCTCGTGCTTCCCGAGCAGACGCCATTCCTTGCAGCTTACTTGTGTGTTTGTGGACTCCCAGAGCCTGTGTTCTGCCCGCCTGTGAGGAAGGAACCCTGGCTCCTTCCCCCAGGGATTGACACATCCTTTTTAATGTTAATCGCCAGCTTCGGCTGCCTGGACAGGGTAGCTGCCTCCACTCAGGGGGCAGCGGGAATCCTTGCCTTGATCCTGTCCTGCCAGCTGTCGCCCGGCTGAGCAGGGCTCTCCGATGTACAAAGGCACGCTAATTTAATTTTCATGTATTAAAGAAATCTGGAATTAGGATGCATGCGAAGGGAGAGGAAAGCGTATTTGAAATGGGACTCCGTGCTTTGAAACTGCAGCAAGGAATCGATTTCGTTTTCCTTTTTATTTTCAAAAATCTGTGTATAGCATCTTTCCTTTTGTGGTGACAGGAGCGTGTCCTGTGGAGACACACTTGGAGGACACACTGCGCTCCTGTGTGTACCCACAAGGCCAGGAAGGAGGGAGGAAAAGGCCTACTGTCTCCATGGGGGGAGGGGCCGTTAGCTTTGTCTTCGTAAAAGCAGACCATGAGGTGGCAGCTTGAAGAAGGTGGGTTGATGACTTCACAGCTCCTGAGTGTGGGGAGTCCAGGCCCCACTCCCACGGGTGTGGGCCAATGCACCCCCACAGCCCGTGTCCTGCTCCAGGCCTGACTTCTGGGAAGGCATGGCCCCTGGATGAGAGCAGAGCTGCTGTCCTTTATGCATGGACTGGGTTCCTTCCCGAGGGATTCACCGTAACCAGCCAAGTAAGGACCCTCGCTATGTCTGCCAGGTGGCACATGGCCCCAGAGGGATCCCCTTGCCAAGTCCCGTAGGCCCCTCTGTTTATGGCTGAGCAGAACGGATGCTACCCCATGGCTTGGGGCCTTTGCATCCTCGGAGGGCCTCACTGCAGCCTCAACCAGCACCCTGCAGGCCAAGGTGGTGGGGTGACTGCACAGTCACTGCACCCCATATTGGCAAAGCTGGCCTCCTGTATTCAGGTTGGAAGGGCAGTTGTTGGTCTGTTCCATTTTCTACCAGCCCCTGCTAGGAGCATCCTCCCTTCCCAGCCCTTTAGCCATCCATGAGGTTCTGTTGTCTGTCTGGATAATGGGGTGTGGGGTCCACTGAGCGGATCCAAGCCCCGATGCCTACAGCGGGCCACACACACCTTCTCTCACTTGTGTATAGGATTTGGACCTTCGCTGCCAGATCTTAACTTTCAAGAGCCAGAAGTCTGGATTTTAGTGTGAAATCCATTGATTCTCAAGTTTTTTTGTTTTGTTTTGTGTTTGGTGGAACCAGGGATTGAACTCAGACCCTTGTGCTTGCAAGGGAAGCGCTTATTCTACTGAGCCATCTCCCTGGCCCGATTCTCAAATGTTGATTATGGTTGTCATAATTAAAAACTGTGAACAGAGACCTCACCAAGCCCCTTCTCAAACGCCTTCCTCTCTCCAGTGTGGCAGAATCCTGGTGTGGTGAGGGCTCTTCTTCTCTGGGCTTTGGGGTGGGGGGCTTTGCGAGACAGGGTTTCACTATGCGATTCAGGTTGGCTTTGAACTCGCAGTGATCCTCCACTTCCCCAGTGCTGGGATTACAGGCATGCACCACCACAGTCACTGTCTTTTTCTTGACACTGGCAAACAAAAACAGGCCAAGAAGACTGACCACCCAAGGTTTAGGCGTGTTTTTGTGGCATATCTTTGGAACTGCTCGGCACCGGCATGTTCTGGCCCAGTTAGATGGTGTTAGCGCTTAGCTCAGCCCCCCACGTACAGCTGCTTCTGGAAGTTCAGAGAACAGAGTCCAGCTGAGTTTGCATAAAGAAGCCCTTCAGGCCAGTGTGGCAGCGCAGGCCTGTTGTCCCAGCCAACCGGGAGACTGAGGCAGAAGGACTGGAAGTCTGAGGCCACCTGGGCAATTTACCTAAGCGTTCAGGGTTTGGATTCCACCGGGGATCCCCCCTCTCCCCCTGCAGCTTCTCTGAGCTCATGGGTGTAAGTCAATTAATTGATCTCTCCAGATCTGTTGTCCTCAAAGCCCCATGTGTCCCAAGTTGACCCCAAGCCCAAGATGCCAGGAACCCCAGCTCCTGGCAGGAGCAGGGCGGTCACCCGCATTCCTCCTCGAGGTTTGCATCTGCTTTACTGTTTCTGTTTGGGCCACAGACAGCTATTCAGCACCAGCTGTGCCGGGGCTGCTCAGGTGGCATGGGGTGAGGTCACCCACAGTGCCAGCCAGCCCATCCTGTTGGGGATGGTGCAAGGATTCGCCTGAGTGTGGCTGTGGGCCGCCTGCCCCCCGTGGGGAATTGTACAGACAAAAGCTCCATGGCATGAATCACTATAGCTCTGTGTCAGCCCCCAAATCTATAGCTTTATCTAGCGTGGCTCTGGCCCTGGCCTGGGTTATCTGTCACAGTGCTATCCGCCCTTTTAGATTGTGGGTTCTGTGTTTGAGGGATGCTGGGTGGGAATCCCTTTGGTGGCTGAGAAAGTGAGAGGGGTGGGTGTGGATCCCGGGGTGCGGGCGTTGCAAGGCCTGGCCTGACTGCCAAGCCGGGACTGCGAAGAGCCCAGTGAGAGCGTGAGCCAGACCACGCTTTGATGGTGCTGACAGCAGAAGGTGGGCTGACGACCCTGGCTGCTGCGAGCACCAGGAGGGGGCCTGGCTGGGGTCGGGGCGCAGCTCTCGGAGATGCACAGAGGATACTCAGCTGGGAGGCTGCAGCCCCACCAAGAGCAGCTCACTCACGGGACGGCTTTTGGCCTCTAGAATCAGGGCCTGGTAGGAAACCCCAAGGGCACCCTGGGGGGGCTCAGGGGGGTTCAGGAGTCCACTGCACTTGGTACCTTTGGGGGAAGGCGGGGTTTGTCACGTGCTATCAGGGTTTGTCCCCAGCGAATGGGCAGATTGATTCATTGGTGTGTTCTCTTATAATCTGAAGCTTAAGTGAGATGCTCAGGCCAGCAGATGCTAGGGGCAGGGCGGCCAGCTGCCTGTAGCAAACCTCAGTGTAACCCGTGTGTGCTTTTGTGTAGACACAGACATGGTCATCATCTACCTGTCGGCAGGCACCACATCAAAGGACTCCCCAGAGGAGGACAAAAAGGCGACTCTCCGTGTCATCAATGAGGAAAATAGCTTCCTGAACAACTCGGTGATGATCCTCACCTACGCCCTCATGAACGGTAGGCAGCACGTAGAGGTTCTTCCTTCGGGAGCTTGCAGGTTAGCTCAGTTGTTTAACGCGCCTGCTTGGGCAAACTCAGTCAGGTGCAGGCCACACCAGACCCGCCCGTAAGGCAGCCTGAGCCAGCCAGAAATCCTCAAGATTCTTCCTTCAGATGAAAGCTCCCTGTCAGTGGGTGCTGCTTGGTGAACAGGAAGGAGACAGCCAAGTATGCTAGGTGAAGGCTGCCGGGGAGGCGGGCTCTTCCTGTTCCTGGGGCCGGCGCTCAGGGCCTTGCAGGAGCTTTTCTCCTCCAGCCCGCTGCTGCTCAGGCCCAGCCTTGTCTGCGTCCGCACCCCTCCAGGTGTGCACGGCCCTCAGCTTTCCCCTTTCTCCCTCGAAGCCTGGGCTGCCTCAGTGTCCGCACCGTGTGGAGATTGTGAGCATGGCTCGTGGGTCCCAGCTGCACGAAGCAGGGCGCCATCCCATATCCTTCCCATCACCAATGTGGTGACAGTCACCTTCCCTCCAGCAGCGTGGGGTAGGGGTGGACCAGAGCGCTCCGCACACACGGGACAGCGCTGGCCGGGTCCTCATTCAGATCCACAGTGTTACTGTTAAGCAGCAGTAATTTTTTTCATTTAAACTTTTCAACTGGAAACAATGGGCAGTTGTCAGTGGCAGCACGTCCCCAGCCCCTTCCTCAAGCTTCCTGTGGCAGTAACATGGTTCAGCATCACAGAGAGCCTCATGCAGAACATGAGCACAGAATGAACCGCGCGCTGGGGGCCCGGCATACACACACCGCGGCTTCGGCCCTGCTGCCTGCCTGCTGGAGCCACTCGCCCTCCGCGGCCCTGGTGCTGATCCGTTTCCTTCTTTGTGGTGCCGCTTGTGAACGAGTTTAGCCAATCAGTCAATTCATAGAAACACTGCTGCTCCACCACTGCCAACCCGTCCCCCCACCCCTGCCTGACCACTGTCTGCACATGCTGGACGCTCTCCCCTGTCTCCCTTCCGGCCTCACGCTCGGGTCACAAGGAGCCATCGCTGCTCACTTCCCCACTCCCCAGTCTCCCTGTGCAGCCAGGGCTGCGGGTCTCGGTTTTCCTGTGCTAAAGGAATTTGCTCTGAAGATGAAGATCTTAGGGGCCAGCCTCCTGCGCAGGCTCTGCTGGGAGGACCTGGGCTCTGGGATCTTCACTCTGCCCAAATTTAGAGAACATACCCATGGCCCCCAGGCCCTGCTGTGTGTGCTGGGAGTCCCGCTGCCCTTCCAGCAGCGTGGCTTAGCAAGTCATTACTTGTGCCGTGAGCACTCCTCTAGTGCACAGAGCTGGGACTTAGGTCCTGCGCTGTAGGATGTGTCTGGGTCCTTGTTAACAAGGAATGCAGAAAACCTCAGGACTTCAAGGCCTGCTGGAGAAGAGAAGGGGACTGTGGTTGCCCGGCTCCATCCCCAGCTGGGCCTCTCTGGGATGACCACGTCTTCCACCGGGCTGCCTGGGGGGCCGTGAGATATCCTCCCTGCCCCGGCCTTCCTCAAGAGCATGCACCTTGCCTCTTTGTGTCCTGAGGACACTGCCCTCCCCCACCACACACACCCTTCAGGGCACACACACCCTTCAGGCTGTCTCTGGCCTCAGATTGCTCCTTTCTCCTGTGATTGAGCTCCTTTCACTTACCTCCTTTCACTTACATGGAGGGAGGGAAGGCGGGAGGGAAGGAATTCCACCAGCACCTTCAGCATGCGCCACTGTGAGGCTTTAGGGCTGCCAGATGCAAGTTCCCCTTCCTCAAGATGCAGAGACGCGCCAGATGGACAGACATGCTGGGGCTTGAGGAGGCCCAGCAGCAGCCACGGCTCCTCCTCCTCCCTGAGATGTGATGGTCCTGTGATAGAGACTGCGAGGAAAGCTTCCTGCTGTCACCTGTCCCCTCACTGCCACCTGTCTCCCCGGCCCACAGAGGCTCTCGTGCACTTGTGCCAGATGAGCCCGCTTCTGGCACTCCCTCCTGCGCCTTCCTCCCCTCTCCCTTCCCCCTGCCCCTCCCCTCTCTCCCTCCCCTTTCCCCTCCCCCATTTCACAGGGAAAGTCACCAGGGAGCAGCTCCACATCCTGCTCGATAGGGAGGAGGCACTCCCCAACCACTAACCAGGTCACTGGGGGTGAGTCAGGGAGCAGAACCACTTGAATGCTGGGACAGAGAATTTATCGTCAGACCTAGAATGCACCATTTGTGGGACAACCTGGAGAAGCAAAAGTCCCGAGTGGGCCATCTCCTAGAGGACACAACACAGAGACAGTTCGGTCAGCAGGCTGCTGCCCACAGGGAGGCCTGAAGGCCAGGGAGAGAAGACCGCGATGAGCCGGCAGGCGGGCCCTCATCCTTCGCCCTCCTTCCGTGCGATATGTGACTCCTGACATCCTGAACTTGAACGCATCTGCCCAGGAAGATTCTAGGAGTGGTCATTCCCGGCGTGGCCACTGGCTGTGGACGGCCCGGCCTTCTTACCTATCTGCCATCCCAGCTCTGCAGCCAGCCTGTATAACGTTGCAGGATAGTGACCAGGAAATGCAGCGCTTTCTGACCCTTTGTCCCACAGTCCTCAGCTTTGCTAGAAGATCTTTTTACTTGTCACCTCTTACATGTTACAAGAGCCAAGTACAGTAATGCCTGGCACAGGAGGGGAGCATGCCCACAGCCAGCGCTGCTGCCTGCTCCGATCCCCTTCTGAGCCTCTCCAGGGTGTGCAGTCAGGGATGGGGCTTGCCTCGCTGGTCTCTCAGCGCTAGGCTGGGCAGGGGGGCAGGGATCCGCATCCGACTTCCTCAGCCAAGGTGCCGTTCCATTTCTTCAGCACTGCACAAGAGTAGTAAAACCTTGAGTTTATCTAACTGTGGTATTTGAAGAAAGAAAATGCATCCATTAAATTTTGGCCCTACTTGAGGAACAGACTTCTGACGGTGGGAACGGGTACCTCGGTTAGAGACACATACGGTCAGTGAGCCGTGAAGACCACAGTCTTTCTAATGTCTGAGCACTTCGTGGCTGGCTGTTAATCTCCAAGAATATGAGGCCAAAACTTCTTAAAATGCAGGGGCAGGGTCTCCATAGTAACTAAAGTCATTTGAATTTGTTTACAGTGGTACCCATATGAGATCAGTTACTAATCCTTTTGACTGTGTTCCAACAACAGCAAACTTTATTTATTTATTTATTTTTTTGCTCCGAATGCCCTCAGGGCTTGTTTGGCTGGCTGGAGAGTTGTGGGGATGGAACTAGAGCCACCTGAGGCTGACAGCTTGGTGGAAGCAGCCACTTAAAGAACTGAGCTAGGGCCAGGCCCCCAAAAGCAAACTTTAAACGATGGTTTATTAAATTATTTTTGTACTATAGGTTACAGATGTCATTGAACTGTACATACCCATCTGACTAAATCTTTTGCAAAGTTTTCAAAACCCCAAAATATAAAAAATATACATTAAATAAGTCAAATTCAATATTATCCTAACAATACAAAGGGTGGAAACATTTGTAATTAAAATGAGCTTCAAAAATGAGGGTGAAGCCCATCAGTAAATGCAAACCATAATTCTTTCGTTTAGCTGCGCAAGAATCTGGCTAGTGGTTTTACAAGCAAAGAAAGAATGAAACGGTAAACGTCTACCCTTTAAAGCTCATGCAGTTTCATCTACCACTTTAAATTAAATGCAGGCTTGTTAACCAGTACTTTCGCTTTCACATATTAAGTGCAGCAAAGGAATTCAGATCTTATAATTAAACTTTTTGGGGCGAGCAGGGCCTCAGCAGATGTAGCTCCGTTACCCTTGAAGACTCCTGCACCCGCCTGCTGTGAAGACAGCCACGCTGGGTCTGTTCCTCGCAGGAGACGCCGTCTCTGTCCCAAGCTCCCATTGTCCCTGCAGTCCCTGCAACCATTGTTCTCCCAGAGGTGGGTGGCCTGGTGAGTGTGTGGCTGTGCTTTCAGATGGGGTGACTGGCCTGAAGGAGCTGGCTTTCCTGCGGGACCTGGCCGAGCAGAACTCGGGCAAGTACGGCGTGCCGGACCGCAGCGCGCTGCCCGTGATGAAGGGCAGCATGATGGTGCTGAACCAGCTCAGTAACCTGGAGACCACGGTGGGCAGGTTCTACACCAACCTGCCCAACCGCATGATCGACGAGGCCGTCTTCAGCCTGCCCTTCTCAGACGAGATGGGAGATGGTGAGTTGGAGGGGGCTTTCTGGCCCGTGGGGAAGAAGGGAGATGGGGGATGGGGCCACCCTCCCTCAGCCTGGGCTGCAGCACCCTCTGTCCTCTCACGGTGATGTCGCGGAGGGCAGAGGTCCCCACCTGGTCCTTCCTGTTGCCCTGGCCACAGTGGGCACACAGGCTTCAGGCCTGAGGCTCCTGAGGGCTTACCAGTGACCACGCTTAGTTCAGCTGGGACTCATAGGTGGCTTTGTATCCTAAGTGGTAAATAAAGCTCAGATGGCCTTAGGATCCCTCCTCAAAGGTGGGGTGTCACTGAGTAGCCTGGCATGGATGAACTGTCACAACCCAGTCTGTTGTCTCTGTGACTTACATAATCTCACCAGCTCTCCATTTGGTCCTCTGTCAAATGGGGCAGTAAATCCTCCAGGCGTTCAGGATTAATTAGATTACATACAACATTTTGATGTAGCCAGGTGTGGTGATGTGCGCCTCTAATCCCAGCGCTCAAGAGGCTGAGGCTGGGCTACAAGATGGCTGAGGCCATCTTGAACTACATAGTGAAACCCTGTCTCAAAACAAAAGACAAAAATTTTTTTGCATGGCAGGCGTCCCTTAACCCCGTGCTGTTCCTGACTGTGGTCACCCTATTCTTGAATACATACCTTTGTCTATCTCCTTGTTACTGGTGCCATCGGCCTAATACTGAAGTTACTGGGAATATGATGTCAGGAAAAGGGCGTAACTCTCCTGGGACTCAAGTTCTCAACCTAAAAGATGGGGAATCCACTTCCCCAAGACAGTTGCGTAGGCTGAGTGCAGTCGCACCACACAGGGGTGGTGGTGCCTGCCTCTCCTTTTCTTCCTCGTGTTCCTGCTGACTCCTTTCCCCACGTCCTAGACAGTGCTCACCAGGAGCTCACCAGCAGCATGAATCTAGCATTTTGTTGCTGTGTTCAGGAGTCCACAGCATGCCGCACAGTAGGGACAAGGCACACACCTCGTGTCTGCGAAGGGACAGATCGGAAGTCCTGCCGCCTCTGTGCCGAGGCCAGGCCTGCAGAAAGTCGGGATTTAGCAGCTGGATTCTGTTATTAGAGAAGAGGAGGCCCCTTTTCAACTTCAGGCTGTGCAGAGCTGTGATCATCTTTGGCCAGTGTAAACGCTCGTCCGTTAGCCTCGATTCTGCGTCCCATGCAGTGGGTTCTGGTCCTGGGTTTGTTTAAAGCTGTGCAGGCTCCACCTGATAGTGTGACTTTTCATTCTGTGTGTCTAGCCCCCAGAAGCACTTGGGTGACACACCCTCCACATGTGGTGTCAGCACAAGGAGACGCAGGCTCACCTGGCTCTGATTCAAAGCCACCACAGATTAAACTAGCATATGCTGGGCATTTTGTTCTGTTAAATGGCAAATCTGTGTGCTTTAGGTCAAGGTGGAACACTTGAGGATTGTGTCCATGCGGCAGGAGCTCACATCCTTCCGTTTGCCACAGTGGCACCGAAGAGAGTCTGCTGTCTGGGTGGCCAGTGGAGGAGTTGGAGTGTGTTTCTGTAGGGTTTTTTTGTTTTTTTTTTTTTTTCTTTTAACACTGTATCCTCAGCGAATCCAGAGAAGAGCAGGAATTTGAAATGAGCCTGTTTCTTGGTCCCGGGTACTTCGGTTGTGCTTTACTGATCCAGATTAGGGCCCTGGTTGGGGTGAGGGTGAGCTCAGCTGCGGCGGAGCCCTGGCTCGATCCCCAAGCTGCAGTGGGAAGAATGTGGTCTCCAGAAAGGCCCAGGGAAGTGTGGCCCACCTCAGGGGACCTCTCCCCCAGCCGGCCTTCACCCTTGCAGCCTGTTGCCCAAGAGACCTGAGCAAAAACCACCTGCAATGTATGCTGAGGACCTTCATAAGCATGTTTCTTTCCAGTGTTTTAAAGCAGAGAGTAGGCGTTCTAAATGTAACTTGCCTAGAGAATGCTCCTAAAATTAGCAGGGACCCCCATGGGGGAACTTGTCCCAGACACTCAGTGAGGTGCCCACTTCCCCATCAGCCTCCAGGGCGGGGACACAGATCCGCTGGAGACAGACCTCCGTGTCCGCGTCTGCGGTCCCACACTGGCGCTCTGAGGCGGGCAGTGGGGGCCGTGCCGTCTCAGCCCACATCTGGTCCCTGCCAAGCCTTGGTCCTCGAGGCGGCCCAGAGAGCCCGGGCGTCCAGGGCTCAGGGTCATGCCCTCGCCATCTCAGGCTTTCCCTCCTGTGCATTCTCTTCCTTTTCCTTGATGACCCCAGTGCTGTGTATGGCCTGTGAGCTAACGTGGTTATGTGTGGGGATGAAAATGTTACCAAAAACAGAATATGCACTGAGACTCACAAAACCTGACATGCCCCAACTCTGGCCCAGTCCGCAAAAGCAGGGACACCTGGCCTACCTGGACACACTTCAGACCATTGACTTGTCCGGCAGTTACTCTAGCTTCCCCGTGGGGGTTCCGTCCCTTTCTAAAATGCACCTCCTGTCTTCCCAGTGCCTCAGTGGTCAGGTGAGTGGTGCCCTGGAGCAATTCCTTTCCAGACTCCGTCGAGTCTCCTAGAAACTGGGAAAGCCATTGCCACTGTGTCCCTTAGACACGTGTAGGGAGGGCTCAGAGAAGTCCTGCGGTGCCACCAGCTGGCGGAGACCTCAGATCTCCACATCCTTGTCCTGTGGCCTCTGCTTGACTGCAGGGTGCTGTCGGAGCTGCCGAAAGACCCGTCACCCCACTCTAGCTCACCTCGGGTGCGAGGAGGGTGGTCACAAAACATGGTGAATGTTTAGATTAAAACTGATGCCAGTGAAAGACGCCTTGCTGATGCTCCGCCTCACAGTGCTGCCCCTCCTCTCTGCACACCCGCCCCACCTCCCGGCGTCTTCCTGCGGCCGCTCTGGCGTCTCCGTCCTGAGGGGCTTTAGCTGAGCTGTCCTGGCTGCCTTGAGGTCCTGGATCGATTGAAAACGTTTCCTTGCCTGTCATCTTGACTTTGAGGAGAAGCCGGAAGTCATGCGGTGCCAGATCCAGTGGATAAGTGATCGAAGACACAGTCACATTTGTAGAAGCTGCCTTTTTGCTGAATGTGGTTTTGATCGCACCTCATAAAGACCCTCAAGAAAGAGCACTCCAGACTGGGGAGGTAGCTTGGCGGTCTGAGCACCTGCTTGGCAAGCACAAGGACCCAGGTTCAATCCCTGGTACCGCATGCTGTGCTGGCCCCGCTTGGGAGACTGAGACGCGAGGGTCACTATGAGTCTGAACTACATAGCAAGATCCTGTACCAAATAAATAAGATTAGAAAGAAAGAGCAACCAAGAGCTGCCGCAGAAGTGGAAGAACGATGGCGCGAGTGGGCTCAAAGTGAGGGGCGCAAGTGGCAGCGCATCTTTGGCTCTAGTACATACTTAAATCTAGACAATCACTGAGCGTTTTGTTCTCACCCCGACTGTCTGGCTAACGCATTGTGGGCGGCTCCTGGGTCATACACGTTCTTCTCCCAAGCAGAGCCAAGAGGCTGATCCTAGCTTGTGTGGTTCAGTAGGGCACGTGGCCAGGTTTTTTGCAGAGCCTTCCTGTCCAGCTCTTAGAGGTGGTTTTTATCCCACAGGCTTGATAATGACTGTGAGTAAGCCCTGTTACTTCGGAAACCTCCTGCTGGGCATCGTGGGTGTGGATGTGAACCTGGCCTACATCCTGGAAGATGTGACCTATTACCAAGACTCTGTGGCCTCCTACACGTTCCTCATAGACAACAAAGGTAAGGGGCTGGGCCTCACGGGAGGAGCAGCTCCCTCCACTGCCCACAGAGCGACCTGTAGTGCTCTTCGGGCCACCAGATGAAGCAGGATAGACATGCCATTTAAACAAAAGCAGGTGGCCAGGACCATTCGTGTGCAGCAGAATAGCAGGAAGACCCCGGGCAGAGTTCTGTGCTATGTGGAGGGTGGGCAACAATGAATAACACACAGCATGTGGTCCTGGCTGGACGTGGTGGCACGCACTTGTAATCCCTGGGAGGCTGAAGCAGAAGGATCTCTGAGTTCAAATCCAACCTGTGCTCAGAGTTGAATGAACAGAAGAAAGGAAGATGGTCTGTTGGCCACCTCCAGTCTACAGCTTACCTTTCTTTTTCTTTTGCCTTTTGAATAATGAGAAATTGTTTAGGACCACATGTAAAATATAATCCATATATACCTCAACACTTACCTTTTATATTTTTTCTTATAATATTAATGTAGGCAGCAGCAACGATTTAAAAAAAGCTTAACCTGCAGGTGGGATGCAGCTGATGGTTTGATGTGGCCACATGTTTGTTTCTGTTGTTAACTTTAGATTTATGGCGTTAAGGCTTATATAGCCAATTAGAAAATTTCACAAAATGAAAGCCAACATGGCCCAAATATTCTCAATAACTCACGCCTCAGTCTCCACTGCGGAAGCAGGCCGGGTAGGGAGGGGCTGGGCGGCCAGCGGCGCTGGGAAGCCGCTCTGGGCTTGGCGGCTGTGGGGCTGTGGACTCGGGGCCGTGGGCTCAGGGGCCGAGGCCATGGCGGCGGGTCTCATACGCACTCTGCTTCCGCTTCCAGGCTACACGCTCATGCACCCGTCTCTCACCAGGCCGTACTTGCTCTCCGAGCCCCCCCTCCACACGGACATCATCCACTATGAAAACATCCCCAAGTTTGAATTGGTTCGGCAAAATATCCTCAGGTAAGAAGGTGCGGGTCCTGGTGGTTCTTGCTTCTGAGAGGGGCCTGTTGAGGTCAGATATGCGGTGATCACAAAAGCGTGCGGAAGGCTTCAGTTTTTAATGAACCGTATGACAGAGAAGCGCAGGGTAGGCACGGTGAGAGCGTTTGCATCTTGCAGGGGCTGCATGATGCTGTGATTTACTCAGGTGTTGGCCGCATTCTCACTACCTTTGTTTTCGAGCATTTACGGCCCTTTTTGTTAAGTAAAAACTCAGCACTTTGCCCTCATCCGCCTTATTCACTGGCTCAGGCGCCAGGCAACGTCAGGCTTCTCCCCACAGTTGGAGTGATCAGGAAAGGGGGGTTTTCAGAATGGTTCAGGATATAGAGGCAGCGGGGACAGCGTGGCCAAAGACCTCAGGGAAAGGACACCGGAGCTGTGGCAGGACATGGCCCGCACCGTGGGACGGGAGTGCAAGGGAGGAGGAGGGGCTTTGAGATGAATGGCAGTGTGTCATTGACTATAATGCTGGTTTTTTAATTAAACATTCAGTGTAGCTTTTTATCACAGTGCAGGTAAGGGTTTCCCACAGGATACAGGACAAGTTTATGATTATTTACTGCTATCAGAGTACCCTGAGCACCTTCTCCATGAGGACAGTAGCTAAGACTTTCTTGGCTTATAGCAGAGCAGGGCTCAGAATGACTACGTGCTATTAAGTCTTGTAAATCATCCTTGATGTTCATATTATCATAAAGCAAGCTATAGATTATCTCATTTTTTAAAATACTGTGGTTATACCAAACTAGAAATAATCAGCAATGTAAGGGGTTGAGCAAAGGACTGGCGCTGCCACATTTGCCAGAAAGTGCTTCGGCCCCTCCCGGGTTTGACAGCGCTGTCCCGACCAGCGTTTCCTCCCCAAGTAAATGCAGGCGGCCTGTGTCCCGCTGCTGGGCCCGCGGGCAAGCTGTGGAGCCTGGGGCTTTGTACCTGCTGATTGAATATTAATGACTGAGAGATGGGGCCCAGCTGGGGAGGAATTAGACTTGGGGTGCAGGCCTGCGGTGCTGGTGCATGCCCTGGCCAAACTGAAGCCTCACATTGTGCCCCTCAAAAGCCGAGCCTTTCACGGCTGTTCAGAAATCCGGAGGGGCCGCAGCTGCTCGCCTGACTCTGGGAACAGCGCGTTTTATCTTTTAACTCTGTTTGCTGCGCAGCCTCCCCCTGGGCAGCCAGATCATCTCGGTCCCGGTGAACTCGTCTCTGTCCTGGCACATCAACAAGCTGCGGGAGGCGGGGAAGGAGGCCTACAACGTCAGCTACGCCTGGAAGATGGTGCGTGGGCGCTCTCCGGGGCAGCGGGGACGGACGGTGGGGCTCGGGGCTGAGGTCGCGCGGCAGTGCAGGTGATTGGCACTTCCCGCCTACGCCAGACTGCTCCTTTAACCAGTAACTGCCCGCGATGAGGCACCCAAGCTGTGTAAGAGAATGTGAAACGGAAAGTAAACGGCGCCCTTCCCTCCCGCCCCTCCGCTGATGCCGGTTCCACTGGAGTCGTTTCCAGAGTCCGTGTGTCTGCGCGCGCGCGCTTGCTGCCTGCCGGCGCTCGTCCCTGTATGCAGCGAGTGCACGTTCCTGCACGCAGCCCTCTGCTGCTGTGGGCCACACCCATGTGTGTTCTTTCTGCCATTCAAACTCAGATTACGGGATTTAGGCATTACAAATAAGGAGGCGAAAGGTCGCGCAGGTGCCACACGCACTCCGCTGTCAGAAGCCGACCTGGAGGATCGCAAGCCCGAGCTCAGCCTGGGACGCTGTGACTTCGCCGCAATCCTGCCTCGAGATAAACGAGACTCCCATTGCTGCTTTTCTTACCGGCCTCATTCCGCGGCTGGGCCTCGGCGGATCCCACAGCACTGACCGCGTTGCTGTGACCGCTCCACGCCTGCCCTTCCCAGCAATGCCCTTGTGGGGCCCTGCGACCTGTAACTGACCCAAGGAAGACTGCGTTTGTGTCGTCCGACTGTGATCCGTAAACTGCAGGTGCAGTCCTCCACGGGAGTACCGTGGCAGCCAGAGCCGTGGCTGCCGATGCATCCCCTGAACCGTCCCGTAAGGTGGAATCATCGCGGCAGGCTCCCTCCCGCCTTCAGCGCAGCCCCACGCGGCCTCGGCGTCCGGGGCAGGAGCGCAGGCGCGGGCAGCCAGCCACCGCCCTCTCCTCTGTCTCCTCCAGCCCCCTTTGGCTCTTACAGTACCATTCTGGCAGTGCCAACTAACCGGTAAACAAATGAAAGCTAATAATAATAATTAAAAGTGAAAGTATTTGAAAGTTTATACTTATAAGCAGTTCTGTAAGAGTTCATTGTTCAGTAATAGAAATTTGAGGAAAGGAATCGTCTCTTTGGAGGTTAGTATTAGCCACCATTCCTTATTATAGTGCTCTTTACCCCGGAGAATACAGCACCAGCTGCCTTTATCTTTGGATTCATATAATTGTTAAAAATTAATTGTTTCACTTCTGCATCAGAAAGGGTAAGCCCGACACCAAAATCCTTAGCTCAAAGTAGTCACTTGTATTTGAAATCCGAGCTTGTTTGCCTCTGTAAACGACTCAGTTACACCTTGGCAGGGCCTCGAAAGAGAAAAAAGAAAATGTAGGCACTCATGGGCCTTCTTTGTGCAGTGAATAGACCCGGCGTCACTACTCTGGAAAGAAGTGTTACTTTCCGAGAGCCTTCTTCGCAGACATATGCTAAGTTCTGGCCACTGTCCCATGGCAGGTCGGATGCAGTCTCTTCGGGGAGAAGCTTTGTCAGAGTTCTGAAATTGCCAAGCAGACACTGCTAAGTGAAAAATTAAGCTAGTGCTGAGATCTGAGATGAGAATAGCTTGCCTGGCTGCCTGTGAACAAGGGCAGATATTTTTAGGCTTTCCTTACTTAAAGGGGAGAGCATATATTTCGGCTGTCCCCAGGAGCGGATTCTTACTGATACATGATACAACCCAGGCAGAGCTCGCTGGTGCTCTGAGCAGGTGGCTAACCTGCCTTGCATCTGTAGACAGCAGTGGGCGTGGCTTGCACCCCTGGCCACATCTGGGTGTGACTTGGGACCCAGACTTGGGAGACTACGTGATGGACATCGGGAGGTTGCTGTAGCGCTGCACAGCCAGGTCCGCCGTGAGCCTCTGACGAGGCCACCTGACGACAGAAGGACCGACTGTTGCGAAGTAGGGGAGTATGGGGTCCCCGAGTGCGTCCTGAACAAAGCGCTTCTCTCAGGAGCGTTTTGGAAATGTCAGCACCGTTCCTCTTCAAACAGGACATTTGCCAGCTAAGAACAGGAATGTGAAGACCTAGCATGTCCTCCTGGGGACTACTTTAAATTGTTACCTTTTGACACGTAGGGTAGCTTTTTTCTCTTCTAGAAGAGACCCAATTACAGAACTATATTCTGGTCGCTCTGATGGGGCTTTGTTTCCTGGCTCGGGGACCCTGTAACATAGCAAAACTCAAGGCAGTGACAACTGAGACAAGAGCAGAGGCCGCTGTCCCATGCCTGAGACCTTCGGTGTGCAGGAGGAAGAGGAGGATCCCGTCTGCTGTTCTGCTGCAGCAGGACTCAAAGGCAGTCTAGGGACACACATTGCTTCTGTATTTAAAGGCTCTGCAGCCTCTCGAAGAAACTCTGAGCTCACTGATCACAGCCTGCCCAGCGTGTCACTGAGGAAACCAGCTGGGCAGCTCAACAGGGCACCGTCCCTCACTCCTGGCCTCGCCTGCTGGTCCTCGCCCTTCTCATTTACGTACAGACCCTCTTTCCCAGCGGTGCTGCCCAAGTCCACGTCCTGGATGCTCACAGCTGCGTGTCTCATGCAGTGCTGTGTGCCATGCGGGGCTGTGTTACTCCACCTTACCTGTGTGACGGGTCACACAAGAGCCACCACAGACGTGTGCCCCACTGCATGATGCCATCACACGGTGTCAGTAGGTGGCAGGGACCCTGGGCTCTGTAGTGGTCTTCTAGCACTACCACTGTGTCTGTGGCCGCTTGCTGATTGGCTTTAGCTGTTCTCCTCGCCGAAACTTACTGCAACACCAGTCTCCAGGAGAAAAGAGAATTTGAAAGAGCTCGGGTCTCCACAGAGCTGGACTTGAAGCTGGACACCGGGCAGCCTGCGGCGGAGGCGGTCAGCTGTGCAGGGTTGTCACTGCGCCTCCGGCGAGCCTGTGTGCCGCCAGCGCAACCCACTTCGTGCCCTGCCAGCCAAGCAACGACTGGATTCTGCATCAGCTGCCAATGTTTCCCCTATGCGAGGATTCAGAATTGGACTGTGAAATAGCACGTTCTTGGAGCATCATTGCAAAGCCAGCTGCATGTTTTGAAGAACATTTTCGGCCCAGATAGAAGCATTGTGCCGCCAGCCCCACTTTTGCGTGTGTTGCTGATAACCTGCGTGAGCAACAGAGACACCTTCCACTTGTTCTCCGCCATTTCACACACACTTTCCAGGGGAGGGGAGGGAACAGAGATGGCAGGAAATGACAGGAGCAATGTCCTTGTGTCCACAGACGCTTCGCTTTGTGTTAGAAACTCCTTCCCAATTTTTACAGGTGCAAGACACGTCCTTCATTCTGTGCATTGTGGTGATACAACCGGAAGTACCTGTCAGGCAGCTGAAGAACCTCAACACGGTACCCAGCAGCAAGCTGCTGTACCACCGCCTGGACCTGCTGGGCCAGCCGAGCGCCTGCCTCCACTTCAAGCAGCTGGCCACCCTCGGTAGGCAGCGCCCGCCCGAGCATCTCTGAATCCCACCCAGGCCCAGCAGACAGCAGCTCGTGCAGGGCAGGGCAGGGTACAAGGGCATGGGCGTCAGAGGCCTCGCGCCTGGGCTGGTCGCCCGGTAGTGCTAGGATGGGATCTGCGCGGCGACGCTGCGCCAGATGAGCTCTCAGTAGCAGCCAGAGGGGAACAGGACCGGAAGGAAGGGGACAAACGGGTACTGGCTCAGGCGGCGCCTGGCCACCTCCTGATTCTCTGAGTGGCTCGGGATGTGCACGTGGAGGTGGCAGGGACAGGCTGAATCGGCCCACGGCTTTCCCCTCCTGTCGAGCACACCCGGCCCATGCCCTGGCCACTTCCTGCTGCCGCTCTGGAGTCCACTCCGAGTATCTTCAGTGTGCTGTCCTGGCTGCCCCGATGCCCTGGATCGACTCAGAGCGTTTCCCTCTGGTGGTCATTTTGACTTGGGGTGGGGCCGCGAGTCACACAATGCCAGGTCCCGTGAATAGGGTAGATGAGGACATGCCATGTTTTCATCTGATGGAAGTGATCATAAATACAAATACAGTGAATGTTTAAATTTAAAAATGTATTAAAGCCAAGGCAGAGTGCCATGAACCCCCCTCAAAACACTCTCAACGTGCTTATTTAAGTGCTCACTGTATCTTTCAGTCATTCCTGTACAGCAGGGTTTGCCTGACCCCGGGAAAGGAGCTCTGTGTTTGTGTCCTTGGTTACCCTCTGCTCCTGGTAGTGCCAGCAAAAGAGGCTTCAGTAGCCCAGAGGCAGCCTGTAGGGCCGCGGTAAAGGTCCCATTACAGGGACAGACGGACCTGGGGCTTTGGGGTGGGGTGGACAGGGAGAAATCCAGAGTTGCGGAGAGCCTCCGTAGCCCTGCGCAGGGTTGGCAGAGCTCAAAGGGAGCAAAGCGAATCTGCACCTACAAGGTGCGTGAGTCCTGCAGTCACCACTGAGCTGACCTGTGGTACAGGAAGACGTCTGAGCTAACCAGAGAAAGGGTTTTCCCAAATACACAAGATGCAGCAAAGCCGTGATTGCTCGCTCCTTTTGTCGCTGTATAGTCGACCTGGTTTTCTTCCTGATGTTCTTCCTTGCCTGCACGTCTGCACTGCCTGAACTTGGTGGAGCAGCTCCACTTTCTTTTCATTAGGATTCATCTGATATGTTTGTCCTTTTACTTGATCCATGTCCCTGGGGCCTGCCACTCCCTACGTGCCAGACACAGTCTACGTGGCCGTACCCCCCCAGGTCGTCACGTTCAGGAGCTACATCCCCTTTTTCCCACTGAAAACACATAGGATCTTGCCTGGCAAACGCAGGGTCCTGAGTTCAAGCCTCAGTACTGGAAAAAAAAAAAAAAAGAAAAAGAAAGAAAGAAAGAAAAGAAAAGAAAAAGAAAGGAAGGAAGGAAGAAAATACATAGGATCAGAAGAGTCAATAACTAAGAATCCACGAGATTCTTAGCCAGGAAACTGAGAAGATCCTGTTCCATGTTGGAAGGGGATCACGGACAGACACCCCACGCTGCATTCCAAACAAGAGCTCTGGAGTTTAGTTCCTCCCTTAAAATCCACTCCGGAACATTCTTCCCAGACAGCTTAGAAAAGCAGGCCCAGCTCCCCGGCCCCTTCTGTGACGCGCGCCAGCTGTGTGCACAGCTCAGCGGGAGAAGAGCAGTGCCAACAAGCCAGCACTCCCGCCTGTGGGAAAGACATGGCTGTTCTGAAATCTGAGGGCGTCCGCTGCGCTCTGTGCCTGGGAAGTGTGCTCATGCCCAGACTTCCATTGTTTCCTTCGGGTCCCTCATAGCTTTGCTGCCCAGTACGGTGGCCACGGCCACATGGTAGCTTTTGACCTCTGAGAGGGGCCAGGTCAAAGAAGTCTGGAAGATGCGAAGGACACACCTAATTTTACATTGGTTATTTGTTGCAATAATCATATTTTTTACATACTGGCTCCCATAGTTCATGTAATAAGTTTCTTTTTGGGTTTCCCTCATGTGGTTACTAGGAAACCTCTAATTATAGTCCATTTTTGGGCTGCGTTGTGTTTCATTTTGACAGCGCTGTCTCTTAGAGATTACTCAGAAAGTGTGGAGATCGCTAATTCCAGGGCCGTCACAGTCTCTTTCCACCATCCATGCGTTTTTTCACCCAGGCGGCGGGGACCCAGGGCAGTGTGGTGGGGTCACCCAGGCGACTTAGGGTCTTTTGGTGATGAAAGGGACCCAGGATAATTGAAATACGAGGAAAAGGGAATAGAAAACACAGGAAGTTGTGGAAAATAATGGTTTGCTCCTGACTTCCTTGATGAGGGGAATTTTGAGATTTGGGGGGGATTAGGCAGACTGTCAGCTCCCTTGGGGGGGGTGGAAGCACATCGCAGAACAATGAAGCAGAATTTTTTGGCGAGTGCGTCATCTAGCCAAGCATGGTGGTGCAGGCTTGTAACCCCAGCCAGCACTCCTGAGGCTGAGGCAGGACAGTTCCAGGTGTAAACACAGCCTGGGGAGCTGGAGCTTTGGTATCTCAAAGATAAAAAGTAATAAGGGGGCTGGGGGTGTCACTTCAGGGGAAGGCCCTGGTTCAGTGCCTCAGACCCACCTCCCAGAATGTGTGTCTGTTGCCTAGACTTGTGGCCGTGGGCTCTGCGTCTCGATTCTTGCCCTTTGTCTCCATGGTAGCATTCCAACCTTTCCTTCCTCTCACTTCAAGAAAGGCTGTGAGGCATAGTGACACACCCCTGTAATCCCAGCACTAGGGAGTTAGAAGCAGGAAGATTCCTGTGGGTTTGAGAGCAGCCTGGGCTACACTGCATAGCGAGACCCTGTCTCAAAGGCAAAAAAGAAAAGAAAAAGAAAAACTTGCAAAGGAGGCCGCTTGCCAAGGCGGCTTGCCCCCTCTGCTGCGCCTCCCTTCAGTTACCCATGGTTCAGCACAGGCAGGCTCCCAAGATGCCCTGCGGAGCCATCCCAAGAAGCCGGTAAAAAATCACACTTTGGGAAGCAGTGGCTCCTGAGAAGGACGGCCTGGCTCACACGGACCCACCCTAACAGTCCAGGGAGTAAGCGTGATCCTGGGTTAAAACCTTGCCAATGACAGAACAGCTCTGCTGATGGTCAGGGGTGTTGGGCAAAGCCCTGGGGGAAGCCCAAGAGCCCAGAGCAGGGCCCCTGGAGCTGCTTCTGAGAGCAAAGCCTGAGCTAGGGGTTTCTAAGGGTGGGGAAGAGGGGCAGAAATCGAGCCTGCAGCCCCCAGATGGAGGTTCTACTAAGGGAAACCACGGCCTTCCTTCCCACACTCCACCCATGTGGGTGAATCCTGGGGAGCTGGGCAGACTTGGAGAGAGGAACAGAAAGGAAGTGGGGTCCTGCTGGGGTCCTTCCTCTCCCCCTGCCCCAGGGCAGGTTAGCAAACTTCCATGCTTTCAAGCCAGGTAGCTATGGCCTGGTCCATACCGAAGTCTGTGGCTTAGACCCTCATTTCCACCAGCGCCCCTGCCCAGCAGCATGGCCCTGGGGTCCTCCTGAGAGAGGGCTCTTAGGCTTCCTGCACGTTCCTGGGGGTTGAGGCTCATGCTGGGCAAGTGCCCTGCTGAGCCACGCCCCAGCCCAAGGTCAGCAGGCATGAGCTGGATGTGGCGGTGTGCACCTGTCATCCCAGCACTCTGGGAGGCTGAGGCAGGCAGATCACAAGTTCCAGCCCAACCTGGGCCATTTATTGACCCAGTGAGGCCCTGTCTCAGAATTTAAAACATTAAAAAGAGGGTGGAGTTACATGTCAGTGGGAAGGCCTTGGGTTCAATCTCCAGTACCAGAAGGAAACATCTCCAAGGAAAGGACACCAGGAGGCAGAAGTCACCCAAGAAATAGAGATGACCGCCATTTAGCCGAGGTAACGGTGGGGCGAGGTTCCGCCCAGCCAGGCCGTGCCACTGGTGGCCTTGTGCTCCCATCACCCTCAACCCTGAGGCACTAGGGCTCCCTGTGGGGCTGAGCACCCTCTCCTGTGCCAAGCCTGGCGGTGTCCTGCGTTCTAGGCCCACCGTCGCCTGTCTTTCAGAGAGTCCGACAGTCATGCTGTCAGCGGGCAGCTTCTCCTCTCCCTACGAGCACCTCAGCCAGCCCGAGACCAAGCGCATGGTGGAGCACTACACCGCCTACCTGAGTGACAACACCCGCCTCATTGCCAACCCAGGGCTCAAAGTGAGTACCAGGTGGGGACCACCCTAGAGGGCATCCTGGTGGTGCCCTCTGATGGAGCAGGGGAGGCCCGGGCAGTCAGCCATGACCCTCAGACTGGTTAAGGAGCCCTTTGGGAGAAGAATTGGGTTGGGGTTTCGAAGGCACAGGTGCAGTTCAGAGGCAGGTAGAACTTTCCTGTCCCCTAGTCCCAGGGGAAAGCTGAGAAGGCCCCTCCGTGTGCAGAGATGGGTCTCTCAAGTTCCCCGTAGGCTGTTCCCACTTAAACCCAGAGAGCCTGGTGAGGGCTGTCCACCCGGCACCGCCCCTTCGTTTCTGGGAACTTTAGTCTTCCCCGGGTTGGGCTGCGTCCCGTGCCATGGGAGGGTTTCAGGAAGGAAGCGGCCTTGGCTTCTGTTTCGGGGCGACAGTGTGACGGGCCTGCGGGCAGCCCGCGCTCTCTCACGCGAGCATTACAGGAGCCCTGCCATCCTCCTTTGTCCCCAGTTCTCTGTGCGCAATGAAGTTATGGCGACCAGCCACGTCACTGATGAATGGATGACACAAATGGAAATGAGCAGCCTGAACACTTACATTGTCCGCCGTTACATAGCAACGCCCAACGGCGTCCTCAGAATTTACCCCGGCTCCCTCATGGACAAAGCATTCGATCCCACCCGGAGACAGTGGTGAGTCTGGGGGCCCTGCTGTCCAGGCAGCCCCATCCCGGGGGACGAGCTGAATACACAGTAGCCACAGTGCAGAAGAGCTCCCCAGGCCAGAACTGTTTCCCAGTAGTGTTTCAGGCATGGCGTAAACAGCAGCTTGGTCAGTTTTCTCTCCCTACAAAGTTTCTCTGTCTTTGTGGGAATGTGAATACTGAAGCGCCTTACACCTGGCCCTCAGCTTGTTCAATTCCTGCCTGGCGCATGGAGCATCCTCCCCGGGGGACGGACTTCCAGTTGGTGTCACACGGCCATAGCATCCACGTGCAGCTTGCGTATGACCTGCACATGATTCACAAACGTTCTTTCACATCCTGACTTTAGTTTAGTCTGATTTCCAAGAATAAAAGCCTCCCAGGGGTACTCATTTATACCTCATCCATTAATCCCTTTTTTACTTCAGCCCCTAAAACCTCAGTAGTGCAGGTCCTAGGGAAAGCGCACGCATACGGGGAGTTCAGCATTAGAAACAAGGAGACTCACCTTCCCTTAACCTCTTGTGTTGACGCTACAGTCAGACACAAAGGGTAAGAAACCCCTTGAATTTTCATATAACGCATGCATAATTGAGGGTAACTATTTTGAGATGCTGGTTCTTTGTGCCTGAGACGTGATCTGGCTCTGTCCGCCCCAGGTATCTCCATGCGGTGGCTAATCCAGGGTTGATTTCGCTGACCGGCCCTTACCTGGACGTCGGAGGAGCTGGCTACGTGGTCACAATCAGCCACACAATTCACTCGTCCAGGTAGTACTCTAGCTTGCTAGTCATTTCCAATCTCTTGGGGGTAGTTTTCAACGCAAGTAGAATAGGAGGCGCCAGGCTTCCTCCTGCTGTCTGAAGCGGGTGACTCCTGCTGCCCGGGTTATCTTGTGAGTTGAGCTGTTGAAAGTTCTTTGCCGGGCGGAGCCCAGGAGCAGGCAGGCTCAGCGCTGGGCTGCGCAGGGCATTCTGGAAGCTTCTGCCTTAGCTAAGGGAAGACGGCAGCAGGCTCCTGAGCCTTCGCGGCCCGAGTTTTTCCAAGCCAGGAGGATTTGTGATGAAGAAAGAAATACCAGAGCCTCCTGTGACCGCTCTGGCATCTGGGCTATGTCTTTAGAATTCTGTGAGTCATTTCTTTTTTAATTAGTCCTGGAAACCATCTCTTCACAAATAAACAGGCCTTTTGGAAATTGGTGTTCCCAGAATGCCATATGACATCACTCTCACCACAAAGAGAGATAGTGCGTTATCCTTCTGCAGGTCGAGGCTTCTGCGGGGAAAGCTACCAGCTCGGTGAGATGGCCCAGAGGCCAGAGCCCCGCCCTCCATCCCTTCCACCATTAACCCTCAGCCGCACGGAGGGACTGTGTCACAGTGCCGTGGTGACCCTGCCCTGGGGTCACTGCAGGCTGGCATGAGCAGATTCCTCGAGTCCAGGTGCACCAGGCCCAGGGACGCAGCGGGAGCGAGCGTGCGCAGTGTCTCCACAGAAGCGGGGTCTTGCAGGCTCCAGACGCGGGTCCCTTTGCAGGGCGCAGTCTGCGCCTGTCCTGGGATCGCCGAGTGCAGAAGGGCAGTGCTCTTACACAGCAGGCCCTGCGCACTTTGTTAACAGCGTCTGTCGGGGCACGGTTGGGCTCCGAGCCTGCTTGCCACGCGCAGTCTGCTGAAGAGTGGGCAAGCCTGTTTCTGCCCACAAACGGCATCCAGCGTTTGCTTGCAACTTTTTTTTTTTTTTTACCAGTTTTTGCTCGTTTATGCACCCCCGTTTGCTGGGTGTAACACTCCCACTCATGTAGGGGGCTGGTGTGTGGACACATTTTCATTCTTGTGCTCCTTTCCTCTCCATCCACATCCAGGTCTTTGCTTTTGCGAAAGGCCTGGCTCCGTCTTCCTGTGGTCTGTCTTTTATTCTGCTCTTTATTTAAATTTTGGCTGTAAATACAATTGAAATAGAAAGGAATAAAAGCCTAGTTTCATTCCCTGGCCATGAGGAGCTATTTGCGGGGTTGGGGGGGGGCGGCCGATTTGCACACCTGTGCAAGGCCGTGTGTGTGTGTGTGTGTGTGTGTGTGTGCGCACGTGCGCACACGCGCATGCTGGTGTTGGGGCCTGTATGAGTGGCACAGTTCTTGCTTGTCGCTCGTCACAAGTGTTTTCGCCATCTGTCCACCAGCCACACAATATGCCTTCCAGCTAGAAAACCTTGGGTTCAGATCCAGTTTCTGGCTACCTTCCTCTTGTATCTCTGATCTGCACAGGTTTAGCAGAGCAGGGGCGGCAGTGTGACCCCCAAATTCTGAGTCACACCCCCAGCTCTGTTCCCAGAACAGTGTCTGCCTCAGCCCTGCCCACGGTGCGGGCCCTGCCTTTGATTGCTTTGCTGAGTAAGGTGTGACCTCACCATTTCAAGCGGTGTAGTTTGCAGACTACGTAGCTTAGGCCATGGACACTGTCTCCTCTGGTCCCCAGCGGCAGAGGCTGGAATGGGTGTATTGGTGGATGGCTCTTGCCACCTGCTGAATGACTCCTGGTGATGCAGGCCTGGGGCACCGGCAAGGGAGCCTGACCTCTCCTGAGGTAGGCTTTGCCGCCTCGCCTTGGCAGGACCGTCCTTGAATCTATTGCTTGCCTTTGTTCCCCCACCAACAAAAGAGGGCTGTGGGCATGTTTCAAATGAGTATCTTAAGGACTCAGATAATGCACATAAAAGATTTTTGAACCACACTTGGTACCTGGTCAGCACTCAGTGAATCTTTTATTACTGTTGTGTCCCATGACCTCTTGGCCTCCTACATAAAGCAGAGGTACTGATGTTGATGTCCTTGTCGAAATCGGCTTAACGGGCATCAGAGATGAGACCCGTGCCACGTGAGGTCCCCGCGCCCAGAGTTCTCTTTGGCGTGGCGCCTCTCGCAGTTGCAGAGGTCCGAGGGCGTGTGTACCGATGCTCAGTCCAGCCACAGCTCTTGCACTTGCCCCTGGCCTGGGTGTGGTGAGGCGACAGAGGGGCTTCCGCCCTGGCACCCGCCCACCCCTGCAGCTCCTCTCAGCACCAACAGTAGCCAAGACCCCAGTGTGGCATTCTTGGGACACAGCCACGTGGTGATGGCCACAGGCCTGGTCACGTGCTTGTGTATTTCTGGCTTTGGCAGTGAAAAGGGTCACAGGGGGTGCAGGCAGCCTGGTCTGCTGTGCTTGGAGATGTAGGTTTGGTTGGACTTTTCTGCGAAATTCTTTATGAGTTGCTATGGTAACTGCATCACTATCTGAAATGCTGGGAGAAGTAGAAGACTGGGCTTAAAGGGCAAGAAGCCTGCTGTGGCTTTGGCAGAGTGGCACGGACAGCAACCTCACGGAGGAAGGCCAGGAATGGCGCCCACCTGGCTCAGATGCCCAC
>NW_004524633.1:3751083-3754995 GCF_000260255.1 Octodon degus
AATCTCCTTGATCAGAAAAATTTGGAGCACAACTGAGTTACATGATGTTACAGTACAGGTTCTCCTGTGTCCCAAGTCTTCACTGTGGCCGGCGATTCCTGAAGGGCTCCCTTAGGGTGACAGGCCCCTCCTCTGCCGCTGTGGCCTCCCCTCGAGGGCCCTTTCTCCAGACTGACCTCATCTGGGAGCCTGCCGGGTGTGGGAAGCCTTCTAGGGCTGTAAACACACATCTCATTCCACACTGGGAACAGGCACTGTGGTCATCCCTGTTTTCCAACCTGAAAACTGAAATTTGTAAAGGTTGAGTGGCGGTGCCAAAGCCTGGCCAACAGAAATAGCAGGGCCACGCTGGACACCACGTCTCCTCAAGCGAGTGCCAGTCAGGCGGTCTGACCACTCTCCCTGGCCCGGCTCCTCTGAGAGTCCTGTCACAGAAAGGACAATGCACAGGCCTAGGAGCCAGTCGAGTCCTCGATAGAAACTGTGCTTTCTGTACTCAGCCTTAGTGTCGTGAAGGGAAAAGCAGACCACATCTTGTGTGACTTCACTTCAGCCCGCCTTTGCGAGCTGTTTCCTGACCTAAAATGGAGGGAGTAGCGAGGGGGCAGCCCAGCGTCCTCGTCCTAGGGAGCTGCTGGACGTGGTGACTGTGGTTGAGAGGCTTCCTGCAACCGCCCTGGCAGCGTGGCTCCATATTTTCACCCAACAGTCCAGCCACCTTCTGAATGACTGTCGCACCAGTGAACAGCCAGTTCCCAATGCCCAGCTGTCTTGTCAGAAAGCCATACTTAGGTTTTAATGTTTTCTCTATTGAAATCTCACATGACCGTGAAATCAGTTGTGTAAGCCCGGTGTGATGGTGCAGGCTTGTGGTCCCAGCACTAGCTGAGGCAAGAAGATTACAAGTTCGAGCCCAGCCTGGGCAACTTAGCAAGATGCTGCCTCAGATTTTTTAAACAGGGAGTGGGTAGCTTGGTATGTAGGCTCTGGGTGCAATTCCTGTTACTACCCCCAAGAAAAGTAACTTGGTTTTGTGGACATGAGAAACTGGAGGCGCTGTGGGAGTGATTGTCGGGGCTGTATGACGCCCCTAAACACAGCTTCCCTGTAACTAAAGCCTGCTTCTTGTTCTCCTCTCCACATGAAGTACACAGCTGTCTTCCGGGCACACTGTGGCTGTGATGGGCATTGACTTCACGCTTAGATACTTCTACAAGGTCCTCATGGACCTGTTGCCCGTGTGTGGCCAAGATGGTGGCACCAAGATAAGGTGAGCGATTGGGGCGCCGCTCCTGCGAGGGACAAAGGGAAGCAGGTGTCAGACGCCAGCTAAATGGTGGCCACAGAGTCACAGCCAGGGCAAAAACCAAGTGTGGCAGTGCACGTCCTGAGGCAGGAGGATCACAGGCTGGGGCGGCCTCAAGGCTGCCTTGGACAAGTGTGGCCCTTTCTCAGATCATGAAAAAAGGGCCGGAGGGGCGGGAGTAGAAGGGACAGAGATTAATTATATTCGTGGCCTGAGCGTTCTCTTTAGGTTTGTGTTCTGTTTTTATTTTCCTTTTTCTAAGATCATGGTGTTTCATGGTATGGAAAAACACAGCACATAACAAGAGGTGTGACTGGCACCAGCCCCCAGGGCCCTTTTTTATCCCCCCTTCTTTTTCCCCAGAAGTCAGTAATTAGGGCTTCCTATACCTTGGGTAATAGACGGACTAGAGGGCACTCTTGGACAGTACTTTTGATGTCAACTTAGTCATTAAACCAGAGTATGCCTGAGATTTCAGCAGCTTACGTGGCCCCTTTCATGCTTTCCGAGAAAGCTTCATGGAACTCAGGTCTTTGCCTCCCGCATTTCAACAGCGCATGTCTAGTGAGAGCAAGGCGTTCCCTTGATTCGCACAGGCCGCTTTTGGGACGAGCCTCCTGGTTCAGTGTGGAGGCCTTTGCTTCCCACCCCTGCTGGACTGCACAGGGCCCTTCCCCGACGGGCAGGGCGCTGCAGGCTTCCGGGCAGGAGGCGTCAGTGAGGTGGAGAGCTGCGTCCTCACGGGCCCTGTGCAGTGCTGCCTGTGTGTACCTCAGCAGGAGGACACTGCACGGTGTCCGTAGATTGCTGACGGAAGTACTGCAGGTGACCTCCTTCCGGGGCTCCTTCCCCTCAGAGAGGTCAGACTTCCTGCTTCTCCATCCTTGTAAAAGATTTTAGGGTCCCTTGCACTTGGATAGGGCAGGTGCCCGGGACCAGCCACGCACAGCAGGGTGGCTCTGACGCTGAGCCCGAGTCCTAGCTGACGGCCACCCCAGGAAGCAGCTGTCTCCCTTCATTTTTCAGTGGGTTTTCCTGGAGAACCTAGGATCTTTGCAAGGCGGTACTGTGCGAAGGCAGCGCCGCTCACGGTGTCGCCTGTCCCTAGGTGCTTCATCATGGAGGATAGGGGGTACCTGGTAGCGCACCCCACGCTCATCGACCCCAAGGGCCATGCCCCGGTGGAGCAGCAGCACATCACCCACAAGGTACCTGGGCCGCAGCCCGCGGGGACACCCCGGCAGCCGGCGGCCCATACACGACATTGTCCTCTCTTCTCTTTGGCCTGCTCAGGAGCCGCTGGTGGCCAACGACATCCTGAACCATCCCAACTTTGTGAAGAAGAACCTGTGCAACAGCTTCAGTGACCGAACCGTGCAGCGGTTCTACAAGTTCAACACCAGCCTTGCGGTAGGCTGGGCCCCCCGATGAAGCAGGAAGTGAAGGGTGACTTGTGTCGGGGTCATACCTGCCTGCTCCATTACCTTTGAGTCAGACAGCAGAAGGGGACAGGACCTTGGCGTAGCCCTGGGTTTGGTAATTATGGGCCCGAAAGCCAGCCTAGAGAGGGAACACATTAGCCTGGAAGTTGGTGTTCTGAGAGCCTCGGCTGCTCTCCCTCTGCAATGCCTGCTGAGCCCTGACACACACACCATGCCGTGGCCCCCTCTCAGGGTCTCCTAGCGAGCCTAGCCTGCTCCATTCCTCGGGCTGAGTGGGGTCAGCGCTTGGTCTCTGTCGTCTGAAAAGAATTTCTTATTGCAGCTTAGCTACTCTGCAGAATTTTGAGTTCCTGCAGAATTCACCTGCAGGTTATGGTTGGGAGGTCTTAAAGGCATTAATTTATAAATATCCCAATCAGGAAAGAGCTACAGTAGGAAATGACAACACTAACAGTCAGAAAGTTACTTGTGGAGGCTTTCACGCTTATAATTTAGAATTGGTGTTTGTATTGGTCATTTAATGGGTAATTAATTTTCAAGTACTGGGCTAAGCTGAAAGTCTTGAGCATCAAGAGGTCAGTGGCAGCCAGGGACACAGCCAGCGGCACGGCCCTTGCCTGGCAAGCACAAGGTCCTGAGTTCAATGCCTGGCATTCCCCCCCCCACAAAAAGAGTCAGTGCAAATAGCAATTGTCCAGTGGGAAGCAGCTTAAAAGAGGAACATATCACTAGAATCAGGTCTTCTGGGCAGGGCAGTCCATGTGGCCCACCTCCAACCTGAGTGGCACTGTCTCAAGGAGATGCCAACAGACTTGCCTGGGCAGAGGCAGCCCGTGCAAGTCTGACTGTCCCTGTGCATTCGCCATCATTTCTACTACAGGAGTGATCAAAAATACAGTAGATGTTTAAATTCTTTGAATCTATTAAAGCAAAAGCCACACTGCTGCGGAGCCCCCTCAGAAGCCTCCCCCTTACACTGCACACTCGTCTCATTGTCCTGACCACTGCCCGAAGCTGCCCTTGTAGTGCTCTCTCCCGAGGGTCTTCACGGGGTATGATCAGAAATGCAGTCAAGGGGCTGGAGAGATGGCTCAGTGGGGCTGGAGAGATGGCTCAGTGGTCTAAAGCACCTACTTGAAACAAGCTTGGCAAAGCACAGGGACC
>NW_004524633.1:3755130-3776897 GCF_000260255.1 Octodon degus
AAAAAAAAAAATGCAATGAACGCTGCTGCTCAGGGCCATGAGGGCAGGCTGGTAAACATACAACGGTGTCTGTGTCCACTTGTTCTCCGGGTGAAGGACCGGTGAGATAGCTCAGCGGACTAAGCGCCTACTTAGGCAAGCACAGGGCCTAGGGTTCAATCCACATGCTGAGCCGGCCACCAAGCCCAGGCGTGGTGGTGCACGCCTGTAATCTCAGGGCTGGGGAGGCTGAACACAGGAGGATCACTACAAGTCCAAGCTGCACAGTGAGACCCTATACCAAATACATACATTTAAAAAAAGAAGCAAGCAGCAGGAACCTGATGGGCCGAGTGCACTGGAAGCATGAGGGGAGCTGGTGGGCTTTTCTCATCGCTCCTTGTGCCGTTTTTGGAGTCTCCAGCCAACAAAACCAGGCTGTTGCAGCAGAAATGCTTCAGCAAGACAGGCTTGGCTGAATCTGAATTAAAAGAATTTCCTAACAGCCTGCAAGGCCTCGACACGAGACTGGACTGCAGAGAGCACCCGTCGGATGCCGCAGGCGGCTCCCAGGGTCTGATGTCTCCGCCTCAGCGTCCACACAGGAGCTCAACAGCTCAGACCTCGCAGCGGGCGACACAGTTTCTCCAGCACACATGACGTATGTGAAAGGTGTCGCGACAGCACATCACAGCACTGCCTTGAATCTTTGGCTTCCTCACACAGTGAGCAAACTGGCAGGAGGCTGGCTGTCGCCTTCCCTTGTTGCAGGATGAAGCCAAAGGACACCTGCTGTCGTTGGATTGTTGGAGTATTCTGGGAGCAGGGCGTGAGCCCCTGACGGAGGCTTTGGCTTTCAAGTAGTTCTGGCATTCCGGAAGGAGACAGGTTACTAACCAAGGAAAAGCAGCGCGTGCCTCGTGGTTAAACTGGTCTTCGAGTGAAGTTAAACTGTTCCCTACCTGGAAATTATCTTTCACTCCTTCAAGTTTTCATTTTGATGATACATGGTTAGGTTTTTCCAAAGCAGCTTATAAAAGGAATCAGCTATAAAAATGTACATTTGTGTAAGCCTAGCCAAAATGATATAGAACACATCCACAGTTAACAGGAGTGACCTCTGATCCCTGGGCTAGGAGCACTTTGTCCTCAGCAAGGACCAGATGCCACTTCTGTCATCAGGAACAGTTTCCTGAGGCCGTTTTCGGACATTGCTTGCAGGTTTGGGGCTGCCCCTGTGTCCTGCTGTCACCCTGACACCTTCCCGTCCTGCAGGGGGACCTGACCAACCTTGTACATGGCAGCCACTGCTCCAAATACAGGCTGGCGAGGATCCCGGGCACCAACGCATTCGTCGGCATCGTCAACGAGACGTGCGACTCGCTCGCCTTCTGTGCATGCAGCATGGTGGACCGGCTCTGTCTCAACTGTCACCGGTAAAGTGGCATGGGGTGGCACTGGCCCCAAGCTTAGCTGGGCCCTACAAGGGCCTCCATAGCATGCCCAGGACAGGCGGGACGTCCGAGGGCAAGAGGGTCCCCCTGCAGGGAGGTCCAGGCCGGATGTCTGCTGTATCCTGCCACCCACAGGACGGGGACAGGCCCACTGTGCATTTAAGCCTTTCCCCTGACGTCGTTGTTTTGACGTCAGTTGTTCTACATCCCTGGTGCACGTGCAGGGGACATGGACTCTGCCTTGAAACCTCTTGCTTTCCAGGATGGAACAAAATGAGTGCGAATGCCCTTGTGAATGTCCCCTGGAGGTCAACGAGTGCACCGGCAACCTCACCAATGCAGAGAACCGGTAGGCAAGCGTGTGTGTGTGTGTGTGTGTGTGTGTGTGTGTGTGTACATGCAGTCCCTTGCATTCATACCTGCACACAAACAAAACTACTGTGCACGCCTCAGGCCGAGCTGGGAGATGCGCAGCAAACCCTTCCTTCCATGGGTGGGCCTGTTCACTGGCCAGAGGTCAAAGGTTGCAAGCTGTGAGTTTAAATTTAAATGCAATAGACATTGAGAGTGTATGTGTTGCACACCCATACAAACAAGGGCATCACAAGCATTCACAAGACACCATACTTCTCACTTTCTTTTGTGATAAGCACACAGAAACCTAACACGTGACACGGCATCGCTTATAAAGTCAAGAGCTGTGAGATAAATCGCTCTGTGCTATTCCTTCCGTAGAACAGGGGCCAGGGAGATGGCTCAGTGGAATAAGTGCTTGCCTGGCAAGCGCAGGGGACTGAGTTCAATCCCTGGTTCCCCCCCCAAAAAAAAAAAAAAACTTTCCCTAGAACTTACAGAGAGCGCCGTGTGTGGACAAGGCGTAAGTCTGTTGAGGCGTAGAACAGAGGTCCGCAGGCCCGTGCTGCTGCGGGTCGCGGGCACCTAGGAGCACGGGCTGAGCAGGAACCGGTGCTCGGTCCTGCATGCTGCCGTCACATTGAGTTAAGGAATCCGCATACACGTTTGCACGATGAGCCGGGCACAGAGGAGCCAGGTGGCTGGTACCAGGCCCCCGAGAGCGCCAGAACCGCAGCATGAGGTCACACCTGACCCGGGCCTCGCTTCCCATACAGGAACCCAAGCTGCGAGGTCCACCAGGAGCCAGTGACATACACAGCCATCGACCCTAGCCTGCAGGACGCCCTGCACCAGTGCGTCAACAGCAGATGCAGCCAGAGGCTGGAAAGCGGGTGAGCAGTGGGCAGGGGCAGGCGGTGTGCCCCACTGTACTCTCAGTCCAGGCCTTTCAGGTCTGGGTTTCCATGTCTTGATGAAGTGGAGTACAAGAAGCGGGAGAGCCAGACCTCCTGGTGTGTTCCTGTTGTTTGAGACAGGGTTCGCTGTGTAATTTGGGCTGGTGTCAGATTCCAGGATCTCTCTGCCTCAGCCTCCTGCATGCTGAGATTGCAAGCACATACCACCACACCTAGTTTGGCGTGTTCTTTAGCAGGAAAACATCGCCCCGGGGACTGTGGCCAGGACACATTAAACACTGGGAGGCTGGCGATTTGGCATCTCCCAGTGTTCCTGGGCTGACCTGGCTATCCTCACCTTCCTTTGTGCAAGCACGTCCGCACACGCAGGGCCGTGAGGCCAGTGGCCCACAGACCTTGGGGCTGCTCCCTTTGAGTGCATTAAGTGATTTTGGACAGTGCTCATTTCTCCCTGGTGTGGACGTCAGTGTCTAATCGCAAAGAGCAGTGTTACCTCACTGGGAAGCTGTGCCCCAGAATCCCAGGCTGAGGGCTCAGCGCCCTGCCCTCAGGAACACACACGTTGTCTCCGGCAGGGACTGTTTTGGGGTGCTGGACTGCGAGTGGTGTGTGGTGGACAGCGACGGCAAGACCCACCTGGACAAGTCCTACTGTGCGCCTCAGAGGGAGTGCTTCGGGGGTATCGTGGGGGCCAAGAGCCCCTACGTGGACGACCTGGGTGCCATAGGTGCGTTCACTGGGGGCCCAAAGAGCTCCACTCCTGACCCACATGCATCCTGCCCATGCCCAGGACAGAAGGCTCCAGGAGTCCTCTGTCTGACTCCCTGGGCTTCTTAGCTCAAGGTCTTTCATTTGAAAACCAAGGCCAATGGTCACCATCCAGGCTGAGGGGCTCAGGTGCGTGGATGCCAGCCCTACTGGGCTGCGGGTGGGGACAGGCACCAAGGCCACGCAACTGGGCCTTCGTGAGGTGCTCTCCGTGACTTCACACAAGGAGCACAGTGCCGGCCTTAGCGGCCTTCAGCTCCTTGCCAGCCATGCCGTGTTGTCAGGTGCATGGGGACCCCCAAACCACCAGATGCCTCAGTGTGCTGCACAGCTTGGCAGCGTCCGTGTGGGGTCCCAGCAGCTGCCAGCCATGGCTCTGTCCCTACATCTAAGAGAGCGGCCCCAGCATCTCACCACAGGGTATAGAAATCAGGCCCTTACTCTGCCTGCCCCTTCTTGCCACCTGCGCCATTCTCCTGGTGACAGCCCCTGTGCGGAGAGGGAGTCCGCATGCTTGAGTCAGTTTGACAGACCCTGAGGGTTCCTGTGGCCCTCATTTCGGCAGGCGACAGCACCCAGACACCCGTCCCCTCCTCCAAGAGCTGTTCCTGCCTGGGACCTTAGGCCCCGGGGCACAAAGCAACTCCATCTGCTCACTGGCGGCTAGATTGCTGTCGGGGACCAGGAGCTGCACGGAGCCCCCACGGCTGCCCCTGCGCCCCTTCGCGCCCCTCCCTCCGCATGCACAGTCGTAACGCGGAGGTCTGTATCTGCCAAAGGTGACGAGGTGATCACACTGAACATGATCAAGAGCGCGCCCGTGGGCCCCGTGGCCGGAGGGATAATGGGCTGCATCATGGTGCTGGTCCTGGCCGTGTACGCCTACCGCCACCAGATCCACCGCCGAAGCCACCAGCACATGTCGCCCCTCGCAGCCCAAGGTGTGTGCAGCGCGGGCCCGGGTCCCACCCCGACCCTCCCTGGGAGGTAGCAGTCTCCCCTGGGTTGTCCCAAGGCGAGAAGGACATTTGCCAGTAGTCATTCACACTTCTAAGAGGCATTAGCAGCAGGGCATGGGAGCGCACGTCTGTAATCCCAGTGCTCAGGAGGCTGAGGCAGGAGGATCCCAGCCTGAACGACATAGCAAGACCTTTTACCAGACAGCAAAACAAGCAAGCAAACAGAAAAGCAAAAGAAAGATGAGATCAGCCTGCCTCCTCCGCTTGGCTGCGTCGGCCCAGGGGCCCCACAGCCTTTCTTCACCATGTGAAGCCCACTCACCCTTTGCTGAACTGGGAACCCCTCGGTCTCTTCCTCTGCCTGGCTCCACTGCACCCTGGGGCCCCATCCGCCCTGAGCCAGTGGGCTGCACTGCGTGGGAACCCACATGTCCCTTGCACTGCCCTCGCTGTCCCTGCCACAATGTTCACCTGTGCTCACATGTGCTGGAGGCCAGTGGCCAGGGCAAAGGTCCCATGTGTGCAAGGGGTGGCCTCCCAGAAGCCCAGCACTGCCAGCGGCCCTGGAGATGGGCGGAGCCAGCTTCCTCGGGCATGAGGTCTCGCTGTGACGGCAGCCCTCCACGGCCACGGCTCACCTGGCTCAGTGCCGAGCTGAGGCAGCTGCGACAGACCGCCTGGGGCGGGGCTCCAGCAGCCACCCGCACCCCACCCAGGCACACCCCGTCCGCCCATCCTCTGTATCTGGTCTGCTGCGCGTTCTCTTTCACTGTGCTTAGACGCCAGCTCCAGGCGCCCTTGGCTTTCCTGCTGCTCCTCTGTAAAGTCAGGCGGGGGCACCAGCCGGTCGCCCCTCGTGGTTCACTCTGGGTTGGGCTCTGCCAGAGCCTGGGCCTGGTGCGCCCCTCCGTGAGCAGCTCCCCGGGACACTGTTGCCGGCACCGGTGACGGTTCCCTGCGATTAAACAGTCGTGGTTCTCTGCTTCCCGGTAGAAATGTCAGTGCGGATGTCCAACCTGGAGAACGACAGGGATGAAAGGGACGAGGACAGCCATGAGGACAGGGGCATCAGTGAGTATCCAGCGCCTCCCGCCACCACCGCAGCGCAGGCCCCAAATAGCTCTTCTGCCTCCCGTCCTTCCAGCACGTGTTAAAGTTTAGGAAGCCTCAACTCGTGGAACAGAGGAGGGCTTTGCTTTGTTTTAGAAAATCGCAGGACTTGGCCTTCTTATTCTCCGTGGCATCGAGTGCCCTGCCTGAGTGCCACGCCCTCTCCCCCTCTGGGCCTCGCTCCTGTCCCACACAGATGGGTTTATCTTCGTCCTTAACCGGCAGGGACAACAAGGGGTAAAGACAGTTCCCGGATGAAAAGTGGCCAGCTTGCCGCAGAAGGCTGGGCGCAGGCGCAGTGGTGTCCCCACCGCAGCGTGACTCCCTGTTCTTGTTCCCACAGTCAGCAACACACGCTTCATAGCCGCGGTCATCGAGCGCCATGCACACAGCCCCGAGAGGAGGCGGCGCTACTGGGGCCGGTCAGGGACAGAAAGCGACCACGGTAAGCTGGGCCTCCGCTCAGAGCACAGACAGGGCTGGGCCACCCTAGGTGGGTGCTCACCACCTCAGCCCCCGTGTGTCCAGTAACCACCTCCCAGCCCCTGGGCCTGAGCCAGGTGCCCTGCTGTACAGGTGGCTTTGGGGTCTTCTCTTTTTTTTTTTTTTTTTTTTTTTTTTTTTTTTTTTTTTTTTTTTTTTTTTTTTTTTTTTTTTTTTTTTTTTTTTTTTTTTTGGCGGAACCAGGGATTGAACTCAGGCCCTTGCGCTTGCCAAGGAAGTGTTTATTCCATTAGCCATCTTCCCGGCCCCCTTTTTTTTGGGGGGGGGTCTTCTTTAGGGTCACATGGACCACACAGTCTCCACTGCCTCCTCTCTCCTCTTGGTCCTGCCATCTGAGGTGACATTAGAGCCATCCCACTAGGGTATGGGCTATGAGAGGCTAAGGCAGGAGGACAGCAAGCCGGAGACCAGATCATGTCTCAAAGCGACGCACACCCGAGTTGGACCCCCAGACATGTGCTCTTGGGGACCCACAAGCGGCCACGCTGCGCTGCCCTCTGGCATTTTGCTCCCCCCATCTCGGCTCTGTCCTGGAGACACAGGAGACCCTGCTGGGGAAACATCACTGAGCCTTGAAAGGACTGGGGTCAGGTCACGATGTCGCACAGGCTGTCCTCAAACTCACCTCGATCTCCCGCCTCGCCTCCCGGGAGCTGGGGTCACAGGTGGAGAGCCCAGGAACCCCGGATGTTAGCAGTGACAGCAGCTCTGTGCATGAGTTGCGGGGCTCCACAGAGCGCAGCAGGACAGGCAGGCCGCGTGGCCTGAGAGCAGAAGCCCCTGTCCTGACCCACAACCTGTCACCTGCTCGGGTCACAGAGGATTGCAGATGTCTCCTGGCCATGACCACCAGTGCCCCTGTCCCACAGAGCTTTCTGCTGTTTAAGCCAGCAATCAAATGTTCCAGAAGTGGTTGTTTTCCTCCCAGAGCCAGGCCCTGTCCTGCATGCATAAACGACGTCCTTAAGCCTTTGGAGTCGGCTCTGTCGCCCCATCCTGAAAGCGCAGGCAGCCGGCTGCCAGGCTGGGGCTCCCTGTAGGAGGTAGGAGCGGCGGAGTCTGCAACGAAGCGAGTCTTCCCTGGGCTGTGCAGCCTGCACATCTCTATGGAAAGCCCATGCAGAGCTTAAATTTTTTAATTTCTTGTCCTCTTAGCTTTTTTCCCCAAAACAACCCTTTGAACCTGCACGGGTTCCTTCAGCCAGGAGCGCCTGCTTCTCTGAATGATAAAACAGGTCAGGGCTACTAAAGTTCAGCAGAAATCATTTCGCATGCAGAGGAGGACTGAATCCCCCCCCAGCACATCAGTGCCAGGCTGGGGTTCTGAGTGGGCTCCTGGTTCTGGCATGCGGCGGAGCAAGGCTGAGACGAAAGTATCGGGCCGTGTCTGAACACCGAGCTCTGGCCCAGGGATGGGACTTGGTTTTCGCAGTAATTGCCTTCCTGTTGTCCTTGTGGAGTGGGACTGTTCACGCAGACGCCAGGGGAAGTGGGAGCCCTGGTGTGGCACACTCCAAGTGTGCGCACAGGGAGCCGCCTCCTGTGGTCAGCTCCGTGTACCTGCAGGGTGGGTCCTGGAGGGGTGGCACCAAAGTAGTGCCCTGTGACTCTGAGAGAATAAGTGGCACACACAGGGTCAGAAGGAAGGCTGCCCAGTGGCATATGCTCCTGGGTGGAGACCGAGGCGTGTGTAAGCTCTGTGCAGGGACCAGAGATGAGAGGCTTGTCATTTCATCCAGGCAGGGAGATGCAAGGCAGGACTTCCAGAGACAGGCCAAGCCCCCTGGAGTGAACTCCAGCACCCTCGGGTTTGGTTTGGTTTTGATTTTGTCTTTTTAAGACAGGGTCTTGCTATGCAGTTCAGGCTGGCCTTGAGCTCACTTGCAGCCTAGGCTGGTCTTGCCCTCACACTGATCTTCCTGCCTCAGCCTCCTGAGTGCTGGGATTGCAGGCGTGTGCCACTATGCCCCGGTGCTTTGTTTTTTGTTTTTTGTTTTTAGCAAGTTCTTGAGACCATAGTGAATTACTTTGGACTTCAGCTTCCAGACACGTAAAAGTGTAAGAAGTTGGCTGTGGGTGCCACAGGCCTGTAATCCCAGCACTCTAGGAAGTGAGGCAAGAGGATCATAAGTTTGAGCCCAGCCCGGACATCCTCGTGACTTAATGAGACCCTGTCTCAGAAATAAAAAATAAAGGGAGTTGGGAGTGTAGCTCAGTGCAAAGGTCCCCATACTATCGAAAATAATATTGGGGTTGATTCCCCAATAATGTCACAAAATAGTTCCGCCCCAACAACCGTTGAAGAACCGTTATCATGGCCCTCCGCTATCCCATGGCTGTGGGCTTCAGCAAAGGCCACAAGGTGACTAAGAATGTGAGCAAACCGAGGCACAGCTGCTGTCCCGGACGCCTCACCAAACACACCAACTTTGTGTGGGACGTGATCCGGGAGGTGTGCGGCTTCGCCCCCTACGAGCGAGCGCTCTGCCATGGAGCTGCTCAAGGTCTCCAAGGACAAGCGCACCCTCAAGTTCATCAAGAAAAGGGTGGGGACGCACATCGGAGCCAAGAGGAAGCGTGAGGAGCTGAGCAACGTGCTGGCCGCCATGAGGAAGGCAGCTGCCAAGAAGGACTGAGCCCCTCCGGAATAAAGCTTTGCAGAAAAAAAAATAAAATGAAATAATATCACAAAATAAATGGATTAAAAAGTCCTCCATTGCCAGGCATGGTGGTGCATGCCTGTGGAATCCCAGCACTTGGGAGGCTGAGGCAGGACAATTGTGAGTTCAAGACCAGCCTCAGCTACAAAGTGAGCTCAAGGCCAGTGAGAACTGCGTATGGAGACCCTGCCTCAAAAAGACAAAAAAAAAAAAAAAGTCTTCCATAATAAATTCAAGAGGACTAAAGGAAATAGTGTAAGGCCTGGAGCCCTGGGTTCACCTCTGCCGTCCTGCTGCTCCACTCTGGAGGAATTTCTAGTCCAGGAGGAAACCCCAAGCAAAGGCAGGATTCCGATCCTGGCCTCAGGCAAATTACGCCAGCTTACTCGGAGTAGACCAGCAGGAGCAGGTGCTCGCTATCGCCGGAAGCCGGGCTGGATCTGATAGGACTGCGGCGCCCGAGAGGCTTTCCCCGGAGCGCTTGCTTGTGACGTGCAGAAGCAGCTGAAATGTGTGAACAGAGCGCCCATAAGGCCCAGGTGCTGATGTCCCCAGAATTAAAGCCAAAGGTCACCAAGCTCAGTGTAGAAACTACAGGCTGAAGTAGCATTTTGTGTTTTAAAGGAATCTAATTTGAACTTTGGCATCTTAGAAAACAAGCCGCTGGGGCTGCGAAGCGTGGTGAAGGGCTCGCCCAGCATGCGCAAGGCCCGGGTTCCATCCGGGCACTGCAAGGAATGCGCAAGGAAACAGCGCTCATGTCTGTCATCCGCAGCCGCGCGTCCCCTTTGTTTCCTTTTCTTCCCTCCCTGCCCTCACCGAGCTGGGATCCTGCTGGGTTCCCCCACCAGGCAGTAACTGCATCAGCCCCTTTGCCTGTTTGCCTGGTGTTTCTCTTGAAAATGTCCTGTGTGCTCTCAACCACCGGCCAGTTTTTAAGCACATGTGGGGGCGCCGGCCTACAATCCCAGGCAGGGCAGCGCGCGGGATCAGAGGGCTCTGCACGCCATGCTGAGCTAGAAGGGCAGTTTCCCCTGCCTCTGGGCCCGTCTCGAAGAGCCTGAAGGAGGGGTAAGAGCCAATCCGCCTGCAATTACTCGGCATGGCCACTAGATGGTGCGGGAGTCCCGGGAGGGACCAGAGGGCACTTGCTGGTTTCCTAGCAACCGTCAGATAAATAAAGAGAAACAAGTAGAAAGCCAAAGCGCAAATGCCTGATCCGAGCTCTGTCCCCCTTTATGGACGTCTGGCCTCCTTCCTGGAGCCGGTTTCTGCCTCAGATCCTCTCCATATGCCTTTGACAGTGTCAGCAGAGCTCCGTGTTTCCGCAGCACGTCCTCCCCTCGGTTGAGCAGCCAGCGCGTGGAGGAGCCAGTGAGAAAATGCGTCTGTCCTTCTGCGTACGCCCTGCCGCCCCTGCTCCACCCTCCAGACCTGGATTGCGAGAGAGTTTGAAATCACGAGGCTGCACCGGCCTCACCACAGGGAAATTGAGTGGAACTGCCGTGGAACAAGGGTTGGCTTCGGGGGATCCCCGCTGGAGTTCTCCTTGAGGAGCAGAGTGCCCCCATCCCAGCAGAGCGGCCCCAGGGCCAGTGGAGACCCACTCCGAGCCCCCATCCACCCACCCCGCAGCCACGAGTCAGGGCCAGGCCTGGGAGCACTGCGTGGCTTTCTCATTAAATAAGAGGAAGGGCCACTGTCAGGCAAGGCCGCCAAGACAGCGGCACAGAGACTCACCGAATGCCGGGCCCAGTGGTGTACACCTGGGATCCTGGCACGCTGGAGGCTGAGGCAGGAGGATCCCAAGTTCGAGTCCATGCTTGGCCCCTTAGCCACTCAGCACAGTGCTGCTTTGGAGTGGGCTCAGCTGTACCTGCGTGTGGTCACTGAGGGCTGAGAGCCTGTAGCCGTGCTTGAGTCCTAGGCTTCACACCGCCACACATCTCTGGTTGCCACCTCTCCACACTAGGCAATGGTGTCACTGCGTCCCAGGCCCTAACCCCAAAACACAGACCTCCAAGGACGTCCCACCCTGACACACTGCACCGAAGGCCACACCTCCACACCCCACCCTGCAGCCTCTGGTGGCCTCCCTCTCCACATGCCTGCCTGCCCACCCAGGGCCACCCTGCTCTTCTGCTCTGCCCACCACTCACACTCCTGTCCCTGCACAGAAGACCGCTGAAGTGGGAGCCTGTGAGGCTGCTTCTCCCACTAGAATCAGCCTTGCGGTGAACCCCAGGCTCTGATGGCCATTCTGTGAGCATCAGCCCGTGTCTGTGGCCAGGCCACGGGAGGGAGGGTACTGTTTACGTGGCCCGCAGCCACGTATCCTTGAGTGGCCTGTGCTTGGCTGTATTTCTCACATGCACAGCCTGTCCTCCCACAGGACCAGGTTTGGATCTCGGGGCCTGAGAAACCCGCACCGTGTGGCTAAGTGACAGCTGTCAGGCGTCACCATCCTCCACACCCCCAGTTCCACTGCTTACTCCCCTCCTTGCAAGGCAGACTACACTACTGCCTTGTGGCAATGTGGGAGCGGGGAGGGCCACAGTGGCCTCGGGCTGTGTCCAGCACCTGGCCTCGCTGCAGGCCCATCCTGCTCTGTGCCTTCGCTGGCCCATGACTATTGCCGACTCTGATTTCTTTTCAGATAAAGAAAAATCTCAAATTCTGATTCCAGGCAGCGGGTCCAAGGAAGCAGGCCTGCTTATCTGAGGGCAGCGGGGCCAGGGAGGGTATTTCCGGTTTCCAAGTTCTGTTGGCTTGGGGATCTGGAGGGAGGGCTTCTTTTTCTTTTGTTTTTCTCCATCCTTCCTTGGTCACCTGACATGACTGTGCAGGCAGATAGGATGCCACACACCTGTGATCTCGGCGCTGGGGAGGCTGAGGCAGGAAGCTCCCCAGGAGTTCTAGGCCAGCTTGGGCTACGTCGTGAGACCCTGTCTCAAAAAACAAAACACAGGGGCGGGGAAGATAGCTCAGTAGAATAAGTGCTTGCCTGGCAAGAATAAGGGCCTGAGTTCAATCCCTGGTTACACAAAAAAATTAATAATAAAAATTTTAAAAAACAAAATTTATGCATTTATGATGTAGCTGTTTTTAGAAAAACCTCTTGGTGTTAGAGCTCTAAAATGAAGCAGCCGTGGCATGCACTGACACGCACCAGCGTGTGCGCCTGTGTGGCACAGAGTCAGGCCTTCCTCCGCTGCCACTCCGCTCACCGCAAACCCCTCTGCCATCTCCTAGGGTACAGCACCATGAGCCCCCAGGAGGACAGTGAGAACCCACCATGCAACAACGACCCCCTGTCTGCAGGGGTGGATGTCGGCAACCACGACGAGGACCTGGACCTGGACGCCCCGCCACAGACCGCAGCCCTCCTGAGCCACAAGTTCCACCACTGCCACCCGCACCACAGCCACTGCCTGCAGGCAGCTGTGACCGTGCACACCGTGGACGCAGAGTGCTGACCTCAGTGGGCACGGGGGACAACATGAGACCCACAGCAAGAGCTGTGGCATGTGAGCTGGGCCAGAGCAGGGACCCCACTCCACTTCCTGGCGTGGACCAGAGGACGTGGATGAGGCCGCAGGGTGGGCTGATGAGTGGCCCTCGCTGTGCTCATGGACAGAGCAGAAGGCAGAGCTCCGAAGGGGTCAGGGCCGAGGCCAAGGTGCATTCCCCGGAGCTGGCCTGGGCTCTGTCACTGGTCGAGGGGAGAGTGACAGAGACCCTGGGCACTAGCTGTCACTACCCCAGACCCAGCTGTGAGTCCCTGCAGCCCCTGGAGACCATGATCGCTGTGTGGAACTCATGCCAAGCTGCAACAATGCATCTCAAAATTTCTAAGGAAAGGATTATTTTTCTACTATTTATTGAACTTTTCAAACATTCTCAGACTTTGAAGCAAGGCCTGGAGCCAGGAGACGCGTCCAGCGAGCTCCCGAGCCCGTGCGTGTGTGGCACAGCTCCTGGCTGGCGGTTCTGCTTCTCCGTAACTGACCCGCACCCCGCTGCCTGCTGCGCCACCAGACGGGGGAGCGAACGACCTCGCTCTGTGACTCGGGGACAGTGTTTCCGGAGATGCAGCTCTCCACGCAGCCGTGCTCCTGCCAGAGCCGGGAGGGGCAGAGGAACCCCAGCGGCTCTAAAGCAAGTGTTCCATTTCTTTGTCGTTCATTTTCACTTTCTTAGATTTCTACGAAACCTTATATCACAACCCCAGCCCTCCCGCTGCGGGAGGCTTGGGTTTCTTCTCGTTTTAAAGACGATGCATTTTACAATGTCCCGTTTTTGAGAATTGAACACGAGGGGAGGTGTTTTAAAATTGTGAAATTTGGCTTCTTAATGAAAGATTTCTTTTGAAATCAGGGTGAAAAGCTGCAGCCAGGTACCCAGGAGGTCAGCACCAAACCGCTCAGTTCAGGCAAAGATTAACCCAATCCGGCCACTGCGCCCGTGGCACGGTACTTTTAAAGTAGTGTCCTAATGACAGATGTATCTTAGATTCACATTTTGTGACTCAGCTATGTTATGAAGACATTCTTGCACCGTGCGTGTGGTAAATCTCCATTTATATGTAGTTGGGAAAAAAATTCACTGAATAATGTTTTAATGATAGGCTATTCTGATATCATGTAAAAACAATTGGGCCTTCCTCAGTCCAGACGGTAACCTCTGTATGTGCTATCCGGACCCCCTTCATCCTGTGTATAAAATTGCAGTCTAGTGAAATAAATTGTATGCCTCGGCTGTTGCAGCGTAGTTTCCTGGCCGCCTCGTCCTGCGTGGCTCAGCTGAGCTCTCCTCTGCTCCGGGCCAGCTCCAGCTGATCAGCTCAGACCCGCACAGCAGGGCAGGGATCAGGTGGACAGAATGCAGAGCAAGCCTTTGAAGCTCTGGTGTCTCATCCTGCCTGAGCTGCCACACCTGCGTCTCTGGTGTTAGGTGGGCTTCTCTACGCCGGAGAGCCTGCGTGGCTCCCTGACTTCGCAGCGCAGTAAGCTCCGTGGGCTGCTATTTTGTTTTGGTTTTGCCCTAAAGGTAAGCAGGTCTGTATTATAAAGCTAACTTCTTTTTTAAAATTATTTTTATTTTGCAGATTTTGAAACAGAGTCTCGGGTCTAGGGAGATAGCTCAGTAGAATAAGCACTTGCCTGGCAAGTGCAAGGGCCTGAGTTCAATCCCTGGTTCCGCCAAAAAAAAGAAAGAAAAGAAAAAGTATCTCACTCTGCAGTCCAAGCTGGCATTGAACTTGCAGCGATCCTCCTGCCTCAGTGTTCCAGGTGCTGGCTGGGATTACAGGGGTGCATCTCTATGCCCGGTTCTAAAGCTAATTAAGGGGAGGAGGGTGGAAGGATTGGAGTGGAGACTTAATGTTTTCAAGAAAAGAAGAACAAACCTTGAGGAGCTTAAAAAACAAAATATGGGGCCAGTAGAACAGCTCAGCGGATTAAAGGGCCTGCAAGCAGGCACAGGGGCTGGAGATTCAATCCCTGGGCCTGCCATGCTGGTCCCGCCCCCAGGGCACACTAAAACAGCAATTGAGACGGCATGGTGGTGCGCGCCTGTAATCCCAGCTCTTGGGAGGATGTAAATAGGAGAATCACTATGATTCTGATCTAGTAGTGAGACCCTGAACACCTTTTTAGACCCTTCCCCAAAATAAAATTTAAAAGAAGTACAGTCTAGTGCAGCGCAGGAAGGAATCCCTTTGGTATCTTTTGCAGTAAAACTTCTTATCCTGAACTCCAGGGAAGAAACTGAGTGCATACACCTGAGCAAGAAAATATACCGCAGTCTGAAAGAGCCAGTGGAATGTGACAGAGATGTGTGATGCTTGGGTTAAAGTTTTGATCTAGCCAGGCATGGTGCCGTGTGCGTGTGTGTAGCCCCTGTCCTGAGCGGCTGAGGCAGGAGAATCGCAAGTTCAAACCCATCCTGAGCAAATTCGCAAGAGAGTCTTGGGTTCAGTCGCCAGCACCACCAAAAGATTTTTACAAAATCGACCTTTCAGGTAATCTTTTCTCGCCTAAGCATTCCGTGTAGGGTGAGGCCTGGGGGCTTCGGCAGTGGCAGCGGCGGCAGTGGCAGCGGCGGCAGTGGTGGTGGTAGCGTTTGTGCAGCTTCTGCTTTGGGAAACCTCTGTGTCCGATCCATCTCTGCCTCCTGGATGGCCATGTTCTGGGTCACTCCCTCCAGAGCAAGAAGTAAGTCTCCTGTCTGCAGCCCAATCCAGTGGTGAGGGCTGGGAGGCCCTTGCCACATTGGTTCATGGCTTCTGAAACTTTGGAAGCCAACAGCGTTTTTTTGTGGTTGTTGCTCGTTCGCTTGCTTTAATCTGGATGCTCAAGGGCACCTTGTTAGGTACATGTTTGTGACTCAGATGGGCTCCTTCGCCAGGGTGGGAACACCGTCCAGGAGCCCGAGAGCCATCCTCGCTGGTTCCTCCCAAGTCTGCATGAACCATCAGAGCCTCCAGTGTCCAGGTTTCCACATTTAAAAAGTCAGTTGGGACACATCCCTGTACCTTTCACCTCTGACCATGAGCTGGCCTGCTGACAACCAAGTGGGCTGTGTGCCCCCGGCAGGTCATGAGACTCTTCTGGCTCTCTCCCAGCCTCTCATCAAGCTTAAACTGCTCTTTAGGGCCGCTTCTCTACCTGTATTTCCTTCTTGCTTCTTCCTGCGGAACCAGGGATTGAACTCAGGCCTTTGCACTTACCAGGGAAGCACTTATTCCACTGAGCCATCTCCCCAGCCCCTACCCCTGTATTTCTTGTTCCTCTCTTTTTCATGCATTGCTATTCCTCCCCCTGAGAACTGTTCATTTAAATTTTCCCCCTTGACCTGGTGTGGAGGTGCACACCTGTCTTCCCAGCACTCAAGACACTGAGATAAGAGGATCGCTGTGCGTTCCAGGCCAGCCTAGGCTGCCCAATGTGTTCAAGGTTGGCCTGCGACTAGGAGAAGGGCTGTGTTGGGCAGAGCTGTCCTGCAGGGGCACAGGTATAGACTCATCTGACCTTTCCTGGGTTTCCTCTTGTACCTGGTTCCGGCCTCAGCCCCCACCTGGCTTCTAGTGTCACCCGCCCTGGGTCTGATGCTGCCCTCTCTTCGCCTGGAAGCAAAGCCAGACCTGCGTTCCTGGCTCATCGGGCCTTGGATTCCCCACCTCTGGCCAGCAAATCACCAGGGCTGATGTGTGACTGACCACATCCCTCACGCACAGCCTCCTGCCTTGCATATGTGCATTTGCCTGTGTGTGCGCGCACGTGTGCACATGTGTGTGAGGGTGCATGGCTGGTTTGCAAGCCTCTGTCTACACCACCCCTGGACCAGAGGCCTCTGAGCCACTTTCTCCCTGTTCTCCCCTAACACACTTGACAGATGCGGGTGCCGGGCGAGGTGTGCACAGAGCTGAGACCCTGTCTGCCTTGCCCAGCCTAGAAGAGGTGATAACCGCAGACTCCAGGCTCCAGTGCAAGCTCCAACCCTGGCCGGGTTGGTCCCCTGGAGAGGTTCAGGGAGCCGGCTGCAGGTCAGCAGTGCAGTGCGGCCCTCCTGCGGCCCCAGACGCAGCGATGTGAGGACTGTGGCAGAGCGGGTGGCAGCCACTTCCGCCCACAGCCCCAGGGCGGCTCTGACTGCACACTGGAGGGCAGGGGAGAGCAGGACAGGGCGCCACTGGCCGCTAGTTCGGCCACTGACCTCGGGGTCCACTTAGGCAAGATCATCACCTGGGAGCGGCATCTCACCAAGCAGGGCGGCAAATGGGGGGGACCAGCAGTGGGTGGGCTGTGGGCAGGCGATACCCTAGCTCCAGAGTCATGCCCACAAGAAGCCTCCAAGTGATGCGCACTGGGCCTGCTGCCTTGGACCTCACAGGGGACAGGAGGGCTTTGAGGGTGAGGGTCAGAGCCGGGAGCTGGGCCAGGATGTGAGGACGCAGAGCAGGCGGGGCTTGGGGAAAGACCGCCCAGAGCCAGAAGAGACAGCAGAGCAACCACTGGACGGGTAGACCAGAAGCCTCTGCCGGGCTGCAGCCAGGTAGATGACAAAGGAGTGGAGGGCAGGGGCCAGTGCCCCTGGCGACCCCACGGCCGCTGGAGGTGACTACACTGGGCGCTGGCCCTCCCACACCTTGGTGGTAGCTGCGTCCCAGTGAGCAGCGGAGGAATCCGGCTAGAAACACGAGAGGCCTGCTGCCTCCTCTTGGAGGCCTGGAGCCTGGGCCCGTGGGGCCTGGATGCTCGTGAAAACTTCAATTTCCAAGTCCATGATAGCTGTAATGAAAGGCTTGTGTGCCGAAATCACATGAACAGCAGTGAAGGCCGTGCATGCGGCTCACTGGTGTCTCTAAAATGCGTGCTTCAGCAATTAGCAGGCAGGCTCCTGGGACGTCGATGCCGCAGTTGTTTTCACTGCGGCTTTGGGTCTCACTGTGCAGGCCAGGCTGGCCTCCAGCTTGCAGCGATCCTCAGCTCCGGAGTGCCGGCATGACAGGTGTGCGCGCCACACCCCGCGCAGCATCTACAGCAGGTTGTACTAGCAAATCGTGCAGTTACAGGTTTGGAAATTTATTATGTTAGTTGTCATAAAATATCTTAAGAACATAGTTTTAGTCATAGGCCTCGCAAGAGCAGCCTACATGGAATTATCTCTATGACACACACACAGCTGAGCATAACTAATCCCCCTAGCCAACGTCAACCCGTGGGGGCCCAGGGAGCTAGCTCAGTGGCCTAAGTGCTTGCCTGGCAAGCACAAGGTCCTGGGTTTGCTCCCCAGCGCCGCCAAAAACAAATTCCTCAACCGAGGTAAGCCTGTGAGTCCTCCCGCGGCACGGTTCGCAGCAACCTGGGGGCTCAAGGTGACCACGCATGCGCGGAGGCGCTACTTGATTTCCTTCACCCTCTCGCGTGCTATTTCGGGCTGCTTGAGGAAAGTGCCTTATGTAACAATATCTGCGCGGGGGTCAGCGCCTGAGTAGCCCCGGGGCCTTAGGAAAACTCACAAAGCAGCTCAGCAGAGAAGGGAGGCGCGGAGCTGCTCCTTCATCCGACCGTCTGTCCTCCTCATGTTCCCTCTATCTTTGTCTCTGTTTCTGTCTCTGTGGGGGGATATATAGCGCTCTCTGTCTCTGTCTTTCTGTCTCTCTCTCTGTGTCTCTCTCTCTGTCTGTCTCTCTGTCTGTCTGTCTGTCTGTCTCCTCTAATGGTGATTAAACCCAAGCCTGCACCAAGCTACATCCTCGGCCCTTTTCAAATTTGTTTTTATTTGGACACAGGTCTTACTGTCTCCCAGCGGGTCTCCACCCTGCAACCTCCTGCCTCAGCCTCCCAGAGCTCTGGGTCACAGGCCCAGCCTTCTGGAGCAGTGCACACTCTTTGCCTCTGTCCCACCACGTCCCGCCTGCTGGTGTGCCCGCCCTGAGACAGCTGCGAGGGATCTGGGCACCACTCACAGCGGTGGTAGCCGTGGTCACCTAGGCTGCCCTGCTGCTCCAGTGTGCCTCTGAGGTCTAGTCGTAGGACCTGTGGACACCCACCTGGCCCCCAAGGCCCTGCCACCTCCCACGGCACACTGGATCTGACCCCACAGCCCACACCTGTTCCCAGCCCTGGAGTGAGGCTGCTGGCGTGTTGAGCAAAGAATGAGCAGGAGGCAGTGCAGGGCAGATCCGGATGTCTGGGCCAGGAGGGTGACATCCGCTGGGGGGTGGGGTGTGTGGAGACACTGTGGGGTGAGAGGCAGGGAGCCAGAGGCTGGGCTGAGCTTTAGACTCAAAGTGGGACAGGAGCAGGGCAGGTCCGTGAGCATCCGTGGCCTTGGGAACCTGAGGCGCACTCACGCCTGATGTGACAAATGGCCAGGCCAGGCCTGCAGCCACGCATACCACACAGAAGGTGACCTAGACAGGGACGAAAGGAGCCCCGAGGTGACTCAGGGCTGTAGAGCCATCCAAAAGCAACAGCTGCCCGGTGACACCTGGGATAGACAGGCAACCGGAAGCTGCCTGGGTCCCAGGAGGTCGGGGAGCTCAGGCAGCTTTGCCACTTGGGTCTGAGGACAGCATGAGCACAGCAGGCACCAGATGCATGGCAGCCACTGGCACCCACCAAGCTGCAGCCTCGGTGTCCCTGTCCTGTCCCTGCCGGCTCTGGCTCAAGTGGACATGAGTTTGCTGAGTGACAAGAATAGAAGGTGGATTATAAATGAAATACAGGACACCAAAATGGGACAATTTCATAGGGCTTATGTAGCATGCAAGCATGCGCACGCATACACACACTCCCCAGAAAGACAAGTAAGTTCCTGATGCCGGAATTGACAGCAGTGAGCACCCCTTCCAAGAGACTGGGAGCCCTCGGAACTACCTGACTTATCAGAATGTCCCATATCCACATCAAAACCAAGCTACATTATCAGCAAAACAAAATCTATGCTTATGGCCCGAGGCCCTGCAGTAAGGAAGAATTTTTTCTTTTCTTTTTTAAATGTATTTGGCACAGCATCTCACTACGCAGCTCAGACTTGTAGTGATCCTCCTGTTTTCAGCCTCCCCAGCGCTGGGATTACAGGCATACGCCACCATACCTGGACTCGGTCACCCGCTCAGAGCGCCTGGGGGGCAAGGTCAGTGCGGCACATGGTGCCAGGAATGGAACCCTGGTTCCTGCACTTGCCTAAGCATGTTCTTAGTCTGCTGAGCTATCTTGCTGGCCTATAGGAAGAATTTCTTTAAAATCAAAAGTTAGAACCCAGAGACTGATGTCATTTAAAACCTTAATAACAAAAAATAGCCTCCAAAATATTTTTACTTCCAAAAAAACTAGACGTGGAACTGAGAACAATAATGTACGCTAATACTAGCTATAAACCTAGCAAGTAGAGGGACTAGGGAGATAACTCAGCAGCATAAGCACCTGCCTGGCGATGCAAGGTTCTGAGTTCAATTCCTATTACTAGGGGGGAAAAAACTAGTAAGCAGTGGAGAAATGACCCAGTTAGAGACACTGGGCTTGTTTGGCATGGTGGCATATGCCTTAATCCCAGTACTGGGAAGCTGAGGCAGGAGGATCAATTGTTAAGGAAGGAAAAAAAAAAAACAGGGAATCCAGGGCCCTCCACCATGAAACCCCACTTCCTACAACTGTACAATGCCCAGAATGACAGGTGGTCTCTGTGCCCACACACAGGCCTCCTCAAGCCTGAAATATTTGGAAGGAACCTAGTCCACATTTAACACGCAAGGGCATTTTTCTCCACCATTCCCTAACCAACCGAGTCCCCTATCTTAGCTTCGCGTATAGTTTCTGTTTTATTCCCCTCTAGGTTCCTTCCTGAAGAAGTTAAATTACAGTGATCTGTGCCTGCACCTATAACAGCACACACCTCCCCCCAGCGGGCGTGTGGACAGAGGCAGCGTGGCACGTAAGCCCGGAGGACTAATTCCCTGCCATAAAGTCAACTCGAGTCATCTGTAGGAAAAGGGCTACGCCCCGAGACCCAGACATCAAGAAAAAAATCAGACACACAGCGTACATAGCAAAGGGCTTCTCTTACATGAGAAATCCAAAATATAAAGCACCAAATAAAAGAGCTGTAATAGAAAGTAGGGAGCTCTTTTTCAAGTGGAAATAGCAGGGGAGGGTTAGGGGACAAATGAATGGAATCATGAGAAAAAAATGGGAGCAGAACTTAAGCAAATGGGCCAGGACTGGGGATCAGGATCAAAGGCTGAGGAAGCTGCCGGCGTGTGTTGCCAGCCCCACATGGGCTGTCAAGACTAAACCATAGAAATCCATGACAGACCCTTACCCAGTAAAATAGATATCCTAGGGCAACTGCCCACCTGCTGTTGGCACTGAGCTGAGGACCACAGCTGCTGGAGTACATGAGTGACAGCCACTGCCATGCCACTCTGTACCAGGGATGTGAGCACCGGCTGCAACATCCTGGAGCCGGGGGCTGGACACCAAGGGAGGCCACAGGGCCTTGGCCTGGGCGCGTGCCTGCCCAGGGACCCTAACAACACTGAACGACCTATACAGGTGGATGCAGCGCATGGCCAGGGACACCTTCCGTGCCATCTCCTTCACCTGTGAAATTTTCCAAAGTTGACCTTGTAGATAGGAAATTCCATGGTGGAGACCCGGAGGGAATGACCATAGGGACCAAGTCACAGCTGGACAGGAGCCCTGAGACTACAGGGACTGTGGGGGCACCAAGAGCCTCATCCAGGGACATCAGGTGAAAGGATCTGAGTATTTTCACTCCAGCGTGGTGAGCACCTGAAGAGCTGGGTGTGTGTGGCCTGATGCAGACTTTCTACCACGTGTGTGCCACAGCACCCGCTGGTGGGCACCACATGGGCCCTGCGTGTGCGCTACACACTTGTCTACCGACGGAGGAGTCGCGGCGGGGAGGGGAGGCTTGGGGCTGGAGGAAGCCTCGGGTGTGACCGGAGGGTGCATTTTTGTCCCCAACCCCTCCTCCAACCTGGGTCAGCTGTCCCCCACCGGGCTGCTTGGAGCCAGTGACCAAGGACAGACCCTGGGAGCCTAAACAAAGCTCTCCTTCCTAAAGTGGGCTGTGGGACACTGTCCAGGGATAGAAAGTGACTAAGACAAGATATCAGTTAGAGAATAAATTTAAAATTTAAAAAGGAAGTACACTGCAGTCAGATTCTACTTCACAAACTGCTAACCCATAGGACCCCACAGAAGCAGCCAGAGAGCAGAAAATAGGGTGAATGATTTGAGGGTAAGCGTCATTGCCCGAGAGGGGCCTTAGGCAGATAAGAACTGTGCGTCACAGGGTTGGCAAGATAGCTCAGCAGACTAAGCGCCCACTCAAGCAAGCGCAGTGGCCGGGGTTCGATCCCCAGCACCACATGCTGTGCACGGCCCCACCCCCAGGCATGCTGAGCCGGCCACCGAGACCAGGCAGGGTGGCACATGCCTGTAATCCCAGCGCTGGGGAGGCTGAAAACAGAAGGATCACTATGAGTCCAAACTGCATAGTAAGACCCATACCTAATATATATATATA